>NW_027423683.1:0-363702 GCF_048934315.1 Petromyzon marinus | reverse complement strand
ATAGTCACTAATAGTGACTCACACAGTCACTCATAGTCACTCAGTCATTCTCACAGTCAATTAGTCACTCATAGGCACTCACCATTCAATTACAGCCACTCACACAGTCACTCAGAGTCACTCACACAGTCTCTCACACAGTCACTCAGAGTCACTCAGTCACTCACACAGTCACTCAAAGTCACTCACACAGTCAATTACAGTCACTCACAGTCACTCATAGTCACTCATATTCACTCACAGTCACTCACAGTCACTCACAGTCACTCACACAGTCACACATAGTCACTCACAGTCACTCACACAGTCACTCACAAAGTCACTCACAGTCACTCACACAGCCACTCTCACAGTCACTCACAGTCACTCACACGGTCAATTATAGTCACTCAGAGTCACTCACAGTCACTCACACAGTCACTCACAGTCACTCACACAGTCACTCACAGTCACTCACACAGTGACTCATAGTCACTCAGAGTCACTCACAGTCACTCAGAGTCACTCAGTCACTCACAGTCACTCACACAGTCACTGTCACTCATGGTCACTCACAGTCACTCACACAGTCACTCACACAGTCACTCATAGTCACTCACAGTTACTCACAGTCACTCACACAATCACTCAGAGTCACTCAGAGTCACTCACACAGTCACTCACACAGTCACTCATAGTCTTTCACAGTCATTCACACAGTCAAATAGTCACTCATAGTCACTCACACAGTCACTCAGTCACTCACACAGTCACTCATAGTCACTCACAGTCAATCAGTCACTCACAAAATCACTCAGTCACTCAGTCACTCACAGCCACTCACACAGTTACACAGTCACTCACACAGTCACTCATAGTCACTCACACAGTCACACAGTCACTCATAGTCACTCACAGTCACTCACAGTCACTCAAAAAGTAACTCAGAGTCACTCACAGTCACTCACACAGTCACTCACAGTCACTCACACAGTCACTCACAGTCACTCATAGTCACTCACAGTCACTCACACAGTAACTCATAGTCACTCAGAGTCACTCACAGTCACTCAGAGTCACTCAGTCACTCACAGTCACTCACACAGTCACACAAACAGTCACTCACAGTCACTCACAGTCACTCACACAGTCACTCAGTCACTCATGGTCACTCACAGTCACTCACACAGTCACTCACACAGTCACTCATAGTCACTCACAGTTACTCACAGTCACTCACACAATCACTCAGAGTCACTCAGAGTCACTCAGACAGTCACTCACACAGTCACTCATAGTCATTCACAGTCATTCACACAGTCAAATAGTCACTCATAGTCATTCACACAGTCACTCAGTCACTCACACAGTCACTTATAGTCACTCACAGTCAATGAGTCACTCACAAAATCACTCAGTCACTCAGTCACTCATAGTCACTCACACAGTCACTCACAGTCACTCATAATCACTCACACAGTCACTCAGAGTCACTCACTCAGACTCACTGACAGTCACACAGTCACTCACACAAGTCACTCATAGTCACTCACACAGTCACTCACACAGTCACTCATAGTCACTCATAGTCACTCACACAGTCACTCACACAGTCACTCAGTCACTCATAGTCACTCACAGTCACTCACACAGTCACTCGTAGTCACTCACAGTCACTCACACAGCCACTCACACAGTCACTCATAGTCACTCACAGCCACTCACACAATCACTCAGAGTCACTCAGAGTCACTCACACAGTCACTCACACAGTCAATTACAGTCACTCATACAGTCACTCATAGTCACTCACAGTCACTCACACAGTCACTCATTCACTCATAGTCACTAATAGTCACTCACACAGTCACTCATAGTCACTCAGTCATTCTCACAGTCAATTAGTCACTCATAGGCACTCACCAGCCAATTACAGCCACTCACACAGTCACTCAGAGTCACTCACACAGTCTCTCACACAGTCACTCAAAGTCACTCAGTCACTCACACAGTCACTCAAAGTCACTCACACAGTCAATTACAGTCACTCACAGTCACTCATAGTCACTCATATTCACTCATAGTCACTCACAGTCACTCACAGTCACTCACAGTCACTCACACAGTCACACATAGTCACTCACAGTCACTCACACAGTCACTCACAAAGTCACTCACAGTCACTCACACAGCCACTCTCACAGTCACTCACAGTCACTCACACGGTCAATTATAGTCACTCAGAGTCACTCACAGTCACTCACACAGTCACTCACAGTCACTCACACAGTCACTCACAGTCACTCACACAGTGACTCATAGTCACTCAGAGTCACTCACAGTCACTCAGAGTCACTCAGTCACTCACAGTCACTCACACAGTCACTCAGTCACTCATGGTCACTCACAGTCACTCACACAGTCACTCACACAGTCACTCATAGTCACTCACAGTTACTCACAGTCACTCACACAATCACTCAGAGTCACTCAGAGTCACTCACACAGTCACTCACACAGTCACTCATAGTCTTTCACAGTCATTCACAGAGTCAAATAGTCACTCATAGTCACTCACACAGTCACTCAGTCACTCACACAGTCACTCATAGTCACTCACAGTCAATCAGTCACTCACAAAATCACTCAGTCACTCAGTCACTCACAGCCACTCACACAGTTACACAGTCACTCACACAGTCACTCATAGTCACTCACACAGTCACACAGTCACTCATAGTCACTCACAGTCACTCACAGTCACTCAAAAGTAACTGAGTCACTCACAGTCACTCACACAGTCACTCACAGTCACTCACACAGTCACTCACAGTCACTCATAGTCACTCACAGTCACTCACACAGTGACTCATAGTCACTCAGAGTCACTCACAGTCACTCAGAGTCACTCAGTCACTCACAGTCACTCACACATTCACACAAACAGTCACTCACAGTCACTCACAGTCACTCACACAGTCACTCAGTCACTCATGGTCACTCACAGTCACTCACACAGTCACTCACACAGTCACTCATAGTCACTCACAGTTACTCACAGTCACTCACACAATCACTCAGAGTCACTCAGAGTCACTCAGACAGTCACTCACACAGTCACTCATAGTCATTCACAGTCATTCACACAGTCAAATAGTCACTCATAGTCACTCACACAGTCACTCAGTCACTCACACAGTCACTCATAGTCACTCACAGTCAATGAGTCACTCACAAAATCACTCAGTCACTCAGTCACTCATAGTCACTCACACAGTCACTCACAGTCACTCATAATCACTCACACAGTCACTCAGAGTCACTCACTCAGACTCACTGACAGTCACACAGTCACTCACACAAGTCACTCATAGTCACTCACACAGTCACTCACACAGTCACTCATAGTCACTCATAGTCACTCACACAGTCACTCACACAGTCACTCAGTCACTCATAGTCACTCACAGTCACTCACACAGTCACTCGTAGTCACTCACAGTCACTCACACAGCCACTCACACAGTCACTCATAGTCACTCACAGCCACTCACACAATCACTCAGAGTCACTCAGAGTCACTCACACAGTCACTCACACAGGCACTCATTCACTCACACAGTCATTCACACAGTCACTCATAGTCAGTCATAGTCACTCACACAGTCAATTACAGTCACTCATACAGTCACTCATAGTCACTCACAGTCACTCACACAGTCACTCATTCACTCATAGTCACTAATAGTCACTCACACAGTCACTCATAGTCACTCAGTCATTCTCACAGTCAATTAGTCACTCATAGGCACTCACCAGTCAATTACAGCCACTCACACAGTCACTCAGAGTCACTCACACAGTCTCTCACACAGTCACTCAGAGTCACTCAGTCACTCACACAGTCACTCAAAGTCACTCACACAGTCAATTACAGTCAATCACAGTCACTCATAGTCACTCATATTCACTCATAGTCACTCACAGTCACTCACAGTCACTCACAGTCACTCACACAGTCACACATAGTCACTCACAGTCACTCACACAGTCACTCACAAAGTCACTCACAGTCACTCACACAGCCACTCTCACAGTCACTCACAGTCACTCACACGGTCAATTATAGTCACTCAGAGTCACTCACAGTCACTCACACAGTCACTCACAGTCACTCACACAGTCACTCACAGTCACACACACAGTGACTCATAGTCACTCAGAGTCACTCACAGTCACTCAGAGTCACTCAGTCACTCACAGTCACTCACAGTCACTCACAGTCACTCACACAGTCACACATAGTCACTCACAGTCACTCACAC
This sequence comes from Petromyzon marinus, assembly GCF_048934315.1. Lineage (NCBI taxonomy): Eukaryota > Metazoa > Chordata > Hyperoartia > Petromyzontiformes > Petromyzontidae > Petromyzon > Petromyzon marinus. The sequence continues at coordinate 359,398 of NW_027423683.1, read as the reverse complement.
AGTCACTCACAAAGTCACTCACAGTCACTCACACAGCCACTCTCACAGTCACTCACAGTCACTCACACGGTCAATTATAGTCACTCAGAGTCACTCACAGTCACTCACACAGTCACTCATAGTCACTCACAGTTACTCACAGTCACTCACACAATCACTCAGAGTCACTCAGAGTCACTCACACAGTCACTCACACAGTCACTCATAGTCTTTCACAGTCATTCACACAGTCAAATAGTCACTCATAGTCACTCACACAGTCACTCAGTCACTCACACAGTCACTCATAGTCACTCACAGTCAATCAGTCACTCACAAAATCACTCAGTCACTCAGTCACTCACAGCCACTCACACAGTTACACAGTCACTCACACAGTCACACACAGTCACTCACAGTCACTCACACAGTCACACAGTCACTCACACAGTCACTCACAGTCACTCACAGTCACTCACACAGTCACACAGTCACTCACACAGTCACACAAGTCACTCACAGTCACTCACACAGTCACTCACAGTCACTCACACAATCACTCAGTCACTCACACAGTCACTCACAGTCACTCACACAGTTACTCACAGTCACTCACACAGTCACTTACACAGTCACTCACAGTTACTCACACAGTCACTCATAGTCACTCACACAGTCACTCACACAGTCACTCACAGTCACTCACACAGTCACTCACACAGTCACTTACACAGTCACTCACACAGTCACTCACACAGTCACTCACAGTCACTCAGTCACTCACACAGTCAATTACACAGTCACTCACACAGTCACTCACACAGTCACTCACAGTCACTCACACAGTCACTCACAGTCACTCACAGTCACTCACACAGTCACTCATAGTCACTCACAGTCACTCAAACAGTCACTCACACAGTCACTCAGTCACTCATGGTCACTCACACAGTCACTCACACAGTCACACAGTCACTCATAGTGACTCACAGTCACTCACACAGTCACTCAGTCACTCACACAGTCACACAGTCACTCACACAGTCACACAGTCACTCATAGTCACTCACAGTCACTCAGTCACTCACAGTCAATTACACAGTCACTCATAGTCACACACACAGTCACTCACACAGTCACTCACACAGTCACTCACACAGTCACTCACACAGTCACTCACAGTCACTCACACAGTCACTCACACAGTCAATCATAGTCACTCACACAGTCACTCATAGTCACTCACAGTCCCTCACAGTCACTCACAGTCACTCACACAGTCACTCAGTCACTCACACAGTCAATTACACAGTCACTCACAGTCACTCACAGTCACTCACACAGTCACTCACAGTCACTCACACAGTCAGTCATAGTCACTCAGAGTCTCTCACCGTCACTCAGAGACACTCAGTCACTCACAGTCACTCACACAGTCACACACACAGTCACTCACAGTCACTCACACAGTCACTCACAGTCACCCACAGGGGTGAGGAAGGTGTCCACGCGTGGTGCTGGCCACCCACCCACACGAGTGCCGTGCCGGCCTTCATAGTTACTGTCTAGCACCACTTGCCACAACAGTTTGTTAAGGCTACAGTGGGTGGGTGAGATGGTGAGTGAGTGGGTGAGTGCGTGAGTGAGATGGTGAGTGAGTGGGTGAATGAGTGGGGGAATGAGAGGGTGAGTGAGTGGGTGAGTGAGATGGTGAGCGAGTGGGTGAGTGAGATGGTGAGTGAGTGGGTGATTTAGTGGATGAGTGAGTGCGTGGGTGAGTGAGTGGGTGGGTGAGTGAGTGGGTGGTGAGTGGGTGAGTGAGTGCGTGAGTGGATGGGTGAATGGGTGAGTGAGTGAGTGGGTGAGTGAGTGAGTGGGTGAGTGAGTGTGTGGGTTGGTGAGTGAGTGGGTGAGTGAGTTGGTGAGTGAATGGGTGAGTGAGTGGGTGAGTGAGTGGTGAGTGGGTGAGTGAGTGGGTGGGTGAATTGGTGAGTGAGTGGGTGAGTGAGTGGGTGAGTGGGTAAGTGAGTGCGTAAGTGAGTTGGTGAGTGAGTGTGTGAGTGGGTGAGTGAGTGGGTGGGTGAGTAAAGTGGGTGGGTGAGTGAGTGGGTGAGTGAGTGAGTGTGTGAGTGGGTGAGTGAGTGGGTGAGTGAGTGAGTGGGTGAGTAAGTGGGTGAGTGAGTGGGTGAGTGAGTGGGTGAGTGTGAGGGTTAGTGAGTGGGTGAGTGAGTGGGTGAGTGAGTGGGTGAGTGAGTGAGTGGGTGAGTGAGTGGGTGAGTGTGTGGGTGAGTGAGTGAGTAGGTGAGTGAGTGGGTGAGTGAATTGGTGAGTGAGTGAGTGGGTGAGTGGGTGGGTGAATTGGTGAGTGAGTGAATGGGTGAGTGGGTGAGTGAGTGGGTGAGTGTGTGAGTGGGTGAGTGGGTAAGTGAGTGCGTAAGTGAGTTGGTGAGTGAGTGTGTGAGTGGGTGAGTGAGTGGGTGGGTGAGTAAAGTGGGTGAGTGAGTGGGTGAGTGAGTGGGTGGGTTGGTGAGTGAGTGGGTGAGTGAGTTGGTGAGTGAATGGGTGAGTGAGTGGGTGAGTGGGTGAGTGAGTGGTGAGTGAGTGGGTGGGTGAATTGGTGAGTGAGTGAGTGGGTGAGTGGGTAAGTGAGTGCGTAAGTGAGTTGGTGAGTCAGTGTGTGAGTGGGTGAGTGAGTGGGTGGGTGAGTAAAGTGGGTGAGTGAGTGGGTGAGTGAGTGGGTGAGTGAGTGGGTGAGTGAGTGAGTGGGTGAGTAAGTGGGTGAGTGAGTGGGTGAGTGGGTGAGTGAGTGGGTGAGTGTGAGGGTTAGTGAGTGGGTGAGTGAGTGGGTGAGTGAGTGGGTGGGTGAGTGAGTGGGTGAGTGAGTGGGTGAGTGTGTGGGTGAGTGGGTGAGTGAGTGGGTGAGTGAGTGAGTGGGTGAGTGGGTAAGTGAGTGCGTAAGTGAGTTGGTGAGTGAGTGTGTGAGTGGGTGAGTGAGTGGGTGGGTGAGTAAAGTGGGTGAGTGAGTGGGTGAGTGAGTGAGTGTGTGAGTGGGTGAGTGGGTGTGTGAGATGGTGAGTGAGTGGGTGATTTAGTGGATGAGTGAGTGCGTGGGTGAGTGAGTGGGTGGGTGAGTGAGTGGGTGGTGAGTGGGTGAGTGAGTGCGTGAGTGGATGGGTGAATGGGTGAGTGAGTGAGTGGGTGAGTGAGTGAGTGGGTGAGTGAGTGGGTGGGTTGGTGAGTGAGTGGGTGAGTGAGTTGGTGAGTGAATGGGTGAGTGAGTGGGTGAGTGGGTGAGTGAGTGGTGAGTGGGTGAGTGAGTGGGTGGGTGAATTGGTGAGTGAGTGGGTGAGTGGGTAAGTGAGTGCGTAAGTGAGTTGGTGAGTGAGTGTGTGAGTGGGTGAGTGAGTGGGTGGGTGAGTAAAGTGGGTGAGTGAGTGGGTGAGTGAGTGAGTGTGTGAGTGGGTGAGTGAGTGGGTGAGTGAGTGTGTGGGTGAGTAAGTGGGTGAGTGAGTGGGTGAGTGAGTGGGTGAGTGTGAGGGTTAGTGAGTGGGTGAGTGAGTGGGTGAGTGAGTGAGTGAGTGGGTGAGTGAGTGGGTGAGTGTGTGGGTGAGTGAGTGAGTAGGTGAGTGAGTGGGTGAGTGAATGGGTGAGTGAGTGAGTGGGTGAGTGGGTGGGTGAATTGGTGAGTGAGTGAATGGGTGAGTGGGTGAGTGAGTGGGTGAGTGTGTGAGTGGGTGAGTGGGTAAGTGAGTGCGTAAGTGAGTTGGTGAGTGAGTGTGTGAGTGGGTGAGTGAGTGGGTGGGTGAGTAAAGTGGGTGAGTGAGTGAGTGGGTGAGTGAGTGGGTGGGTTGGTGAGTGAGTGGGTGAGTGAGTTGGTGAGTGAATGGGTGAGTGAGTGGGTGAGTGGGTGAGTGAGTGGTGAGTGAGTGGGTGGGTGAATTGGTGAGTGAGTGAGTGAGTGGGTAAGTGAGTGCGTAAGTGAGTTGGTGAGTCAGTGTGTGAGTGGGTGAGTGAGTGGGTGGGTGAGTAAAGTGGGTGAGTGAGTGGGTGAGTGAGTGAGTGAGTGTGTGAGTGGGTGAGTGAGTGGGTGAGTGAGTGAGTGGGTGAGTAAGTGGGTGAGTGAGTGGGTGAGTGGGTGAGTGAGTGGGTGAGTGTGAGGGTTAGTGAGTGGGTGAGTGAGTGGGTGAGTGAGTGGGTGGGTGAGTGAGTGGGTGAGTGAGTGGGTGAGTGTGTGGGTGAGTGAGTGAGTAGGTGAGTGAGTGGGTGAGTGAATGGGTGAGTGAGTGAGTGAGTGGGTGAGTGGGTGAGTGGTGAGTGGGTGAGTGAGTGGGTGAGTGGGTGGGTGAATTGGTGAGTGAGTGGGTGAGTGAGTGGGTGAGTGGGTGAGTGAGTGAATGGGTGAGTGGGTGAGTGAGTGGGTGAGTGTGTGAGTGGGTGAGTGGGTAAGTGAGTGCGTAAGTGAGTTGGTGAGTGAGTGTGTGAGTGGGTGAGTGAGTGGGTGGGTGAGTAAAGTGGGTGAGTGAGTGGGTGAGTGAGTGAGTGTGTGAGTGGGTGAGTGGGTGAGTGAGATGGTGAGCGAGTGGGTGAGTGAGATGGTGAGTGAGTGGGTGATTTAGTGGGTGAGTGAGTGCGTGGGTGAGTGAGTGGGTGGGTGGGTGAGTAAAGTGGGTGAGTGAGTGGGTGAGTGAGTGAGTGTGTGAGTGGGTGAGTGGGTGAGTGAGATGGTGAGTGAGTGGGTGATTTAGTGGGTGAGTGAGTGCGTGGGTGAGTGAGTGGGTGAGTGAGTGGGTGGTGAGTGGGTGAGTGAGTGCGTGAGTGGATGGGTGAATGGGTGAGTGAGTGAGTGGGTGAGTGAGTGAGTGGGTGAGTGAGTGAGTGGGTGAGTGGGTGAGTGAGTGGTGAGTGGGTGAGTGAGTGGGTGGGTGAATTGGTGAGTGAGTGGGTGAGTGAGTGGGTGAGTGGGTAAGTGAGTGCGTAAGTGAGTTGGTGAGTGAGTGTGTGAGTGGGTGAGTGAGTGGGTGAGTGAGTGAGTGTGTGAGTGGGTGAGTGGGTGTGTGAGATGGTGAGTGAGTGGGTGATTTAGTGGATGAGTGAGTGCGTGGGTGAGTGAGTGGGTGGGTGGATGAGTGAGTGGGTGGTGAGTGGGTGAGTGAGTGCGTGAGTGGATGGGTGAATGGGTGAGTGAGTGAGTGAGTGGGTGAGTGAGTGAGTGGGTGAGTGAGTGGGTGGGTTGGTGAGTGAGTGGATGAGTGAGTTGGTGAGTGAATGGGTGAGTGAGTGGGTGAGTGGGTGAGTGAGTGGTGAGTGGGTGAGTGAGTGGGTGGGTGAATTGGTGAGTGAGTGGGTGAGTGGGTAAGTGAGTGCGTAAGTGAGTTGGTGAGTGAGTGTGTGAGTGGGTGAGTGAGTGGGTGGGTGAGTAAAGTGGGTGAGTGAGTGGGTGAGTGAGTGAGTGTGTGAGTGGGTGAGTGAGTGGGTGAGTGAGTGAGTGGGTGAGTAAGTGGGTGAGTGAGTGGGTGAGTGGGTGAGTGAGTGGGTGAGTGTGAGGGTTAGTGAGTGGGTGAGTGAGTGGGTGAGTGAGTGGGTGAGTGAGTGAGTGGGTGAGTGAGTGGGTGAGTGTGTGGGTGAGTGAGTGAGTAGGTGAGTGAGTGGGTGAGTGAATGGGTGAGTGAGTGAGTGGGTGAGTGGGTGAGTGGGTGGGTGAATTGGTGAGTGAGTGGGTGAGTGAGTGGGTGAGTGAGTGAATGGGTGAGTGGGTGAGTGAGTGGGTGAGTGTGTGAGAGGGTGAGTGGGTAAGTGAGTGCGTAAGTGAGTTGGTGAGTGAGTGTGTGAGTGGGTGAGTGAGTGGGTGGGTGAGTAAAGTGGGTGAGTGAGTGAGTGGGTGAGTGAGTGGGTGGGTTGGTGAGTGAGTGGGTGAGTGAGTAGGTGAGTGAATGGGTGAGTGAGTGGGTGAGTGGGTGAGTGAGTGGTGAGTGGGTGAGTGAGTGGGTGGGTGAATTGGTGAGTGAGTGAGTGAGTGGGTGAGTGGGTAAGTGAGTGCGTAAGTGAGTTGGTGAGTCAGTGTGTGAGTGGGTGAGTGAGTGGGTGGGTGAGTAAAGTGGGTGAGTGAGTGGGTGAGTGAGTGAGTGTGTGAGTGGGTGAGTGAGTGGGTGAGTGAGTGAGTGGGTGAGTAAGTGGGTGAGTGAGTGGGTGAGTGGGTGAGTGAGAGGGTGAGTGTGAGGGTTAGTGAGTGGGTGAGTGAGTGGGTGAGTGAGTGGGTGGGTGAGTGAGTGGGTGAGTGAGTGGGTGAGTGTGTGGGTGAGTGAGTGAGTAGGTGAGTGAGTGGGTGAGTGAATGGGTGAGTGAGTGAGTGAGTGGGTGAGTGGGTGAGTGAGTGGTGAGTGGGTGAGTGAGTGGGTGAGTGGGTGGGTGAATTGGTGAGTGAGTGGGTGAGTGAGTGGGTGAGTGGGTGAGTGAGTGAATGGGTGAGTGGGTGAGTGAGTGGGTGAGTGTGTGAGTGGGTGAGTGGGTAAGTGAGTGCGTAAGTGAGTTGGTGAGTGAGTGTGTGAGTGGGTGAGTGAGTGGGTGGGTGAGTAAAGTGGGTGAGTGAGTGGGTGAGTGAGTGAGTGTGTGAGTGGGTGAGTGGGTGAGTGAGATGGTGAGCGAGTGGGTGAGTGAGATGGTGAGTGAGTGGGTGATTTAGTGGGTGAGTGAGTGGGTGGTGAGTGGGTGAGTGAGTGCGTGAGTGGATGGGTGAATGGGTGAGTGAGTGAGTGGGTGAGTGAGTGAGTGGGTGAGTGAGTGAGTGAGTGGGTGAGTGGGTGAGTGAATGGTGAGTGGGTGAGTGAGTGGGTGGGTGAATTGGTGAGTGAGTGGGTGAGTGAGTGGGTGAGTGGGTAAGTAAGTGCGTAAGTGAGTTGGTGAGTGAGTGTGTGAGTGGGTGAGTGAGTGGGTGGGTGAGTAAAGTGGGTGAGTGAGTGGGTGAGTGAGTGAGTGTGTGAGTGGGTGAGTGGGTGAGTGAGTGGGTGAGTGAGTGAGTGGGTGAGTAAGTGGGTGAGTGAGTGGGTGAGTGGGTGAGTGAGTGGGTGAGTGTGAGGGTTAATGAGTGGGTGAGTGAGTGGGTGAGTGAGTGGGTGAGTGAGTGAGTGACTGTGTGAGTGAGTGGGTGAGTGAGTGAGTGGGTGAGTGAGTGGGTGAGTGAATGGGTGAGTGAGTGGGTGAGTGGGTGAGTGAGTGGTGAGTGGGTGAGTGAGTGGGTGAGTGGGTGGGTGAATTGGTGAGTGAGTGAGTGAGTGGGTGAGTGGGTGAGTGAGTGAATGGGTGAGTGGGTGAGTGAGTGGGTGAGTGTGTGAGTGGGTGAGTGGGTGAGTGAGTGGGTGAGTGGGTGAGTGGGTGAGTGAGTGAGTGGGTGAGTAAGTGGGTGATTAAGTGGGTGATTGAGTGGGTGGGTCGCTCACACAAGTCACTCATAGTCACTCACACAGTCACTCATAGTCACTCATAGTCACTCACAGTCAATTACATTCACACATACAGTCACTCATAGTCACTCACACAGTCACTCAGATTCACTCACATTCACTCACAGTCACTCACACAGTCACTCACACAGTCACACATAGTCACTCACACTGTCACACAGTCACTCATAGTCACTCACAGTCACTCACACAGTCACTCAGTCACTCACACAGTCACACAGTCACTCATACAGTCACACAGTCACTCATAGTCACTCACAGTCACTCACAGTCACTCACAAAGTCATTCAGAGTCACTCACACAGTCACTCACAGTCACTCACACAGTCACTCACAGTCACTCACACAGTCACTCACAGTCACTCCTAGTCACTCACAGTCAATCACACAGTCACTCATAGTCACTCGGAGTCACTCAGTCACTCACAATCACTCATAGTCACTCACAGTCACTCACACAGTCACTCAGTCACTCACACAGTCACTCAGAGTCACTCATAGTCACTCACACAGTCACTCAGTCACTCAGAGTCACTCACCGTCTATCAGAGTCACTCAGTCACTCACACAGTCACACACACAGTCACTCACAGTCACTCACAGTCACTCACACAGTCACTCAGTCACTCATGGTCACTCACACAGTCACTCAGAGTCACTCACACAGTCACTCACACAGTCACTCATAGTCACTCACAGTTACTCACAGTCACTCACACAGTCACTCATAGTCACTCACACAGTCACTCACACAGTCACTCATAGTCACTCATAGTCACTCACAGTCAATTACAGTCACACATACAGTCACTCATAGTCACTCACACAGTCACTCAGAGTCACTCACATTCACTCACAGTCACTCACACAGTCACTCACACAGTCACACATAGTCACTCACAGTCACTCACACAGGCACAGTCACTCACACAGTCACACACAGTCACTCACAGTCACTCACACAGTCACTCACACAGTCACTCACAGTCACTCACACAGTCACTCATAGTCACTCACACAGTCACTCACAGTCACTCACACATTCACTCACAGTCACTCACAGTCACTCACACAGTCACACAGTCACTCACACAGTCACTCACAGTCACTCACACAGGCACACAGTCACTCACACAGTCACACACAGTCACTCACAGTCACTCACACAGTCACTCACACAGTCACTCACAGTCACTCACACAGTCACTCATAGTCACTCACACAGTCACTCACAGTCACTCACAGTCACTCACACAGTCACTCACACAGTCACTCACAGTCACTCACACAGTCACTCACACAGTCACTCACACAGTCACTCACAGTCACTCACACAGTCACTCACAGTCACTCACAGTCACTCACACAGTCACTCACACAGTCACACAGTCACTCACAGTCACTCACACAGTCACTCACACAGTCACTCACACAGTCACTCAGTCACTCATAGTCACTCACACAGTCACTCACAGTCACTCACAGTCACTCACACAGTCACTCACAGTCACTCACAGTCACCCACAGGGGTGAGGAAGGTGTCCACGCGTGGTGCTGGCCACCCACCCACACGAGTGCCGTGCCGGCCTTCATAGTTACTGTCTAGCACCACTTGCCACAACAGTTTGTTAAGGCTACAGTGGGTGGGTGAGATGGTGAGTGAGTGGGTGAGTGCGTGAGTGAGATGGTGAGTGAGTGGGTGAACGAGTGGGTGAGGGAGATGGTGAGTGAGTGGGTGAATGAGAGGGTGAGTGAGATGGTGAGTGAGTGGGTGAGTGAGTGAGTGGGTGGGTGAGTGAGTGGGTGAGTGAGTGAGATGTCGAGGGAGTGGGTGATTGAGTGGGGGAATGAGAGGGTGAGTGAGTGAGTGGGTGAGTAATTGGGTGAGTGGGTGAGTGAGTGGGTGAGGGTGAGTGAGTGAGTGAGTGGGAGAGTGAGTGAGTGGGTGAGTGAGTGAGTAGGTGAGTGAGTGAGTGGGTAAGTGTGTGGGTGAGTGAGTGAGTGGGTGAGTTGTTGAGTGAATGGGTGAGTGAGTGGGTGAGTGGGTGAGTGAGTGGTGAGTGGGTGAGTGAGTGGTGAGTGGGTGAGTGAGTGGATGTGTGAATTTGTGAGTGAGTGTGTGAGTGAGTGGGTGAGTGGGTGAGTGAGTGAATGGGTGAGTGGGTGAGTGGGTAAGTGAGTGCGTAAGTGAGTGGGTGAGTGAGTGTGTGAGTGGGTGAGTGAGTGGGTGGGTGAGTAAAGTGGGTGAGTGAGTGGGTGAGTGAGTGAGTGTGTGAGTGGGTGAGTGGGTGAGTGACTGGGTGAGTGAGTGGGTGGTGAGTGGGTGAGTGAGTGGGTGAGTGGATGGGTGAATGGGTGAGTGAGTGAGTGGGTGAGTGAGTGAGTGGGTGAGTGAGTGGGTGGGTGAGTAAAGTGGGTGAGTGAGTGGGTGGGTTGGTGAGTGTGTGAGTGGGTGAGTGAGTGGGTGAGTGATTGGGTGAGTGGGTGAGTGAGTGGGTGAGGGTGAGTGAGTGGGTGTGTGAATTGGTGAGTGAGTGGGTGAGTAAGTGGGTGAGTGGGTGAGTGAGTGAATGGGTGAGTGGGTGAGGGAGTGGGTGAGTGGGTAAGTGAGTGCGTAAGTGAGTGGGTGAGTGAGTGTGTGAGTGGGTGAGTGAGTGGGTGGGTGAGTAAAGCGGGTGAGTGAGTGGGTGAGTGAGTGAGTGGGTGAGTGGGTGAGTGAGTGGGTGAGTGAGTGAGTGGGTGAGTAAGTGGGTGAGTGGTGGGTGAGTGGGTGAGTGAGTGGGTGAGTGTGAGGGTGAGTGAGTGGGTGAGTGAGTGGGTGAGTGAGTGGGTGAGTGAGTGAGTGGGTGAGTGAGTGGGTGAGTGTGTGGGTGAGTGAGTGAGTGGGTGAGTGAGTGGGTGAATGAATGGGTGAGTGAGTGGGTGAGTGTGAGGGTGAGTGAGTGGGTGAGTGAGTGGGTGAGTGAGTGAGTGGGTGAGTGAGTGGTGAATGGGTGAGTGAGTGGGTGAGTGGGTGGGTGAATTGGTGAGTGAGTGGGTGAGTGGGTGAGTGAGTGGGTGAGTGGGTGAGTGAGTGGGTGAGTGTGAGGGTGAGTGAGTGGGTGAGTGAGTGAGTTGGTGAGTGAGTGGGTGAGTGAGTGAGTGGGTGAGTGAGTGGGTGAGTGAGTGGGTGAGTGTGTGGGTGAGTGAGTGAGTGGGTGAGTGAGTGGGAGAGTGAATGGGTGAGTGAGTGGGTGAGTGGGTGAGTGAGTGGTGAGTGGGTGAGTGAGTGGGTGAGTGGGTGGGTGAATTGGTGAGTGAGTGGGTGAGTGAGTAGGTGAGTGGGTGAGTGAGTGAATGGGTGAGTGGGTGAGTGAGTGGGTGAGTGGGTGAGTGAGTGGGTGAGTGAGTGAGTGGGTGAGTAAGTGGGTGATTGAGTGGGTGATTGAGTGGGTGGGTCGCTCACACAAGTCACTCATGGTCACTCACACAGTCACTCATAGTCATTCGCAGTCATTCACAGTCAATTAGTCACTCAGTCAATCACACAGTCACACAGCCACTCACACAGTCACACAGTCACTCATAGTCACTCACAGTCACTCACAGTCACTCACAAAGTCACTCGCACAGTCACTCACAGTCACTCACACAGTCACTCACAGTCACTCACACAGTCACTCACAGTAACTCATAGTCACTCACAGTCACTCACACAGTCACTCATAGTCACTCAGAGTCACTCAGTCACTCACAATCACTCATAGTCACTCACAGTCACTCACAGTCACTCAGTCACTCACACAGTCACTCATAGTCACTCAGAGTCACTCACCGACACTCAGAGTCACTCAGTCACTCACAGTCACTCACACAGTCACACACACAGTCACTCACAGTCACTCAGTCACTCACACAGTCACTCAGTCACTCATGGTCACTCACAGTCACTCACAGTCACTCATGGTCACTCACAGTCACTCACAGTCACTCAGTCACTCACACAGTCACTCACACAGTCACTCTTAGTCACTCACAGTTACTCACAGTCACTCACACAGTCAATCACACAGTCACTCATAGTCACTCACACAGTCACTCACACAGTCACTCATAGTCACTCATAGTCACTCACAGTCAATTACAGTCACACATACAGTCACTCATAGTCACTCAGAGTCACTCATATTCACTCACAGTCACTCACACAGTCACTCACACAGTCACTCATAGTCACTCACACAGTCACACAGTCACTCATAGTCACTCACACAGTCACTCAGTCACTCACACAGTCACACAGTCACTCACACAGTCACACAGTCACTCATAGACACTCACAGTCACTCACAGTCACTCACAAAATCACTCAGTCATTCACACAGTCACTCACAGTCACTCAGTCACTCATAGTCACTCACAGTCACTCACACAGTCACTCGTAGTCACTCACATTCACTCACACAGCCACTCACACAGTCACTCATAGTAACTTACAGTCACTCACAGTCACTCACACAATCAGAGTCACTCAGAGTCACTCACACAGTCACTCACACAGTCACTCATTCACTCACACAGTCATTCACACAGTCACTCATTCACTCACACAGTCATTCACACAGTCACTCATAGTCAGTCATAGTCACTCACACAGTCACTCATTCACTCATAGTCACTCACACAGTCACTCATAGTCACTCAGTCATTCTCACAGTCAATTAGTCACTCATAGTCACTCACCAGTCAATTACAGCCACTCACACAGTCACTCAGAGTCACTCACACAGTCTCTCACACAGTCACTCAGAGTCATTCAGTCACTCACACAGTCACTCAAAGTCACTCACACAGTCAATTACAGTCATTCTCAGTCACTCATAGTCACTCATATTCACTCATAGTCACTCACAGTCACTCAGTCACTAACACAGTCACTCACACAGTCACTCAGAGTCACTCACACAGTCACTCGCACAGTCACTAACAGTCACTCACACAGTCACTCATAGTCACACACACAGTCACTCACACACTCAATCAGTCACTCATAGTCACTCACACAGTCACTCACAGTAACTCATAGTCACTCACAGTCTTTCAGAGTCACTCACACAGTCATTCATAGTCACTCAGAGTCACTCAGAGTCACACTAACAGTCACTCACAGTAACTCATAGTCACTCGCACAGTCAATTAAGTCACTCAGTCACTCATAGTAACTCACAGTCACTCACACAGTCACTCACACAGTCATTCAGATTCACTCAGAGTCACTCAGAGTCACACACACAGTCACTCATAGTCACTCATAGTCACTCACACAGTCAATTACAGTCACTCAGTCAATCATAGTCACTCACACAGTCACTCGTAGTCACTCACAGTCACCCACACAGTCACTCATAGTCACTCACACAGTCAATTACAGTCACTCAGTCAATCATAGTCACTCACACAGTCACTCGTAGTCACTCACAGTCACCCACACAGTCACTCACACAGTCACTCACACAGTCACTAACACGCTCACTCATAGTCACTCACACAGTCACTCGTAGTCACTCACAGTCACCCACACAGTCACTCACACAGTCACCCACACAGTCACTCACACATTCACTCACACAGTCAATCACACAGTCACTCATAGTCACTCACATAGTCACTCGTAGTCACTCACACAGTCACTCACACAGTCACTCACACAGTCAATTACAGTCACTCACAGTCACACACAGTCACTCATAGTCACTCAGAGTCACTCATTCACTCACACCGTCACTAATAGTCACTCAGAGTCACTCCCAGTCACAGATGTCCCAGTAGGTTAACAGATGTCCCCATAGTTTCACAGATGTCCCAATCGTTTCACAGATGTCCCAGTAGTTTTACAGATATCCCAGTAGGTTAACAGATGTCCCCATAGTTTCAGAGATGTCCCAATAGTTTCACATATGTCCCATTAGTTTCACAGATGTCCCAATAGTTTCACAGATGTCCCAATAGTTTCACAGATGTCCCAATAGTTTCACCTATGTCCCATTTGTTTCACAGATGTCCCCATAGTTTCACAGATGTCCCAATAGTTTCACAGATGTACCAGTACTTTCACAGATGTCCCAATAGTTTCACAGATGTCCCAATAGTTTCACAGATGTCCCAGAAGTTTTACAGACATCCCAGTAGCTTAAAAGATGTCCCGATAGTTTCACAGATGTACCAGTAGTTTTACAGATGTCCCAATAGTTTCACATATGTCCCATTAGTTTCACAGATCTCCCCATCGTTTCACAGATGTCCCAATAGTTTAACAGATGTCCCAGTAGTATTACAGATGTCCCAGTAGTTTCACAGACGCCCCAATAGTTTCACATATGTCCCATTAGTTTCCCAGATGTCCCCATAGTTTCACAGATGTCCCCATAGTTTCACCCATGTCCCAATAGTTTCACAGATGCCCAGGAGTTTAACAGATGTCCCAATAGTTTAACAGATGTCCCAGTTGTTTGAAAGATGTCCCAATAGTTTCACAGATGTCCCAGTAGTTTAACGGATGTCCCAGTAGTTTCACAGATGTCCCAGAAGGTTAACAGATGTCCCCATAGTTTCACAGATGTCCCAATCGTTTCACAAATGTCCCAGTAGTTTTACAGATATCCCAGTAGGTTAACAGATGTCCCCCATAGTTTCACAGATGTCCCAATAGTTTAATAGATGTCCCAGTAGTTTAACAGATGTCCCAGTAGTTTCACAGATGTCCCCATAGTTTCACAGATGTCCCAATAGTTTCCCAGATGTCCCAATAGTTTCACAGATGTCCCCATAGTTTCACAGATGTCCCAATAGTTTCACAGATGTCCCAATAGTTTAACAGATGTCCCAGTAGTTTTACAGATGTCCCAGTAGTTTCACACATGTCTCAGTAGTTTCACAGATGCCCCAATAGTTTCACATATGTCCCATTAGTTTCACAGATGTCCCCATAGTTTCACAGATGTCCCAATAGTTTCACAGATGTCCCAATAGTTTCACAGATGTCCCAAAAGGTTCACATATGTCCCAGTAGTTTTACAGATGTCCCAGTAGTTTCACAGATGTCCCAATAGTTTAACAGATGTCCCAGTAGTTTAACAGATGTCCCGGTAGTTTCACAGATGTCCCAATAGTTTCACAGATGTACCAGTAGTTTCACAGATGTCCCAATAGTTTAACAGATGTCCCAATAGTTTCACCCATGTCCCAATAGTTTCACAGATGTCCCAGGAGTTTAACAGATGTCCCAATAGTTTAACAGATGTCCCAGTTGTTTTACAGATGTCCCCATAGTTTCACAGATGTCCCAATAGTTTAACAGATGCCCCAGTAGTTTTACAGATGTCCCAGTAGTTTCACACATGTCTCAGTAGTTTCACAGATGCCCCAATAGTTTCACATATGTCCCATTAGTTTCACAGATGTTCCCATAGTTTCACAGATGTCCCAATAGTTTCACAGATGTCCCAATAGTTTCACAGATGTCCCAAAAGGTTCACATATGTCCCAGTAGTTTTACAGATGTCCCAGTAGTTTCACAGATGTCCCAATAGTTTAACAGATGTCCCAGTAGTTTAACAGATGTCCCAGTAGTTTCACAGATGTCCCAATAGTTTCACAGATGTACCAGTAGTTTCACAGATGTCCCAATAGTTTAACAGATGTCCCAATAGTTTCACCCATGTCCCAATAGTTTCACAGATGTCCCAGGAGTTTAACAGATGTCCCAATAGTTTAACAGATGTCCCAGTTGTTTTACAGATGTCCCAATAGTTTCACAGATGTCCCAATAGTTTAACAGATGTCCCAATAGGTTCACATATGTCCCAGTAGTTTTACAGATGTCCCAGTAGTTTCGCAGATGTCCCAATAGTTTAACAGATGTCCCAGTAGTTTAACAGATGTCCCAGTAGTTTTACAGATGGCCCAGTAGGTTAACAGATGTCCCCATAGTTTCACAGATGTCTCAATCGTTTCACAGATGTCCCAGTAGTTTTACAGATATCCCAGTAGGTTAAGAGATGTCCCCATAGTTTCACAGATGTCCCCATAGTTTCACAGATGTCCCAATAGTTTCACATATGTCCCAGTAGTATTACAGATGGCCCAGTAGTTTCACAGACGCCCCAATAGTTTCACATATGTCCCATTAGTTTCCCAGATGTCCCCATAGTTTCACAGATCTCCCAATAGTTTCACAGATGTCCCATTAGTTTCACAGATGTCCCCATAGTTTCACAGATGTCCCAAGAGTTTAACAGATGTCCCAGTAGTATTACAGATGGCCCAGTAGTTTCACACATGTCCCAGTAGTTTCACAGGCGCCCCAATAGTTTCACATATGTCCCATTAGTTTCCCAGATGTCCCCATAGTTTCACAGATCTCCCAATAGTTTCAAAGATGTCCCATTAGTTTCACAGATGTCCCCATAGTTTCACAGATGTCCCAGGAGTTTAACAGATGTCCCAATAGTTTAACAGATGTCCCAGTTGTTTCACAGATGTCCCAATAGTTTCACAGATGTCCCAATAGTTTCACAGATGTCCCAATAGATTCACATATGTCCCAGTAGTTTTACAGATGTCCCAGTAGTTTCACAGATGTCCCAATAGTTTAACAGATGTCCCAGTAGTTTAACAGATGTCCCAGTAGTTTGACAGATGTCCCAGTAGGTTAACAGATGTCCCCATAGTTTCACAGATGTCCCAATCGTTTCACAGATGTCCCAATAGTTTAACAGATGTCCCAGTTGTTTCACAGATGTCCCAATAGTTTCACAGATGTCCCAATAGTTTCACAGATGTCCCAATAGGTTCACATATGTCCCAGTAGTTTTACAGATGTCCCAGTAGTTTCACAGATGTCTCAATAGTTTAACAGATGTCCCAGTAGTTTAACAGATGTCCCAGTAGTTTCACAGATGTCCCAGTAGGTTAACAGATGTCCCCATAGTTTCACAGATGTCCCAATCGTTTCACAGATGTCCCAGTAGTTTTACAGATATCCCAGTAGGTTAACAGATGTCCCCATAGTTTCACAGATGTCCCAATAGTTTCACATATGTCCCATTAGTTTCACGGATGTCCCAATAGTTTCACAGATGTCCCAATAGTTTCACCTATGTCCCATTTGTTTCACAGATGTCCCCATAGTTTCACAGATGTCCCAATAGTTTCACAGATGTACCAGTACTTTCACAGATGTCCCAATAGTTTCACAGATGTCCCAATAGTTTCACAGATGTCCCAGAAGTTTTACAGACATCCCAGTAGGTTAAAAGATGTCCCGATAGTTTCACAGATGTACCAGTAGTTTCACAGATGTCCCATTAGTTTCACATATGTCCCATTAGTTTCACAGATCTCCCCATAGTTTCACAGATGTCCCAATAGTTTAACAGATGTCCCAGTAGTATTACAGATGGCCCAGTAGTTTCACACATGTCCCAGTAGTTTCACAGACGCCCCAATAGTTTCACATATGTCCCATTAGTTTTCCAGATGTCCCCATAGTTTCACAGATGTCCCCATAGTTTCACCCATGTCCCAATAGTTTCACAGATGTCCCAGGAGTTTAACAGATGTCCCAATAGTTTAACAGATGTCCCAGTTGTTTGACAGATGTCCCAATAGTTTCACAGATGTCCCAGTAGTTTAACGGATGTCCCAGTAGTTTCACAGATGTCCCAGAAGGTTAACAGATGTCCCCATAGTTTCACAGATGTCCCAATCGTTTCACAAATGTCCCAGTAGTTTTACAGATATCCCAGTAGGTTAACAGATGTCCCCCATAGTTTCACAGATGTCCCAATAGTTTAATAGATGTCCCAGTAGTTTAACAGATGTCCCAGTAGTTTCACAGATGTCCCAGTAGGTTAACAGATGTCCCCATAGTTTCACAGATGTCCCAATAGGTTCACATATGTCCCAGTAGTTTTACAGATGTCCCAGTAGTTTCACAGATATCACATTAGTTTCACAGATATCACATTAGTTTCACAGATGTCCCCATAGTTTCACAGATGTCCCAATAGTTTCCCAGATGTCCCAATAGTTTCACAGATGTCCCAATAGTTTCACAGATGTACCAGTAGTTTCACAGATGTCCCAATAGTTTCACAGATGTCCCCATAGTTTCACAGATGTCCCAGGAGTTTAACAGATGTCCCAATAGTTTAACAGATATCCCAGTTGTTTCACAGATGTCCCAATAGTTTCACAGATGTCCCAATAGTTTCACAGATGTCCCAATGGGTTCACATATGTCCCAGTAGTTTTACAGATGTCCCAGTAGTTTCACAGATGTCCCAATAGTTTAACAGATGTCCCAGGAGTTTAACAGATGTCCCAGTAGTTTCACAGATATCCCAGTAGGTTAACAGATGTCCCCATAGTTTCACAGATGTCCCAATCGTTTCACAGATGTCCCAATAGTTTAACAGATGTCCCAGTTGTTTCACAGATGTCCCAATAGTTTCACAGATGTCCCAATAGTTTCACGGATGTCCCAATAGGTTCACATATCTCCCAGTAGTTTTACAGATGTCCCAGTAGTTTCACAGATGTCCCAATAGTTTAACAGATGTCCCAGTAGTTTAACAGATGTCCCAGTAGTTTCACAGATGTCCCAGTAGGTTAACAGATGTCCCCATAGTTTCACAGATGTCCCAATCGTTTCACAGATGTCCCAGTAGTTTTACAGATATCCCAGTAGGTTAACAGATGTCCCCATAGTTTCACAGATGTCCCAATAGTTTCACATATGTCCCATTAGTTTCACAGATGTCCCAATAGATTCACAGATGTCCCAATAGTTTCACAGATGTCCCAATAGTTTCACCTATGTCCCATTTGTTTCACAGATGTCCCCATAGTTTCACAGTAGTCCCAATAGTTTCACAGATGTACCAGTACTTTCACAGATGTCCCAATAGTTTCACAGATGTCCCAATAGTTTCACAGATGTCCCAGAAGTTTTACAGACATCCCAGTAGGTTAAAAGATGTCCCGATAGTTTCACAGATGTCCCAATAGTTTCACATATGTCCCATTAGTTTCACAGATCTCCCCATAGTTTCACAGATGTCCAAATAGTTTCACAGATGTCCCAAAAGGTTCACATATGTCCCAGTAGTTTTACAGATGTCCCAGTAGTTTCACAGATGTCCCAATAGTTTAACAGATGTCCCAGTAGTTTCACAGATGTCCCAATAGTTTCACAGATGTACCAGTAGTTTCACAGATGTCCCAATAGTTTAACAGACGTCCCAATAGTTTCACCCATGTCCCAATAGTTTCACAGATGTCCCAGTTGTTTTACAGATGTCCCAATAGTTTCACAGATGTCCCAATAGTTTAACAGATGTCCCAATAGGTTCACATATGTCCCAGTAGTTTTACAGATGTCCCAGTAGTTTCACAGATGTCCCAATAGTTTAACAGATGTCCCAGTAGTTTAACAGATGTCCCAGTAGTTTTACAGATATCCCAGTAGGTTAAGAGATGTCCCCATAGTTTCACAGATGTCCCAATAGTTTCACATATGTCCCAGTAGTATTACAGATGGGCCAGTAGTTTCACACATGTCCCAGTAGTTTCACAGACGCCCCAATAGTTTCACATATGTCCCATTAGTTTCCCAGATGTCCCCATAGTTTCACAGATCTCCCAATAGTTTCACAGATGTCCCATTAGTTTCACAGATGTCCCCATAGTTTCACAGATGTCCCAATAGTTTAACAGATGTCCCAGTAGTATTACAGATGGCCCAGTAGTTTCACACATGTCCCAGTAGTTTCACAGACGCCCCAATAGTTTCACATATGTCCCATTAGTTTCCCAGATGTCCCCATAGTTTCACAGATCTCCCAATAGTTTCACAGATGTCCCATTAGTTTCACAGATGTCCCCATAGTTTCACAGATGTCCCAATAGATTAACAGATGTCCCAGTAGTTTTACAGATGTCCCAGTAGTTTCACACATGCCCAGTAGTTTCACAGACGCCCCATTAGTTTTACATATGTCCCATTAGTTTCATAGATGTCCCCATAGTTTCACAGATGTCCCAATAGTTTCACAGATGTACCAATAGTTTCA
Organism: Petromyzon marinus; assembly: GCF_048934315.1. Classification (NCBI taxonomy): domain Eukaryota; kingdom Metazoa; phylum Chordata; class Hyperoartia; order Petromyzontiformes; family Petromyzontidae; genus Petromyzon; species Petromyzon marinus. Next base: position 339,849 of record NW_027423683.1, on the reverse strand, counting down.
CAGATGTCCCAATAGTTTAACAGATGTCCCAATAGTTTCACCCATGTCCCAATAGTTTCACAGATGTCCCAGTAGTTTTACAGATATCCCAGTAGGTTAACAGATGTCCCCACAGTTTCACAGATGTCCCAATAGTTTAACATATGTCCCATTAGTTTCACAGATGTCCCAATAGTTTCACAGATGTCCCAATAGTTTCACAGATGTCCCAATAGTTTCACCTATGTCCCATTTGTTTCACAGATGTCCCCATAGTTTCACAGATGTCCCAATAGTTTCACAGATGTACCAGTACTTTCACAGATGTCCCATTAGTTTCACAGATGTCCCAATAGTTTCACAGATGTCCCAGAAGTTTTACAGACATCCCAGTAGGTTAAAAGATGTCCCAATAGTTTCACAGATGTACCAGTAGTTTCACAGATGTCCCAATAGTTTAACAGATGTCCCAATAGTTTCACCCATGTCCCAATAGTTTCACAGATGTCCCAGGAGTTTAACAGATGTCCCAATAGTTTAACATATGTCCCAGTTGTTTTACAGATGTCCCAATAGTTTCACAGATGTCCCAATAGTTTAATAGATGTCCCAATAGGTTCACATATGTCCCAGTAGTTTTACAGATGTCCCAGTAGTTTCACAGATGTCCCAATAGTTTAACAGATGTCCCAGTAGTTTAACAGATGTCCCAGTAGTTTCACAGATGTCCCAGTAGGTTAACAGATGTCCCCATAGTTTCACAGATGTCCCAATAGTTTCACAGATGTCCCAGTAGTTTTACAGATATCCCAGTAGGTTAACAGATGTCCCCATAGTTTCACAGATGTCCCAATAGGTTCACATATGTCCCAGTAGTTTTACAGATGTCCCAGTAGTTTCACAGATATCACATTAGTTTCACAGATATCACATTAGTTTCACAGATGTCCCCATAGTTTCACAGATGTCCCAATAGTTTCCCAGATGTCCCAATAGTTTCACAGATGTCCCCATAGTTTCACAGATGTACCAGTAGTTTCACAGATGTCCCAATAGTTTCACAGATGTCCCCATAGTTTCACAGATGTCCCAGGAGTTTAACAGATGTCCCAATAGTTTAACAGATGTCCCAGTTGTTTCACAGATGTCCCAATAGTTTCACAGATGTCCCAATAGTTTCACAGATGTCCCAATGGGTTCACATATGTCCCAGTAGTTTTACAGATGTCCCAGTAGTTTCACAGATGTCCCAATAGTTTAACAGATGTCCCAGTAGTTTAACAGATGTCCCAGTAGTTTCACAGATATCCCAGTAGGTTAACAGATGTCCCCATAGTTTCACAGATGTCCCAATCGTTTCACAGATGTCCCAATAGTTTAACAGATGTCCCAGTTGTTTCACAGATGTCCCAATAGTTTCACAGATGTCCCAATAGTTTCACAGATGTCCCAATAGGTTCACATATGTCCCAGTAGTTTTACAGATGTCCCAGTAGTTTCACAGATGTCCCAATAGTTTAACAGATGTCCCAGTAGTTTAACAGATGTCCCAGTAGTTTCACAGATGTCACAGTAGGTTAACAGATGTCCCCATAGTTTCACAATGTCCCAATCGTTTCACAGATGTCCCAGTAGTTTTACAGATATCCCAGTAGGTTAACAGATGTCCCCATAGTTTCACAGATGTCCCAATAGTTTCACATATGTCCCAATAGTTTCACATATGTCCCATTAGTTTCACAGATGTCCCAATAGTTTCACAGATGTCCCAATAGTTTCACAGATGTCCCAATAGTTTCACCTATGTCCCATTTGTTTCACAGATGTCCCCATAGTTTCACAGATGTCCCAATAGTTTCACAGATGTACCAGTACTTTCACAGATGTCCCAATAGTTTCACAGATGTCCCAATAGTTTCACAGAGGTCCCAGAAGTTTTACAGACATCCCAGTAGGTTAAAAGATGTCCCGATAGTTTCACAGATCTACCAGTAGTTTCACAGATGTCCCAATAGTTTCACATATGTCCCATTAGTTTCACAGATCTCCCCATAGTTTCACAGATGTCCCAATAGTTTAACAGATGTCCCAATAGTTTCACAGATGTCCCAAAAGGTTCACATATGTCCCAGTAGTTTTACAGATGTCCCAGTAGTTTCAAAGATGTCCCAATAGTTTAACAGATGTCTCAGTAGTTTCACAGATGTCCCAATAGTTTAACAGATGTCCCAATAGTTTAACAGATGTCCCAATAGTTTCACCCATGTCCCAATAGTTTCACAGATGTCCCAGTAGTTTTACAGATATCCCAGTAGGTTAACAGATGTCCCCATAGTTTCACAGATGTCCCAATAGTTTCACATATGTCCCATTAGTTTCACAGATGTCCCAATAGTTTCACAGATGCCCCAATAGTTTCACAGATGTCCCAATAGTTTCACCTATGTCCCATTTGTTTCACAGATGTCCCCATAGTTTCACAGATGTCCCAATAGTTTCACAGATGTACCAGTACTTTCACAGATGTCCCAATAGTTTCACAGATGTACCAGTAGTTTCACAGATGTCCCAATAGTTTAACAGATGTCCCAATAGTTTCACCCATGTCCCAATAGTTTCACAGATGTCCCAGGAGTTTAACAGATGTCCCAATAGTTTAACAGATGTCCCAGTTGTTTTACAGATGTCCCAATAGTTTCACAGATGTCCCAATAGTTTAACAGATGTCCCAATAGGTTCACATATGTCCCAGTAGTTTTACAGATGTCCCAGTAGTTTCACAGATGTCCCAATAGTTTAACAGATGTCCCAGTAGTTTAACAGATGTCCCAGTAGTTTCACAGATGTCCCAGTAGGTTAACAGATGTCCCCATAGTTTCACAGATGTCTCAATCGTTTCACAGATGTCCCAGTAGTTTTACAGATATCCCAGTAGGTTAAGAGATGTCCCCATAGTTTCACAGATGTCCCAATAGTTTCACATATGTCCCAGTAGTATTACAGATGGGCCAGTAGTTTCACACATGTCCCAGTAGTTTCACAGACGCCCCAATAGTTTCACATATGTCCCATTAGTTTCCCAGATGTCCCCATAGTTTCACAGATCTCCCAATAGTTTCACAGATGTCCCATTAGTTTCACAGATGTCCCCATAGTTTCACAGATGTCCCAATAGTTTAACAGATGTCCCAGTAGTATTACAGATGGCCCAGTAGTTTCACACATGTCCCAGTAGTTTCACAGACGCCCCAATAGTTTCACATATGTCCCATTAGTTTCCCAGATGTCCCCATAGTTTCACAGATCTCCCAATAGTTTCACAGATGTCCCATTAGTTTCACAGATGTCCCCATAGTCTCACAGATGTCCCAATAGTTTAACAGATGTCCCAGTAGTTTTACAGATGTCCCAGTCATTTCACACATGTCCCAGTAGTTTCACAGACGCCCCAATAGTTTTACATATGTCCCATTAGTTTCATAGATGTCCCCATAGTTTCACATATGTCCCAATAGTTTCACAGATGTACCAATAGTTTCACAGATGTCCCAATAGTTTAACAGATGTCCCAATAGTTTCACCCATGTCCCAATAGTTTCACAGATGTCCCAGTAGTTTTACAGATATCCCAGTAGGTTAACAGATGTCCTCATAGTTTCACAGATGTCCCAATAGTTTCACATATGTCCCATTAGTTTCACAGATGTCCCAATAGTTTCACAGATGTCCCAATAGTTTCACAGATGTCCCAATAGTTTCACCTATGTCCCATTTGTTTCACAGATGTCCCCATAGTTTCACAGATGTACCAATAGTTTCACAGATGTCCCAATAGTTTAACAGATGTCCCAATAGTTTAACAGATGTCCCAATAGTTTCACCCATGTCCCAATAGTTTCACAGATGTCCCAGTAGTTTTACAGATATCCCAGTAGGTTAACAGATGTCCCCATAGTTTCACAGATGTCCCAATAGTTTCACATATGTCCCATTAGTTTCACAGATGTCCCAATAGTTTCACAGATGTCCCAATAGTTTCACAGATGTCCCAATAGTTTCACCTATGTCCCATTTGTTTCACAGATGTCCCCATAGTTTCACAGATGTCCCAATAGTTTCACAGATGTAACAGTACTTTCACAGATGTCCCAATAGTTTCACAGATGTCCCAATAGTTTCACAGATGTCCCAGAAGTTTTACAGACATCCCAGTAGGTTAAAAGATGTCCCAATAGTTTCACAGATGTACCAGTAGTTTCACAGATGTCCCAATAGTTTAACAGATGTCCCAATAGTTTCACCCATGTCCCAATAGTTTCACAGATGTCCCAGGAGTTTAACAGATGTCCCAATAGTTTAACAAATGTCCCAGTTGTTTTACAGATGTCCCAATAGTTTCACAGATGTCCCAATAGTTTAACAGATGTCCCAATAGGTTCACATATGTCCCAGTAGTTTTACAGATGTCCCAGTAGTTTCAGAGATGTCCCAATAGTTTAACAGATGTCCCAGTAGTTTAACAGATGTCCCAGTAGTTTCACAGATGTCCCAGTAGGTTAACAGATGTCCCCATAGTTTCACAGATGTCCCAATAGTTTCACAGATGTCCCAGTAGTTTTACAGATATCCCAATAGGTTAACAGATGTCCCCATAGTTTCACAGATGTCCCAATAGGTTCACATATGTCCCAGTAGTTTTACAGATGTCCCAGTAGTTTCACAGATATCACATTAGTTTCACAGATATCACATTAGTTTCACAGATGTCCCCATAGTTTCACAGATGTCCCAATAGTTTCCCAGATGTCCCAATAGTTTCACAGATGTCCCCATAGTTTCACAGATGTACCAGTAGTTTCACAGATGTCCCAATAGTTTCACAGATGTCCCCATAGTTTCACAGATGTCCCAGGAGTTTAACAGATGTCCCAATAGTTTAACAGATGTCCCAGTTGTTTCACAGATGTCCCAATAGTTTCACAGATGTCCCAATAGTTTCACAGATGTCCCAATGGGTTCACATATGTCCCAGTAGTTTTACAGATGTCCCAGTAGTTTCACAGATGTCCCAATAGTTTAACAGATGTCCCAGTAGTTTAACAGATGTCCCAGTAGTTTCACAGATATCCCAGTAGGTTAACAGATGTCCCCATAGTTTCACAGATGTCCCAATCGTTTCACAGATGTCCCAATAGTTTAACAGATGTCCCAGTTGTTTCACAGATGTCCCAATAGTTTCACAGATGTCCCAATAGTTTCACAGATGTCCCAATAGGTTCCCATATGTCCCAGTAGTTTTACAGATGTCCCAGTAGTTTCACAGATGTCCCAATAGTTTAACAGATGTCCCAGTAGTTTAACAGATGTCCCAATAGTTTAACAGATGTCCCAGTTGTTTCACAGATGTCCCAATAGTTTCACAGATGTCCCAATAGTTTCACAGATGTCCCAATAGGTTCACATATGTCCCAGTAGTTTTACAGATGTCCCAGTAGTTTCACAGATGTCCCAACAGTTTAACAGATGTCCCAGTTGTTTCACAGATGTCCCAATAGTTTCACAGATGTCCCAATAGTTTCACAGATGTCCCAATAGGTTCACATATGTCCCAGTAGTTTTATAGATGTCCCAGTAGTTTCACAGATGTCCCAATAGTTTCACAGATGTCCCAGTAGGTTAACAGATGTCCCCATAGTTTCACAGATGTCCCAATCGTTTCACAGATGTCCCAGTAGTTTTACAGATATCCCAGTAGGTTAACAGATGTCCCCATAGTTTCACAGATGTCCCAATAGTTTCACATATGTCCCAATAGTTTCACATATGTCCCATTAGTTTCACAGATGTCCCAATATTTTCACAGATGTCCCAATAGTTTCACAGATGTCCCAATAGTTTCACCTATGTCCCATTTGTTTCACAGATGTCCCCATAGTTTCACAGATGTCCCAATAGTTTCACAGATGTACCAGTACTTTCACAGATGTCCCAATAGTTTCACAGATGTCCCAATAGTTTCACAGATGTCCCAGAAGTTTTACAGACATCCCAGTAGGTTAAAAGATGTCCCGATAGTTTCACAGATCTACCAGTAATTTCACAGATGTCCCAATAGTTTCACATATGTCCCATTAGTTTCACAGATCTCCCCATAGTTTCACAGATGTCCCAATAGTTTCACAGATGTCCCAAAAGGTTCACATATGTCCCAGTAGTTTTACAGATGTCCCAGTAGTTTCACAGATGTCTCAATAGTTTAACAGATGTCCCAGTAGTTTCACAGATGTCCCAATAGTTTCACAGATATACCAGTAGTTTCACAGATGTCCCAATAGTTTAACAGATGTCCCAATAGATTCACCCATGTCCCTATAGTTTCACAGATGTCCCAGGAGTTTAACAGATGTCCCAATAGTTTAACAGATGTCCCAGTTGTTTTACAGATGTCCCAATAGTTTCACAGATGTCCCAATAGTTTAACAGATGTCCCAATAGGTTCACATATGTCCCAGTAGTTTTACAGATGTCCCAGTAGTTTCACAGATGTCCCAATAGTTTAACAGATGTCCCAGTAGTTTAACAGATGTCCCAGTAGTTTCACAGATGTCCCAGTAGGTTAACAGATGTCCCCATAGTTTCACAGATGTCTCAATCGTTTCACAGATGTCCCCATAGTTTCACAGATGTCCCAATAGTTTAACAGATGTCCCAGTAGTATTACAGATGGCCCAGTAGTTTCACACATGTCCCAGTAGTTTCACAGACGCCCCAATAGTTTCACATATGTCCCATTAGTTTCCCAGATGTCCCCATAGTTTCACAGATCTCCCAATAGTTTCACAGATGTCCCATTAGTTTCACAGATGTCCCCATAGTTTCACAGATGTCCCAATAGTTTAACAGATGTCCCAGTAGTTTTACAGATGTCCCAGTAGTTTCACACATGTCCCAGTAGTTTCACAGACGCCCCAATAGTTTTACATATGTCCCATTAGTTTCATAGATGTCCCCATAGTTTCACATATGTCCCAATAGTTTCACAGATGTACCAATAGTTTCACAGATGTCCCAATAGTTTAACAGATGTCCCAATAGTTTCACCCATGTCCCAATAGTTTCACAGATGTCCCAGTAGTTTTACAGATATCCCAGTAGGTTAACAGATGTCCCCATAGTTTCACAGATGTCCCAATAGTTTCACATATGTCCCAATAGTTTCACAGATGTCCCAATAGTTTCACAGATGTCCCAATAGTTTCACAGATGTCCCAATAGTTTCACAGATGTCCCAATAGTTTCACCTATGTCCCATTTGTTTCACAGATGTCCCCATAGTTTCACAGATGTCCCAATAGTTTCACAGATGTACCAGTACTTTCACAGATGTCCCAATAGTTTCACAGATGTCCCAATAGTTTCACAGATGTCCCAGAAGTTTTACAGACATCCCAGTAGGTTAAAAGATGTCCCAATAGTTTCACAGATGTACCAGTAGTTTCACAGATGTCCCAATAGTTTAACAGATGTCCCAATAGTTTCACCCATGTCCCAATAGTTTCACAGATGTCCCAGGAGTTTAACAGATGTCCCAATAGTTTAACAGATGTCCCAGTTGTTTTACAGATGTCCCAATAGTTTCACAGATGTCCCAATAGTTTAACAGATGTCCCAATAGGTTCACATATGTCCCAGTAGTTTTACAGATGTCCCAGTAGTTTCACAGATGTCCCAATAGTTTAACAGATGTCCCAGTAGTTTAACAGATGTCCCAGTAGTTTCACAGATGTCCCAGTAGGTTAACAGATGTCCCCATAGTTTCACAGATGTCTCAATCGTTTCACAGATGTCCCAGTAGTTTTACAGATATCCCAGTAGGTTAAGAGATGTCCCCATAGTTTCACAGATGTCCCAATAGTTTCACATATGTCCCAGTAGTATTACAGATGGGCCAGTAGTTTCACACATGTCCCAGTAGTTTCACAGACGCCCCAATAGTTTCACATATGTCCCATTAGTTTCCCAGATGTCCCCATAGTTTCACAGATCTCCCAATAGTTTCACAGATGTCCCATTAGTTTCACAGATGTCCCCATAGTTTCACAGATGTCCCAATAGTTTAACAGATGTCCCAGTAGTATTACAGATGGCCCAGTACTTTCACACATGTCCCAGTAGTTTCACAGACGCCCCAATAGTTTCACATATGTCCCATTAGTTTCCCAGATGTCCCCATAGTTTCACAGATCTCCCAATAGTTTCACAGATGTCCCATTAGTTTCACAGATGTCCCCATAGTTTCACAGATGTCCCAATAGTTTAACAGATGTCCCAGTAGTTTTACAGATGTCCCAGTAGTTTCACACATGTCCCAGTAGTTTCACAGACGCCCCAATAGTTTTACATATGTCCCATTAGTTTCATAGATGTCCCCATAGTTTCACAGATGTCCCAATAGTTTCACAGATGTACCAATAGTTTCACAGATGTCCCAATAGTTTAACAGATGTCCCAATAGTTTCACCCATGTCCCAATAGTTTCACAGATGTCCCAGTAGTTTTACAGATGTCCCAATAGTTTAACAGATGTCCCAATAGGTTCACATATGTCCCAGTAGTTTTACAGATGTCCCAGTAGTTTCACAGATGTCCCAATAGTTTAACAGATGTCCCAGTAGTTTAACAGATGTCCCAGTAGTTTCACAGATGTCCCAGTAGGTTAACAGATGTCCCCATAGTTTCACAGATGTCTCAATCGTTTCACAGATGTCCCAGTAGTTTTACAGATATCCCAGTAGGTTAAGAGATGTCCCCATAGTTTCACAGATGTCCCAATAGTTTCACATATGTCCCAGTAGTATTACAGATGGGCCAGTAGTTTCACACATGTCCCAGTAGTTTCACAGACGCCCCAATAGTTTCACATATGTCCCATTAGTTTCCCAGATGTCCCCATAGTTTCACAGATCTCCCAATAGTTTCACAGATGTCCCATTAGTTTCACAGATGTCCCCATAGTTTCACAGATGTCCCAATAGTTTAACAGATGTCCCAGTAGTATTACAGATGGCCCAGTACTTTCACACATGTCCCAGTAGTTTCACAGACGCCCCAATAGTTTCACATATGTCCCATTAGTTTCCCAGATGTCCCCATAGTTTCACAGATCTCCCAATAGTTTCACAGATGTCCCATTAGTTTCACAGATGTCCCCATAGTTTCACAGATGTCCCAATAGTTTAACAGATGTCCCAGTAGTTTTACAGATGTCCCAGTAGTTTCACACATGTCCCAGTAGTTTCACAGACGCCCCAATAGTTTTACATATGTCCCATTAGTTTCATAGATGTCCCCATAGTTTCACAGATGTCCCAATAGTTTCACAGATGTACCAATAGTTTCACAGATGTCCCAATAGTTTAACAGATGTCCCAATAGTTTCACCCATGTCCCAATAGTTTCACAGATGTCCCAGTAGTTTTACAGATGTCCCAATAGTTTAACAGATGTCCCAATAGGTTCACATATGTCCCAGTAGTTTTACAGATGTCCCAGTAGTTTCACAGATGTCCCAATAGTTTAACAGATGTCCCAGTAGTTTAACAGATGTCCCAGTAGTTTCACAGATGTCCCAGTAGGTTAACAGATGTCCCCATAGTTTCACAGATGTCTCAATCGTTTCACAGATGTCCCAGTAGTTTTACAGATATCCCAGTAGGTTAAGAGATGTCCCCATAGTTTCACAGATGTCCCAATAGTTTCACATATGTCCCAGTAGTATTACAGATGGGCCAGTAGTTTCACACATGTCCCAGTAGTTTCACAGACGCCCCAATAGTTTCACATATGTCCCATTAGTTTCCCAGATGTCCCCATAGTTTCACAGATCTCCCAATAGTTTCACAGATGTCAGATTAGTTTCACAGATGTCCCCATAGTTTCACAGATGTCCCAATAGTTTAACAGATGTCCCAGTAGTATTACAGATGGCCCAGTAGTTTCACACATGTCCCAGTAGTTTCACAGACGCCCCAATAGTTTCACATATGTCCCATTAGTTTCCCAGATGTCCCCATAGTTTCACAGATCTCCCAATAGTTTCACAGATGTCCCATTAGTTTCACAGATGTCCCCATAGTTTCACAGATGTCCCAATAGTTTAACAGATGTCCCAGTAGTTTTACAGATGTCCCAGTAGTTTCACACATGTCCCAGTAGTTTCACAGACGCCCCAATAGTTTTACATATGTCCCATTAGTTTCATAGATGTCCCCATAGTTTCACAGATGTCCCAATAGTTTCACAGATGTACCAATAGTTTCACAGATGTCCCAATAGTTTAACAGATGTCCCAATAGTTTCACCCATGTCCCAATAGTTTCACAGATGTCCCAGTAGTTTTACAGATATCCCAGTAGGTTAACAGATGTCCCCACAGTTTCACAGATGTCCCAATAGTTTCACATATGTCCCATTAGTTTCACAGATGTCCCAATAGTTTCACAGATGTCCCAATAGTTTCACAGATGTCCCAATAGTTTCACCTATGTCCCATTTGTTTCACAGATGTCCCCATAGTTTCACAGATGTCCCAATAGTTTAACAGATGTACCAGTACTTTCACAGATGTCCCAATAGTTTCACAGATGTCCCAATAGTTTCACAGATGTCCCAGAAGTTTTACAGACATCCCAGTAGGTTAAAAGATGTCCCGATAGTTTCACAGATGTACCAGTAGTTTCACAGATGTCCCAATAGTTTCACATATGTCCCATTAGTTTCACAGATCTCCCCATAGTTTCACAGATGTCCCAATAGTTTAACAGATGTCCCAGTAGTATTACAGATGTTCCAGTAGTTTCACAGATGCCCCAATAGTTTCACATATGTCCCATTAGTTTCCCAGATGTCCCCATAGTTTCACAGATGTCCCCATAGTTTCACCCATGTCCCAATAGTTTCACAGATGTCCCAGGAGTTTAACAGATGTCCCAATAGTTTAACAGATGTCCCAGTTGTTTGACAGATGTCCCAATAGTTTCACAGATGTCCCAGTAGTTTAACGGATGTCCCAGTAGTTTCACAGATGTCCCCATAGTTTCACAGATGTCCCAATCGTTTCACAAATGTCCGAGTAGTTTTACAGATATCCCAGTAGGTTAACAGATGTCCCCCATAGTTTCACAGATGTCCCAATAGTTTAACAGATGTCCCAGTAGTTTCACAGATGTCCCCATAGTTTCACAGATGTCCCAATAGTTTCCCAGATGTCCCAATAGTTTCACAGATGTCCCAATAGTTTCACAGATGTCCCCATAGTTTCACAGATGTACCAGTAGTTTCACAGATGTCCCAATAGTTTCACAGATGTCCCAATAGTTTCACAGATGTACTAGTAGTTTCACAGATGTCCCAATAGTTTCACACCTGTCCCATTAGTTTCACAGATGTCCCCATAGTTTCACAGATGTCCCAATAGTTTAACAGATGTCCCAGTAGTTTTACAGATGTCCCAGTAATTTCACACATGTCTCAGTAGTTTCACAGATGCCCCAATAGTTTCACATATGTCCCATTAGTTTCACAGATGTCCCCATAGTTTCACAGATGTCCCAATAGTTTCACAGATGTCCCAATAGTTTCACAGATGTCCCAATAGTTTCACATATGTCCCATTAGTTTCCCAGATGTCCCCATAGTTTCACAGATCTCCCAATAGTTTCACAGATGTCCCATTAGTTTCACAGATCTCCCCATAGTTTCACAGATGTCCCAATAGTTTAACAGATGTCCCAGTAGTATTACAGATGTTCCAGTAGTTTCACAGACGCCCCAATAGTTTCACATATGTCCCATTAGTTTCCCAGATGTCCCCATAGTTTCACAGATGTCCCCATAGTTTCACCCATGTCCCAATAGTTTCACAGATGTCCCAGGAGTTTAACAGATGTCCCAATAGTTTAACAGATGTCCCAGTTGTTTGACAGATGTCCCAATAGTTTCACAGATGTCCCAGTAGTTTAACGGATGTCCCAGTAGTTTCACAGATGTCCCCATAGTTTCACAGATGTCCCAATCGTTTCACAAATGTCCGAGTAGTTTTACAGATATCCCAGTAGGTTAACAGATGTCCCCCATAGTTTCACAGATGTGCCAATAGTTTAACAGATGTCCCAGTAGTTTCACAGAAGTCCCCATAGTTTCACAGATGTCCCAATAGTTTCCCAGATGTCCCAATAGTTTCACAGATGTCCCCATAGTTTCACAGATGTACCAGTAGTTTCACAGATGTCCCAATAGTTTCACAGATGTCCCAATAGTTTCACAGATGTACTAGTAGTTTCACAGATGTCCCAATAGTTTCACACATGTCCCATTAGTTTCACAGATGTCCCCATAGTTTCACAGATGTCCCAATAGTTTAACAGATGTCCCAGTAGTTTTACAGATGTCCCAGTAATTTCACACATGTCTCAGTAGTTTCACAGATGCCCCAATAGTTTCACATATGTCCCATTAGTTTCACAGATGTCCCCAAAGTTTCACAGATGTCCCAATAGTTTCACAGATGTCCCAATAGTTTCACAGATGTCCCAAAAGGTTCACATATATCCCAGTAGTTTTACAGATGTCCCAGTAGTTTCACAGATGTCCCAATAGTTTAACAGATGTCCCAGTAGTTTAACAGATGTCGCAGTAGTTTCACAGATGTCCCAATAGTTTCACAGATGTACCAGTAGTTTCACAGATGTCCCAATAGTTTAACAGATGTCCCAATAGTTTCACCCATGTCCCAACAGTTTCACAGATGTCCCAGGAGTTTAACAGATGTCCCAATAGTTTAACAGATGTCCCAGTTGTTTTACAGATGTCCCAATAGTTTCACAGATATCCCAATAGTTTAACAGATGTCCCAATAGGTTCACATATGTCCCACTAGTTTTACAGATGTCCCAGTAGTTTCACAGATGTCCCAATAGTTTAACAGATGTCCCAGTAGTTTAACAGATGTCCCAGTAGTTTCACAGATGGCCCAGTAGGTTAACAGATGTCCCCATAGTTTCACAGATGTCTCAATCGTTTCACAGATGTCCCAGTAGTTTTACAGATATCCCAGTAGGTTAAGAGATGTCCCCATAGTTTCACAGATGTCCCAATAGTTTCACAGATGTCCCAATAGTTTCACAGATGTCCCAATAGTTTCACAGATGTACTAGTAGTTTCACAGATGTCCCAATAGTTTCACACCTGTCCCATTAGTTTCACAGATGTCCCCATAGTTTCACAGATGTCCCAATAGTTTAACAGATGTCCCAGTAGTTTTACAGATGTCCCAGTAATTTCACACATGTCTCAGTAGTTTCACAGATGCCCCAATAGTTTCACATATGTCCCATTAGTTTCACAGATGTCCCCATAGTTTCACAGATGTCCCAATAGTTTCACAGATGTCCCAATAGTTTCACAGATGTCCCAAAAGGTTCACATATATCCCAGTAGTTTTACAGATGTCCCAGCAGTTTCACAGATGTCCCAATAGTTTAACAGATGTCCCAGTAGTTTTACAGATGTCCCAATAGTTTCACAGATGTCCCAATAGTTTAACAGATGTCCCAATAGGTTCACATATGTCCCAGTAGTTTTACAGATGTCCCAGTAGTTTCACAGATGTCCCAATAGTTTAACAGATGTCCCAGTAGTTTAACAGATGTCCCAGTAGTTTCACAGATGTCCCAGTAGGTTAACAGATGTCCCCATAGTTTCACAGATGTCTCAATCGTTTCACAGATGTCCCAGTAGTTTTACAGATATCCCAGTAGGTTAAGAGATGTCCCCATAGTTTCACAGATGTCCCAATAGTTTCACATATGTCCCAGTAGTATTACAGATGGGCCAGTAGTTTCACACATGTCCCAGTAGTTTCACAGACGCCCCAATAGTTTCACATATGTCCCATTAGTTTCCCAGATGTCCCCATAGTTTCACAGATCTCCCAATAGTTTCACAGATGTCCCATTAGTTTTACAGATGTCCCCATAGTTTCACAGATGTCCCAATAGTTTAACAGATGTCCCAGTAGTATTACAGATGGCCCAGTAGTTTCACACATGTCCCAGTAGTTTCACAGACGCCCCAATAGTTTCACATATGTCCCATTAGTTTCCCAGATGTCCCCATAGTTTCACAGATCTCCCAATAGTTTCACAGATGTCCCATTAGTTTCACAGATGTCCCCATAGTTTCACAGATGCCCCAATAGTTTCACCCATGTCCCAATAGTTTCACAGATGTCCCAGTAGTTTTACAGATATCCCAGTAGGTTAACAGATGTCCCCATAGTTTCACAGATGTCCCAATAGTTTCACATATGTCCCAATAGTTTCACAGATGTCCCAATAGTTTCACAGATGTCAAACTAGTTTCACAGATGTCCCAATAGTTTCACCTATGTCCCATTTGTTTCACAGATGTCCCCATAGTTTCACAGATGTCCCAATAGTTTAACAGATGTACCAGTACTTTCACAGATGTCCCAATAGTTTCACAGATGTCCCAATAGTTTCACAGATGTCCCAGAAGTTTTACAGACATCCCAGTAGGTTAAAAGATGTCCCGATAGTTTCACAGATGTACCAGTAGTTTCACATATGTCCCAATAGTTTCACATATGTCCCATTAGTTTCACAGATCTCCCCATAGTTTCACAGATGTCCCAATAGTTTAACAGATGTCCCAGTAGTATTACAGATGTTCCAGTAGTTTCACAGACGCCCCAATAGTTTCACATATGTCCCATTAGCTTCCCAGATGTCCCCATAGTTTCACAGATGTCCCCATAGTTTCACCCATGTCCCAATAGTTTCACAGATGTCCCAGGAGTTTAACAGATGTCCCAATAGTTTAACAGATGTCCCAGTTGTTTGACAGATGTCCCAATAGTTTCACAGATGTCCCAGTAGTTTAACGGATGTCCCAGTAGTTTCACAGATGTCCCCATAGTTTCACAGATGTCCCAATCGTTTCACAAATGTCCGAGTAGTTTTACAGATATCCCAGTAGGTTAACAGATGTCCCCCATAGTTTCACAGATGTGCCAATAGTTTAACAGATGTCCCAGTAGTTTCACAGAAGTCCCCATAGTTTCACAGATGTCCCAATAGTTTCCCAGATGTCCCAATAGTTTCACAGATGTCCCCATAGTTTCACATATGTCCCATTAGTTTCCCAGATGTCCCCATAGTTTCACAGATGTCCCCATAGTTTCACCCATGTCCCAATAGTTTCACAGATGTCCCAGGAGTTTAACAGATGTCCCAATAGTTTAACAGATGTCCCAGTTGTTTGACAGATGTCCCAATAGTTTCACAGATGTCCCAGTAGTTTAACGGATGTCCCAGTAGTTTCACAGATGTCCCCATAGTTTCACAGATGTCCCAATCGTTTCACAAATGTCCGAGTAGTTTTACAGATATCCCAGTAGGTTAACAGATGTCCCCCATAGTTTCACAGATGTCCCAATAGTTTAACAGATGTCCCAGTAGTTTCACAGATGTCCCCATAGTTTCACAGATGTCCCAATAGTTTCCCAGATGTCCCAATAGTTTCACAGATGTCCCAATAGTTTCACAGATGTCCCCATAGTTTCACAGATGTACCAGTAGTTTCACAGATGTCCCAATAGTTTCACAGATGTCCCAATAGTTTCACAGATGTACTAGTAGTTTCACAGATGTCCCAATAGTTTCACACCTGTCCCATTAGTTTCACAGATGTCCCCATAGTTTCACAGATGTCCCAATAGTTTAACAGATGTCCCAGTAGTTTTACAGATGTCCCAGTAATTTCACACATGTCTCAGTAGTTTCACAGATGCCCCAATAGTTTCACATATGTCCCATTAGTTTCACAGATGTCCCCATAGTTTCACAGATGTCCCAATAGTTTCACAGATGTCCCAATAGTTTCACAGATGTCCCAAAAGGTTCACATATATCCCAGTAGTTTTACAGATGTCCCAGCAGTTTCACAGATGTCCCAATAGTTTAACAGATGTCCCAGTAGTTTTACAGATGTCCCAATAGTTTCACAGATGTCCCAATAGTTTAACAGATGTCCCAATAGGTTCACATATGTCCCAGTAGTTTTACAGATGTCCCAGTAGTTTCACAGATGTCCCAATAGTTTAACAGATGTCCCAGTAGTTTAACAGATGTTCCAGTAGTTTCACAGATGTCCCAGTAGGTTAACAGATGTCCCCATAGTTTCACAGATGTCTCAATCGTTTCACAGATGTCCCAGTAGTTTTACAGATATCCCAGTAGGTTAAGAGATGTCCCCATAGTTTCACAGATGTCCCAATAGTTTCACATATGTCCCAGTAGTATTACAGATGGGCCAGTAGTTTCACACATGTCCCAGTAGTTTCACAGACGCCCCAATAGTTTCACATATGTCCCATTAGTTTCCCAGATGTCCCCATAGTTTCACAGATCTCCCAATAGTTTCACAGATGTCCCATTAGTTTTACAGATGTCCCCATAGTTTCACAGATGTCCCAATAGTTTAACAGATGTCCCAGTAGTATTACAGATGGCCCAGTAGTTTCACACATGTCCCAGTAGTTTCACAGACGCCCCAATAGTTTCACATATGTCCCATTAGTTTCCCAGATGTCCCCATAGTTTCACAGATCTCCCAATAGTTTCACAGATGTCCCATTAGTTTCACAGATGTCCCCATAGTTTCACAGATGCCCCAATAGTTTAACAGATGTCCCAGTAGTTTTACAGATGTCCCAGTAGTTTCACACATGTCCCAGTAGTTTCACAGACGCCCCAATAGTTTTACATATGTCCCATTAGTTTCATAGATGTCCCCATAGTTTCACAGATGTCCCAATAGTTTCACAGATGTACCAATAGTTTCACAGATGTCCCAATAGTTTAACAGATGTCCCAATAGTTTCACCCATGTCCCAATAGTTTCACAGATGTCCCAGTAGTTTTACAGATATCCCAGTAGGTTAACAGATGTCCCCATAGTTTCACAGATGTCCCAATAGTGTCACATATGTCCCAATAGTTTCACAGATGTCCCAATAGTTTCACAGATGTCAAACTAGTTTCACAGATGTCCCAATAGTTTCACCTATGTCCCATTTGTTTCACAGATGTCCCCATAGTTTCACAGATGTCCCAATAGTTTAACAGATGTACCAGTACTTTCACAGATGTCCCAATAGTTTCACAGATGTCCCAATAGTTTCACAGATGTCCCAGAAGTTTTACAGACATCCCAGTAGGTTAAAAGATGTCCCGATAGTTTCACAGATGTACCAGTAGTTTCACAGATGTCCCAATAGTTTCACATATGTCCCATTAGTTTCACAGATCTCCCCATAGTTTCACAGATGTCCCAATAGTTTAACAGATGTCCCAGTAGTATTACAGATGTTCCAGTAGTTTCACAGACGCCCCAATAGTTTCACATATGTCCCATTAGCTTCCCAGATGTCCCCATAGTTTCACAGATGTCCCCATAGTTTCACCCATGTCCCAATAGTTTCACAGATGTCCCAGGAGTTTAACAGATGTCCCAATAGTTTAACAGATGTCCCAGTTGTTTGACAGATGTCCCAATAGTTTCACAGATGTCCCAGTAGTTTAACGGATGTCCCAGTAGTTTCACAGATGTCCCCATAGTTTCACAGATGTCCCAATCGTTTCACAAATGTCCGAGTAGTTTTACAGATATCCCAGTAGGTTAACAGATGTCCCCCATAGTTTCACAGATGTGCCAATAGTTTAACAGATGTCCCAGTAGTTTCACAGAAGTCCCCATAGTTTCACAGATGTCCCAATAGTTTCCCAGATGTCCCAATAGTTTCACAGATGTCCCCATAGTTTCACATATGTCCCATTAGTTTCCCAGATGTCCCCATAGTTTCACAGATGTCCCCATAGTTTCACCCATGTCCCAATAGTTTCACAGATGTCCCAGGAGTTTAACAGATGTCCCAATAGTTTAACAGATGTCCCAGTTGTTTGACAGATGTCCCAATAGTTTCACAGATGTCCCAGTAGTTTAACGGATGTCCCAGGAGTTTCACAGATGTCCCCATAGTTTCACAGATGTCCCAATCGTTTCACAAATGTCCGAGTAGTTTTACAGATATCCCAGTAGGTTAACAGATGTCCCCCATAGTTTCACAGATGTCCCAATAGTTTAACAGATGTCCCAGTAGTTTCACAGATGTCCCCATAGTTTCACAGATGTCCCAATAGTTTCCCAGATGTCCCAATAGTTTCACAGATGTCCCAATAGTTTCACAGATGTCCCCATAGTTTCACAGATGTACCAGTAGTTTCACAGATGTCCCAATAGTTTCACAGATGTCCCAATAGTTTCACAGATGTCCCAATAGTTTCACAGATGTCCCAAAAGGTTCACATATATCCCAGTAGTTTTACAGATGTCCCAGCAGTTTCACAGATGTCCCAATAGTTTAACAGATGTCCCAGTAGTTTTACAGATGTCCCAGTAGTTTCACAGATGTCCCAATAGTTTAACAGATGTCCCAGTAGTTTAACAGATGTCCCAGTAGTTTCACAGATGTCCCAGTAGGTTAACAGATGTCCCCATAGTTTCACAGATGTCTCAATCGTTTCACAGATGTCCCAGTAGTTTTACAGATATCCCAGTAGGTTAAGAGATGTCCCCATAGTTTCACAGATGTCCCAATAGTTTCACATATGTCCCAGTAGTATTACAGATGGGCCAGTAGTTTCACACATGTCCCAGTAGTTTCACAGACGCCCCAATAGTTTCACATATGTCCCATTAGTTTCCCAGATGTCCC
Source organism: Petromyzon marinus (assembly GCF_048934315.1). Classification (NCBI taxonomy): domain Eukaryota; kingdom Metazoa; phylum Chordata; class Hyperoartia; order Petromyzontiformes; family Petromyzontidae; genus Petromyzon; species Petromyzon marinus. Next base: position 321,014 of record NW_027423683.1, on the reverse strand, counting down.
CATAGTTTCACAGATCTCCCAATAGTTTCACAGATGTCCCATTAGTTTTACAGATGTCCCCATAGTTTCACAGATGTCCCAATAGTTTAACAGATGTCCCAGTAGTATTACAGATGGCCCAGTAGTTTCACACATGTCCCAGTAGTTTCACAGACGCCCCAATAGTTTCACATATGTCCCATTAGTTTCCCAGATGTCCCCATAGTTTCACAGATCTCCCAATAGTTTCACAGATGTCCCATTAGTTTCACAGATGTCCCCATAGTTTCACAGATGCCCCAATAGTTTAACAGATGTCCCAGTAGTTTTACAGATGTCCCAGTAGTTTCACACATGTCCCAGTAGTTTCACAGACGCCCCAATAGTTTTACATATGTCCCATTAGTTTCATAGATGTCCCCATAGTTTCACAGATGTCCCAATAGTTTCACAGATGTACCAATAGTTTCACAGATGTCCCAATAGTTTAACAGATGTCCCAATAGTTTCACCCATGTCCCAATAGTTTCACAGATGTCCCAGTAGTTTTACAGATATCCCAGTAGGTTAACAGATGTCCCCATAGTTTCACAGATGTCCCAATAGTGTCACATATGTCCCAATAGTTTCACAGATGTCCCAATAGTTTCACAGATGTCAAACTAGTTTCACAGATGTCCCAATAGTTTCACCTATGTCCCATTTGTTTCACAGATGTCCCCATAGTTTCACAGATGTCCCAATAGTTTAACAGATGTACCAGTACTTTCACAGATGTCCCAATAGTTTCACAGATGTCCCAATAGTTTCACAGATGTCCCAGAAATTTTACAGACATCCCAGTAGGTTAAAAGATGTCCCGATAGTTTCACAGATGTACCAGTAGTTTCACAGATGTCCCAATAGTTTCACATATGTCCCATTAGTTTCACAGATCTCCCCATAGTTTCACAGATGTCCCAATAGTTTAACAGATGTCCCAGTAGTATTACAGATGTTCCAGTAGTTTCACAGACGCCCCAATAGTTTCACATATGTCCCATTAGTTTCCCAGATGTCCCCATAGTTTCACAGATGTCCCCATAGTTTCACCCATGTCCCAATAGTTTCACAGATGTCCCAGGAGTTTAACAGATGTCCCAATAGTTTAACAGATGTCCCAGTTGTTTGACAGATGTCCCAATAGTTTCACAGATGTCCCAGTAGTTTAACGGATGTCCCAGTAGTTTCACAGATGTCCCCATAGTTTCACAGATGTCCCAATCGTTTCACAAATGTCCGAGTAGTTTTACAGATATCCCAGTAGGTTAACAGATGTCCCCCATAGTTTCACAGATGTGCCAATAGTTTAACAGATGTCCCAGTAGTTTCACAGAAGTCCCCATAGTTTCACAGATGTCCCAATAGTTTCCCAGATGTCCCAATAGTTTCACAGATGTCCCCATAGTTTCACAGATGTACCAGTAGTTTCACAGATGTCCCAATAGTTTCACAGATGTCCCAATAGTTTCACAGATGTACTAGTAGTTTCACAGATGTCCCAATAGTTTCACACATGTCCCATTAGTTTCACAGATGTCCCCATAGTTTCACAGATGTCCCAATAGTTTAACAGATGTCCCAGTAGTTTTACAGATGTCCCAGTAATTTCACACATGTCTCAGTAGTTTCACAGATGCCCCAATAGTTTCACATATGTCCCATTAGTTTCACAGATGTCCCCAAAGTTTCACAGATGTCCCAATAGTTTCACAGATGTCCCAATAGTTTCACAGATGTCCCAAAAGGTTCACATATATCCCAGTAGTTTTACAGATGTCCCAGTAGTTTCACAGATGTCCCAATAGTTTAACAGATGTCCCAGTAGTTTAACAGATGTCGCAGTAGTTTCACAGATGTCCCAATAGTTTCACAGATGTACCAGTAGTTTCACAGATGTCCCAATAGTTTAACAGATGTCCCAATAGTTTCACCCATGTCCCAACAGTTTCACAGATGTCCCAGGACTTTAACAGATGTCCCAATAGTTTAACAGATGTCCCAGTTGTTTTACAGATGTCCCAATAGTTTCACAGATATCCCAATAGTTTAACAGATGTCCCAATAGGTTCACATATGTCCCACTAGTTTTACAGATGTCCCAGTAGTTTCACAGATGTCCCAATAGTTTAACAGATGTCCCAGTAGTTTAACAGATGTCCCAGTAGTTTCACAGATGGCCCAGTAGGTTAACAGATGTCCCCATAGTTTCACAGATGTCTCAATCGTTTCACAGATGTCCCAGTAGTTTTACAGATATCCCAGTAGGTTAAGAGATGTCCCCATAGTTTCACAGATGTCCCAATAGTTTCACAGATGTCCCAATAGTTTCACAGATGTCCCAATAGTTTCACAGATGTACTAGTAGTTTCACAGATGTCCCAATAGTTTCACACCTGTCCCATTAGTTTCACAGATGTCCCCATAGTTTCACAGATGTCCCAATAGTTTAACAGATGTCCCAGTAGTTTTACAGATGTCCCAGTAATTTCACACATGTCTCAGTAGTTTCACAGATGCCCCAATAGTTTCACATATGTCCCATTAGTTTCACAGATGTCCCCATAGTTTCACAGATGTCCCAATAGTTTCACAGATGTCCCAATAGTTTCACAGATGTCCCAAAATGTTCACATATATCCCAGTAGTTTTACAGATGTCCCAGCAGTTTCACAGATGTCCCAATAGTTTAACAGATGTCCCAGTAGTTTTACAGATGTCCCAATAGTTTCACAGATGTCCCAATAGTTTAACAGATGTCCCAATAGGTTCACATATGTCCCAGTAGTTTTACAGATGTCCCAGTAGTTTCACAGATGTCCCAATAGTTTAACAGATGTCCCAGTAGTTTAACAGATGTCCCAGTAGTTTCACAGATGTCCCAGTAGGTTAACAGATGTCCCCATAGTTTCACAGATGTCTCAATCGTTTCACAGATGTCCCAGTAGTTTTACAGATATCCCAGTAGGTTAAGAGATGTCCCCATAGTTTCACAGATGTCCCAATAGTTTCACATATGTCCCAGTAGTATTACAGATGGGCCAGTAGTTTCACACATGTCCCAGTAGTTTCACAGACGCCCCAATAGTTTCACATATGTCCCATTAGTTTCCCAGATGTCCCCATAGTTTCACAGATCTCCCAATAGTTTCACAGATGTCCCATTAGTTTTACAGATGTCCCCATAGTTTCACAGATGTCCCAATAGTTTAACAGATGTCCCAGTAGTATTACAGATGGCCCAGTAGTTTCACACATGTACCAGTAGTTTCACAGACGCCCCAATAGTTTCACATATGTCCCATTAGTTTCCCAGATGTCCCCATAGTTTCACAGATCTCCCAATAGTTTCACAGATGTCCCATTAGTTTCACAGATGTCCCCATAGTTTCACAGATGCCCCAATAGTTTAACAGATGTCCCAGTAGTTTTACAGATGTCCCAGTAGTTTCACACATGTCCCAGTAGTTTCACAGACGCCCCAATAGTTTTACATATGTCCCATTAGTTTCATAGATGTCCCCATAGTTTCACAGATGTCCCAATAGTTTCACAGATGTACCAATAGTTTCACAGATGTCCCAATAGTTTAACAGATGTCCCAATAGTTTCACCCATGTCCCAATAGTTTCACAGATGTCCCAGTAGTTTTACAGATATCCCAGTAGGTTAACAGATGTCCCCATAGTTTCACAGATGTCCCAATAGTTTCACATATGTCCCAATAGTTTCACAGATGTCCCAATAGTTTCACAGATGTCAAACTAGTTTCACAGATGTCCCAATAGTTTCACCTATGTCCCATTTGTTTCACAGATGTCCCCATAGTTTCACAGATGTCCCAATAGTTTAACAGATGTACCAGTACTTTCACAGATGTCCCAATAGTTTCACAGATGTCCCAATAGTTTCACAGATGTCCCAGAAGTTTTACAGACATCCCAGTAGGTTAAAAGATGTCCCGATAGTTTCACAGATGTACCAGTAGTTTCACAGATGTCCCAATAGTTTCACATATGTCCCATTAGTTTCACAGATCTCCCCATAGTTTCACAGATGTCCCAATAGTTTAACAGATGTCCCAGTAGTATTACAGATGTTCCAGTAGTTTCACAGACGCCCCAATAGTTTCACATATGTCCCATTAGTTTCCCAGATGTCCCCATAGTTTCACAGATGTCCCCATAGTTTCACCCATGTCCCAATAGTTTCACAGATGTCCCAGGAGTTTAACAGATGTCCCAATAGTTTAACAGATGTCCCAGTTGTTTGACAGATGTCCCAATAGTTTCACAGATGTCCCAGTAGTTTAACGGATGTCCCAGTAGTTTCACAGATGTCCCCATAGTTTCACAGATGTCCCAATCGTTTCACAAATGTCCGAGTAGTTTTACAGATATCCCAGTAGGTTAACAGATGTCCCCCATAGTTTCACAGATGTGCCAATAGTTTAACAGATGTCCCAGTAGTTTCACAGAAGTCCCCATAGTTTCACAGATGTCCCAATATTTTCCCAGATGTCCCAATAGTTTCACAGATGTCCCCATAGTTTCACAGATGTACCAGTAGTTTCACAGATGTCCCAATAGTTTCACAGATGTCCCAATAGTTTCACAGATGTACTAGTAGTTTCACAGATGTCCCAATAGTTTCACACATGTCCCATTAGTTTCACAGATGTCCCCATAGTTTCACAGATGTCCCAATAGTTTAACAGATGTCCCAGTAGTTTTACAGATGTCCCAGTAATTTCACACATGTCTCAGTAGTTTCACAGATGCCCCAATAGTTTCACATATGTCCCATTAGTTTCACAGATGTCCCCAAAGTTTCACAGATGTCCCAATAGTTTCACAGATGTCCCAATAGTTTCACAGATGTCCCAAAAGGTTCACATATATCCCAGTAGTTTTACAGATGTCCCAGTAGTTTCACAGATGTCCCAATAGTTTAACAGATGTCCCAGTAGTTTAACAGATGTCGCAGTAGTTTCACAGATGTCCCAATAGTTTCACAGATGTACCAGTAGTTTCACAGATGTCCCAATAGTTTAACAGATGTCCCAATAGTTTCACAGATGTCCCAACAGTTTCACAGATGTCCCAGGAGTTTAACAGATGTCCCAATAGTTTAACAGATGTCCCAGTTGTTTTACAGATGTCCCAATAGTTTCACAGATATCCCAATAGTTTAACAGATGTCCCAATAGGTTCACATATGTCCCACTAGTTTTACAGATGTCCCAGTAGTTTCACAGATGTCCCAATAGTTTAACAGATGTCCCAGTAGTTTAACAGATGTCCCAGTAGTTTCACAGATGGCCCAGTAGGTTAACAGATGTCCCCATAGTTTCACAGATGTCTCAATCGTTTCACAGATGTCCCAGTAGTTTTACAGATATCCCAGTAGGTTAAGAGATGTCCCCATAGTTTCACAGATGTCCCAATAGTTTCACATATGTCCCAGTAGTATTACAGATGGGCCACTAGTTTCACACATGTCCCAGTAGTTTCACAGACGCCCCAATAGTTTCACATATGTCCCATTAGTTTCCCAGATGTCCCCATAGTTTCACAGATCTCCCAATAGTTTCACAGATGTCCCATTAGTTTCACAGATGTCCCCATAGTTTCACAGATGTCCCAATAGTTTAACAGATGTCCCAGTAGTATTACAGATGGCCCAGTAGTTTCACACATGTCCCAGTAGTTTCACAGACGCCCCAATAGTTTCACATATGTCCCATTAGTTTCCCAGATGTCCCCATAGTTTCACAGATCTCCCAATAGTTTCACAGATGTCCCATTAGTTTCACAGATGTCCCCATAGTTTCACAGATGTCCCAATAGTTTAACAGATGTCCCAGTAGTTTTACAGATGTCCCAGTAGTTTCACACATGTCCCAGTAGTTTCACAGACGCCCCAATAGTTTTACATATGTCCCATTAGTTTCATAGATGTCCCCATAGTTTCACAGATGTCCCAATAGTTTCACAGATGTACCAATAGTTTCACAGATGTCCCAATAGTTTAACAGATGTCCCAATAGTTTCACCCATGTCCCAATAGTTTTACAGATGTCCCAGTAGTTTTACAGATATCCCAGTAGGTTAACAGATGTCCCCATAGTTTCACAGATGTTCCAATAGTTTCACATATGTCCCATTAGTTTCACAGATGTCCCAATAGTTTCACAGATGTCCCAATAGTTTCACAGATGTCCCAATAGTTTCACCTATGTCCCATTTGTTTCACAGATGTCCCCATAGTTTCACAGATGTCCCAATAGTTTAACAGATGTACCAGTACTTTCACAGATGTCCCAATAGTTTCACAGATGTCCCAATAGTTTCACAGATGTCCCAGAAGTTTTACAGACATCCCAGTAGGTTAAAAGATGTCCCGATAGTTTCACAGATGTACCAGTAGTTTCACAGATGTCCCAATAGTTTCACATATGTCCCATTAGTTTCACAGATCTCCCCATAGTTTCACAGATGTCCCAATAGTTTAACAGATGTCCCAGTAGTATTACAGATGTTCCAGTAGTTTCACAGACGCCCCAATAGTTTCACATATGTCCCATTAGTTTCCCAGATGTCCCCATAGTTTCACAGATGTCCCCATAGTTTCACCCATGTCCCAATAGTTTCACAGATGTCCCAGGAGTTTAACAGATGTCCCAATAGTTTAACAGATGTCCCAGTTGTTTGACAGATGTCCCAATAGTTTCACAGATGTCCCAGTAGTTTAACGGATGTCCCAGTAGTTTCACAGATGTCCCCATAGTTTCACAGATGTCCCAATCGTTTCACAAATGTCCGAGTAGTTTTACAGATATCCCAGTAGGTTAACAGATGTCCCCCATAGTTTCACAGATGTCCCAATAGTTTAACAGATGTCCCAGTAGTTTCACAGATGTCCCCATAGTTTCACAGATGTCCCAATAGTTTCCCAGATGTCCCAATAGTTTCACAGATGTCCCCATAGTTTCACAGATGTACCAGTAGTTTCACAGATGTCCCAATAGTTTCACAGATGTCCCAATAGTTTCACAGATGTACTAGTAGTTTCACAGATGTCCCAATAGTTTCACACATGTCCCATTAGTTTCACAGATGTCCCCATAGTTTCACAGATGTCCCAATAGTTTAACAGATGTCCCAGTAGTTTTACAGATGTCCCAGTAATTTCACACATGTCTCAGTAGTTTCACAGATGCCCCAATAGTTTCACATATGTCCCATTAGTTTCACAGATGTCCCCAAAGTTTCACAGATGTCCCAATAGTTTCACAGATGTCCCAATAGTTTCACAGATGTCCCAAAAGGTTCACATATATCCCAGTAGTTTTACAGATGTCCCAGTAGTTTCACAGATGTCCCAATAGTTTAACAGATGTCCCAGTAGTTTAACAGATGTCGCAGTAGTTTCACAGATGTCCCAATAGTTTCACAGATGTACCAGTAGTTTCACAGATGTCCCAATAGTTTAACAGATGTCCCAATAGTTTCACCCATGTCCCAACAGTTTCACAGATGTCCCAGGAGTTTAACAGATGTCCCAATAGTTTAACAGATGTCCCAGTTGTTTTACAGATGTCCCAATAGTTTCACAGATGTCCCAATAGTTTAACAGATGTCCCAATAGGTTCACATATGTCCCATTAGTTTTACAGATGTCCCATTAGTTTCCCAGATGTCCCCATAGTTTCACAGATCTCCCAATAGTTTAACAGATGTCACAGTAGTTTAACAGATGTCCCAGTAGTTTCACAGATGGCCCAGTAGGTTAACAGATGTCCCCATAGTTTCACAGATGTCTCAATCGTTTCACAGATGTCCCAGTAGTTTTACAGATATCCCAGTAGGTTAAGAGATGTCCCCATAGTTTCACAGATGTCCCAATAGTTTCACATATGTCCCAGTGGTATTACAGATGGGCCACTAGTTTCACACATGTCCCAGTAGTTTCACAGACGCCCCAATAGTTTCACATATGTCCCATTAGTTTCCCAGATGTCCCCATAGTTTCACAGATCTCCCAATAGTTTCACAGATGTCCCATTAGTTTCACAGATGTCCCCATAGTTTCACAGATGTCCCAATAGTTTAACAGATGTCCCAGTAGTATTACAGATGGCCCAGTAGTTTCACACATGTCCCAGTAGTTTCACAGACGCCCCAATAGTTTCACATATGTCCCATTAGTTTCCCAGATGTCCCCATAGTTTCACAGATGTCCCCATAGTTTCACCCATGTCCCAATAGTTTCACAGATGTCCCAGGAGTTTAACAGATTTCCCAATAGTTTAACAGATGTCCCAGTTGTTTGACAGATGTCCCAATAGTTTCACAGATGTCCCAGTAGTTTAACGGATGTCCCAGTAGTTTCACAGATGTCCCCATAGTTTCACAGATGTCCCAATCGTTTCACAAATGTCCGAGTAGTTTTACAGATATCCCAGTAGGTTAACAGATGTCCCCCATAGTTTCACAGATGTCCCAATAGTTTAACAGATGTCCCAGTAGTTTCACAGATGTCCCCATAGTTTCACAGATGTCCCAATAGTTTCCCAGATGTCCCAATAGTTTCACAGATGTCCCCATAGCTTCACAGATGTACCAGTAGTTTCACAGATGTCCCAATAGTTTCACAGATGTCCCAATAGTTTCACAGATGTCCCAATAGTTTCACCTATGTCCCATTTGTTTCACAGATGTCCCCATAGTTTCACAGATGTCCCAATAGTTTAACAGATGTACCAGTACTTTCACAGATGTCCCAATAGTTTCACAGATGTCCCAATAGTTTCACAGATGTCCCAGAAGTTTTACAGACATCCCAGTAGGTTAAAAGATGTCCCGATAGTTTCACAGATGTACCAGTAGTTTCACAGATGTCCCAATAGTTTCACATATGTCCCATTAGTTTCACAGATCTCCCCATAGTTTCACAGATGTCCCAATAGTTTAACAGATGTCCCAGTAGTATTACAGATGTTCCAGTAGTTTCACAGACGCCCCAATAGTTTCACATATGTCCCATTAGTTTCCCAGATGTCCCCATAGTTTCACAGATGTCCCCATAGTTTCACCCATGTCCCAATAGTTTCACAGATGTCCCAGGAGTTTAACAGATGTCCCAATAGTTTAACAGATGTCCCAGTTGTTTGACAGATGTCCCAATAGTTTCACAGATGTCCCAGTAGTTTAACGGATGTCCCAGTAGTTTCACAGATGTCCCCATAGTTTCACAGATGTCCCAATCGTTTCACAAATGTCCAAGTAGTTTTACAGATATCCCAGTAGGTTAACAGATGTCCCCCATAGTTTCACAGATGTCCCAATAGTTTAACAGATGTCCCAGTAGTTTCACAGATGTCCCCATAGTTTCACAGATGTCCCAATAGTTTCCCAGATGTCCCAATAGTTTCACAGATGTCCCCATAGTTTCACAGATGTACCAGTAGTTTCACAGATGTCCCAATAGTTTCACAGATGTCCCAATAGTTTCACAGATGTACTAGTAGTTTCACAGATGTCCCAATAGTTTCACACATGTCCCATTAGTTTCACAGATGTCCCCATAGTTTCACAGATGTCCCAATAGTTTAACAGATGTCCCAGTAGTTTTACAGATGTCCCAGTAATTTCACACATGTCTCAGTAGTTTCACAGATGCCCCAATAGTTTCACATATGTCCCATTAGTTTCACAGATGTCCCCAAAGTTTCACAGATGTCCCAATAGTTTCACAGATGTCCCAATAGTTTCACAGATGTCCCAAAAGGTTCACATATATCCCAGTAGTTTTACAGATGTCCCAGTAGTTTCACAGATGTCCCAATAGTTTAACAGATGTCCCAGTAGTTTAACAGATGTCGCAGTAGTTTCACAGATGTCCCAATAGTTTCACAGATGTACCAGTAGTTTCACAGATGTCCCAATAGTTTAACAGATGTCCCAATAGTTTCACCCATGTCCCAACAGTTTCACAGATGTCCCAGGAGTTTAACAGATGTCCCAATAGTTTAACAGATGTCCCAGTTGTTTTACAGATGTCCCAATAGTTTCACAGATGTCCCAATAGTTTAACAGATGTCCCAATAGGTTCACATATGTCCCATTAGTTTTACAGATGTCCCATTAGTTTCCCAGATGTCCCCATAGTTTCACAGATCTCCCAATAGTTTAACAGATGTCACAGTAGTTTAACAGATGTCCCAGTAGTTTCACAGATGGCCCAGTAGGTTAACAGATGTCCCCATAGTTTCACAGATGTCTCAATCGTTTCACAGATGTCCCAGTAGTTTTACAGATATCCCAGTAGGTTAAGAGATGTCCCCATAGTTTCACAGATGTCCCAATAGTTTCACATATGTCCCAGTGGTATTACAGATGGGCCACTAGTTTCACACATGTCCCAGTAGTTTCACAGACGCCCCAATAGTTTCACATATGTCCCATTAGTTTCCCAGATGTCCCCATAGTTTCACAGATCTCCCAATAGTTTCACAGATGTCCCATTAGTTTCACAGATGTCCCCATAGTTTCACAGATGTCCCAATAGTTTAACAGATGTCCCAGTAGTATTACAGATGGCCCAGTAGTTTCACACATGTCCCAGTAGTTTCACAGACGCCCCAATAGTTTCACATATGTCCCATTAGTTTCCCAGATGTCCCCATAGTTTCACAGATGTCCCCATAGTTTCACCCATGTCCCAATAGTTTCACAGATGTCCCAGGAGTTTAACAGATTTCCCAATAGTTTAACAGATGTCCCAGTTGTTTGACAGATGTCCCAATAGTTTCACAGATGTCCCAGTAGTTTAACGGATGTCCCAGTAGTTTCACAGATGTCCCCATAGTTTCACAGATGTCCCAATCGTTTCACAAATGTCCGAGTAGTTTTACAGATATCCCAGTAGGTTAACAGATGTCCCCCATAGTTTCACAGATGTCCCAATAGTTTAACAGATGTCCCAGTAGTTTCACAGATGTCCCCATAGTTTCACAGATGTCCCAATAGTTTCCCAGATGTCCCAATAGTTTCACAGATGTCCCCATAGTTTCACAGATGTACCAGTAGTTTCACAGATGTCCCAATAGTTTCACAGATGTCCCAATAGTTTCACAGATGTACTAGTAGTTTCACAGATGTCCCAATAGTTTCACACATGTCCCATTAGTTTCACAAATGTCCCCATAGTTTCACAGATGTCCCAATAGTTTAACAGATGTCCCAGTAGTTTTACAGATGTCCCAGTAATTTCACACATGTCTCAGTAGTTTCACAGATGCCCCAATAGTTTCACATATGTCCCATTAGTTTCACAGATGTCCCCAAAGTTTCACAGATGTCCCAATAGTTTCACAGATGTCCCAATAGTTTCACAGATGTCCCAAAAGGTTCACATATATCCCAGTAGTTTTACAGATGTCCCAGTAGTTTCACAGATGTCCCAATAGTTTAACAGATGTCCCAGTAGTTTAACAGATGTCGCAGTAGTTTCACAGATGTCCCAATAGTTTCACAGATGTACCAGTAGTTTCACAGATGTCCCAATAGTTTAACAGATGTCCCAATAGTTTCACCCATGTCCCAACAGTTTCACAGATGTCCCAGGAGTTTAACAGATGTCCCAATAGTTTAACAGATGTCCCAGTTGTTTTACAGATGTCCCAATAGTTTCACAGATGTCCCAATAGTTTAACAGATGTCCCAATAGGTTCACATATGTCCCAGTAGTTTTACAGATGTCCCAGTAGTTTCACAGATGTCCCAATAGTTTAACAGATGTCACAGTAGTTTAACAGATGTCCCAGTAGTTTCACAGATGGCCCAGTAGGTTAACAGATGTCCCCATAGTTTCACAGATGTCTCAATCGTTTCACAGATGTCCCAGTAGTTTTACAGATATCCCAGTAGGTTAAGAGATGTCCCCATAGTTTCACAGATGTCCCAATAGTTTCACATATGTCCCAGTAGTATTACAGATGGGCCACTAGTTTCACACATGTCCCAGTAGTTTCACAGACGCCCCAATAGTTTCACATATGTCCCATTAGTTTCCCAGATGTCCCCATAGTTTCACAGATCTCCCAATAGTTTCACAGATGTCCCATTAGTTTCACAGATGTCCCCATAGTTTCACAGATGTCCCAATAGTTTAACAGATGTCCCAGTAGTATTACAGATGGCCCAGTAGTTTCACACATGTCCCAGTAGTTTCACAGACGCCCCAATAGTTTCACATATGTCCCATTAGTTTCCCAGATGTCCCCATAGTTTCACAGATCTCCCAATAGTTTCACAGATGTCCCATTAGTTTCACAGATGTCCCCATAGTTTCACAGATGTCCCAATAGTTTAACAGATGTCCCAGTAGTTTTACAGATGTCCCAGTAGTTTCACACATGTCCCAGTAGTTTCACAGACGCCCCAATAGTTTTACATATGTCCCATTAGTTTCATAGATGTCCCCATAGTTTCACAGATGTCCCAATAGTTTCACAGATGTACCAATAGTTTCACAGATGTCCCAATAGTTTCACAGATGTCCCAATAGTTTCACAGATGTACCAGTAGTTTCACAGATGTCCCAATAGTTTAACAGATGTCCCAATAGTTTCACCCATGTCCCAACAGTTTCACAGATGTCCCAGGAGTTTAACAGATGTCCCAATAGTTTAACAGATGTCCCAGTTGTTTTACAGATGTCCCAATAGTTTCACAGATGTCCCAATAGTTTAACAGATGTCCCAATAGATTCACATATGTCCCAGTAGTTTTACAGATGTCCCAGTAGTTTCACAGATGTCCCAATAGTTTAACAGATGTCCCAGTAGTTTAACAGATGTCCCAGTAGTTTCACAGATGGCCCAGTAGGTTAACAGATGTCCCCATAGTTTCACAGATGTCTCAATCGTTTCACAGATGTCCCAGTAGTTTTACAGATATCCCAGTAGGTTAAGAGATGTCCCCATAGTTTCACAGATGTCCCAATAGTTTCACATATGTCCCAGTAGTATTACAGATGGGCCACTAGTTTCACACATGTCCCAGTAGTTTCACAGACGCCCCAATAGTTTCACATATGTCCCATTAGTTTCCCAGATGTCTCCATAGTTTCACAGATCTCCCAATAGTTTCACAGATGTCCCATTAGTTTCACAGATGTCCCCATAGTTTCACAGATGTCCCAATAGTTTAACAGATGTCCCAGTAGTATTACAGATGGCCCAGTAGTTTCACACATGTCCCAGTAGTTTCACAGACGCCCCAATAGTTTCACATATGTCCCATTAGTTTCCCAGATGTCCCCATAGTTTCACAGATCTCCCAATAGTTTCACAGATGTCCCATTAGTTTCACAGATGTCCCCATAGTTTCACAGATGTCCCAATAGTTTAACAGATGTCCCAGTAGTTTTACAGATGTCCCAGTAGTTTCACACATGTCCCAGTAGTTTCACAGACGCCCCAATAGTTTTACATATGTCCCATTAGTTTCATAGATGTCCCCATAGTTTCACAGATGTCCCAATAGTTTCACAGATGTACCAATAGTTTCACAGATGTCCCAATAGTTTAACAGATGTCCCAATAGTTTCACCCATGTCCCAATAGTTTCACAGATGTCCCAGTAGTTTTACAGATATCCCAGTAGGTTAACAGATGTCTCCATAGTTTCACAGATGTCCCAATAGTTTCACATATGTCCCATTAGTTTCACAGATGTCCCAATAGTTTCACAGATGTCCCAATAGTTTCACAGATGTCCCAATAGTTTCACCTATGTCCCATTTGTTTCACAGATGTCCCCATAGTTTCACAGATGTCCCAATAGTTTAACAGATGTACCAGTACTTTCACAGATGTCCCAATAGTTTCACAGATGTCCCAATAGTTTCACAGATGTCCCAGAAGTTTTACAGACAACCCAGTAGGTTAAAATATGTCCCGATAGTTTCACAGATGTACCAGTAGTTTCACAGATGTCCCAATAGTTTCACATATGTCCCATTAGTTTCACAGATCTCCCCATAGTTTCACAGATGTCCCAATAGTTTAACAGATGTCCCAGTAGTATTACAGATGTTCCAGTAGTTTCACAGACGCCCCAATAGTTTCACATATGTCCCATTAGTTTCCCAGATGTCCCCATAGTTTCACAGATGTCCCCATAGTTTCACCCATGTCCCAATAGTTTCACAGATGTCCCAGGAGTTTAACAGATGTCCCAATAGTTTAACAGATGTCCCAGTTGTTTGACAGATGTCCCAATAGTTTCACAGATGTCCCAGTAGTTTAACGGATGTCCCAGTAGTTTCACAGATGTCCCCATAGTTTCACAGATGTCCCAATCGTTTCACAAATGTCCGAGTAGTTTTACAGATATCCCAGTAGGTTAACAGATGTCCCCCATAGTTTCACAGATGTCCCAATAGTTTAACAGATGTCCCAGTAGTTTCACAGATGTCCCCATAGTTTCACAGATGTCCCAATAGTTTCCCAGATGTCCCAATAGTTTCACAGATGTCCCCATAGTTTCACAGATGTACCAGTAGTTTCACAGATGTCCCAATAGTTTCACAGATGTCCCAATAGTTTCACAGATGTACTAGTAGTTTCACAGATGTCCCAATAGTTTCACACATGTCCCATTAGTTTCACAGATGTCCCCATAGTTTCACAGATGTCCCAATAGTTTAACAGATGTCCCAGTAGTTTTACAGATGTCCCAGTAATTTCACACATGTCTCAGTAGTTTCACAGATGCCCCAATAGTTTCACATATGTCCCATTAGTTTCACAGATGTCCCCAAAGTTTCACAGATGTCCCAATAGTTTCACAGATGTCCCAATAGTTTCACAGATGTCCCAAAAGGTTCACATATATCCCAGTAGTTTTACAGATGTCCCAGTAGTTTCACAGATGTCCCAATAGTTTAACAGATGTCCCAGTAGTTTAACAGATGTCGCAGTAGTTTCACAGATGTCCCAATAGTTTCACAGATGTACCAGTAGTTTCACAGATGTCCCAATAGTTTAACAGATGTCCCAATAGTTTCACCCATGTCCCAACAGTTTCACAGATGTCCCAGGAGTTTAACAGATGTCCCAATAGTTTAACAGATGTCCCAGTTGTTTTACAGATGTCCCAATAGTTTCACAGATGTCCCAATAGTTTAACAGATGTCCCAATAGGTTCACATATGTCCCAGTAGTTTTACAGATGTCCCAGTAGTTTCACAGATGTCCCAATAGTTTAACAGATGTCACAGTAGTTTAACAGATGTCCCAGTAGTTTCACAGATGGCCCAGTAGGTTAACAGATGTCCCCATAGTTTCACAGATGTCTCAATCGTTTCACAGATGTCCCAGTAGTTTTACAGATATCCCAGTAGGTTAAAAGATGTCCCCATAGTTTCACAGATGTCCCAATAGTTTCACATATGTCCCAGTAGTATTACAGATGGGCCACTAGTTTCACACATGTCCCAGTAGTTTCACAGACGCCCCAATAGTTTCACATATGTCCCATTAGTTTCCCAGATGTCCCCATAGTTTCACAGATCTCCCAATAGTTTCACAGATGTCCCATTAGTTTCACAGATGTCCCCATAGTTTCACAGATGTCCCAATAGTTTAACAGATGTCCCAGTAGTATTACAGATGGCCCAGTAGTTTCACACATGTCCCAGTAGTTTCACAGACGCCCCAATAGTTTCACATATGTCCCATTAGTTTCCCAGATGTCCCCATAGTTTCACAGATCTCCCAATAGTTTCACAGATGTCCCATTAGTTTCACAGATGTCCCCATAGTTTCACAGATGTCCCAATAGTTTAACAGATGTCCCAGTAGTTTTACAGATGTCCCAGTAGTTTCACACATGTCCCAGTAGTTTCACAGACGCCCCAATAGTTTTACATATGTCCCATTAGTTTCATAGATGTCCCCATAGTTTCACAGATGTCCCAATAGTTTCACAGATGTACCAATAGTTTCACAGATGTCCCAATAGTTTAACAGATGTCCCAATAGTTTCACCCATGTCCCAATAGTTTCACAGATGTCCCAGTAGTTTTACAGATATCCCAGTAGGTTAACAGATGTCCCCATAGTTTCACAGATGTCCCAATAGTTTCACATATGTCCCATTAGTTTCACAGATGTCCCAATAGTTTCACAGATGTCCCAATAGTTTCACAGATGTCCCAATAGTTTCACCTATGTCCCATTTGTTTCACAGATGTCCCCATAGTTTCACAGATGTCCCAATAGTTTAACAGATGTACCAGTACTTTCACAGATGTCCCAATAGTTTCACAGATGTCCCAATAGTTTCACAGATGTCCCAGAAGTTTTACAGACATCCCAGTAGGTTAAAAGATGTCCCGATAGTTTCACAGATGTACCAGTAGTTTCACAGATGTCCCAATAGTTTCACATATGTCCCATTAGTTTCACAGATCTCCCCATAGTTTCACAGATGTCCCAATAGTTTAACAGATGTCCCAGTAGTATTACAGATGTTCCAGTAGTTTCACAGATGCCCCAATAGTTTCACATATGTCCCATTAGTTTCCCAGATGTCCCCATAGTTTCACAGATGTCCCCATAGTTTCACCCATGTCCCAATAGTTTCACAGATGTCCCAGGAGTTTAACAGATGTCCCAATAGTTTAACAGATGTCCCAGTTGTTTGACAGATGTCCCAATAGTTTCACAGATGTCCCAGTAGTTTAACGGATGTCCCAGTAGTTTCACAGATGTCCCCATAGTTTCACAGATGTCCCAATCGTTTCACAAATGTCCGAGTAGTTTTACAGATATCCCAGTAGGTTAACAGATGTCCCCCATAGTTTCACAGATGTGCCAATAGTTTAACAGATGTCCCAGTAGTTTCACAGAAGTCCCCATAGTTTCACAGATGTCCCAATAGTTTCCCAGATGTCCCAATAGTTTCACAGATGTCCCCATAGTTTCACAGATGTACCAGTAGTTTCACAGATGTCCCAATAGTTTCACAGATGTCCCAATAGTTTCACAGATGTACTAGTAGTTTCACAGATGTCCCAATAGTTTCACACATGTCCCATTAGTTTCACAGATGTCCCCATAGTTTCACAGATGTCCCAATAGTTTAACAGATGTCCCAGTAGTTTTACAGATGTCCCAGTAATTTCACACATGTCTCAGTAGTTTCACAGATGCCCCAATAGTTTCACATATGTCCCATTAGTTTCACAGATGTCCCCAAAGTTTCACAGATGTCCCAATAGTTTCACAGATGTCCCAATAGTTTCACAGATGTCCCAAAAGGTTCACATATATCCCAGTAGTTTTACAGATGTCCCAGTAGTTTCACAGATGTCCCAATAGTTTAACAGATGTCCCAGTAGTTTAACAGATGTCGCAGTAGTTTCACAGATGTCCCAATAGTTTCACAGATGTACCAGTAGTTTCACAGATGTCCCAATAGTTTAACAGATGTCCCAATAGTTTCACCCATGTCCCAACAGTTTCACAGATGTCCCAGGAGTTTAACAGATGTCCCAATAGTTTAACAGATGTCCCAGTTGTTTTACAGATGTCCCAATAGTTTCACAGATATCCCAATAGTTTAACAGATGTCCCAATAGGTTCACATATGTCCCACTAGTTTTACAGATGTCCCAGTAGTTTCACAGATGTCCCAATAGTTTAACAGATGTCCCAGTAGTTTAACAGATGTCCCAGTAGTTTCACAGATGGCCCAGTAGGTTAACAGATGTCCCCATAGTTTCACAGATGTCTCAATCGTTTCACAGATGTCCCAGTAGTTTTACAGATATCCCAGTAGGTTAAGAGATGTCCCCATAGTTTCACAGATGTCCCAATAGTTTCACAGATGTCCCAATAGTTTCACAGATGTCCCAATAGTTTCACAGATGTACTAGTAGTTTCACAGATGTCCCAATAGTTTCACACCTGTCCCATTAGTTTCACAGATGTCCCCATAGTTTCACAGATGTCCCAATAGTTTAACAGATGTCCCAGTAGTTTTACAGATGTCCCAGTAATTTCACACATGTCTCAGTAGTTTCACAGATGCCCCAATAGTTTCACATATGTCCCATTAGTTTCACAGATGTCCCCATAGTTTCACAGATGTCCCAATAGTTTCACAGATGTCCCAATAGTTTCACAGATGTCCCAAAAGGTTCACATATATCCCAGTAGTTTTACAGATGTCCCAGCAGTTTCACAGATGTCCCAATAGTTTAACAGATGTCCCAGTAGTTTTACAGATGTCCCAATAGTTTCACAGATGTCCCAATAGTTTAACAGATGTCCCAATAGGTTCACATATGTCCCAGTAGTTTTACAGATGTCCCAGTAGTTTCACAGATGTCCCAATAGTTTAACAGATGTCCCAGTAGTTTAACAGATGTCCCAGTAGTTTCACAGATGTCCCAGTAGGTTAACAGATGTCCCCATAGTTTCACAGATGTCTCAATCGTTTCACAGATGTCCCAGTAGTTTTACAGATATCCCAGTAGGTTAAGAGATGTCCCCATAGTTTCACAGATGTCCCAATAGTTTCACATATGTCCCAGTAGTATTACAGATGGGCCAGTAGTTTCACACATGTCCCAGTAGTTTCACAGACGCCCCAATAGTTTCACATATGTCCCATTAGTTTCCCAGATGTCCCCATAGTTTCACAGATCTCCCAATAGTTTCACAGATGTCCCATTAGTTTTACAGATGTCCCCATAGTTTCACAGATGTCCCAATAGTTTCACATATGTCCCAGTAGTATTACAGATGGGCCAGTAGTTTCACACATGTCCCAGTAGTTTCACAGACGCCCCAATAGTTTCACATATGTCCCATTAGTTTCCCAGATGTCCCCATAGTTTCACAGATCTCCCAATAGTTTCACAGATGTCCCATTAGTTTCACAGATGTCCCCATAGTTTCACAGATGCCCCAATAGTTTAACAGATGTCCCAGTAGTTTTACAGATGTCCCAGTAGTTTCACACATGTCCCAGTAGTTTCACAGACGCCCCAATAGTTTTACATATGTCCCATTAGTTTCATAGATGTCCCCATAGTTTCACAGATGTCCCAATAGTTTCACAGATGTACCAATAGTTTCACAGATGTCCCAATAGTTTAACAGATGTCCCAATAGTTTCACCCATGTCCCAATAGTTTCACAGATGTCCCAGTAGTTTTACAGATATCCCAGTAGGTTAACAGATGTCCCCATAGTTTCACAGATGTCCCAATAGTTTCACATATGTCCCAATAGTTTCACAGATGTCCCAATAGTTTCACAGATGTCAAACTAGTTTCACAGATGTCCCAATAGTTTCACCTATGTCCCATTTGTTTCACAGATGTCCCCATAGTTTCACAGATGTCCCAATAGTTTAACAGATGTACCAGTACTTTCACAGATGTCCCAATAGTTTCACAGATGTCCCAATAGTTTCACAGATGTCCCAGAAGTTTTACAGACATCCCAGTAGGTTAAAAGATGTCCCGATAGTTTCACAGATGTACCAGTAGTTTTACAGATGTCCCAATAGTTTCACATATGTCCCATTAGTTTCACAGATCTCCCCATAGTTTCACAGATGTCCCAATAGTTTAACAGATGTCCCAGTAGTATTACAGATGTTCCAGTAGTTTCACAGACGCCCCAATAGTTTCACATATGTCCCATTAGTTTCCCAGATGTCCCCATAGTTTCACAGATGTCCCCATAGTTTCACCCATGTCCCAATAGTTTCACAGATGTCCCAGGAGTTTAACAGATGTCCCAATAGTTTAACAGATGTCCCAGTTGTTTGACAGATGTCCCAATAGTTTCACAGATGTCCCAGTAGTTTAACGGATGTCCCAGTAGTTTCACAGATGTCCCCATAGTTTCACAGATGTCCCAATCGTTTCACAAATGTCCGAGTAGTTTTACAGATATCCCAGTAGGTTAACAGATGTCCCCCATAGTTTCACAGATGTGCCAATAGTTTAACAGATGTCCCAGTAGTTTCACAGAAGTCCCCATAGTTTCACAGATGTCCCAATAGTTTCCCAGATGTCCCAATAGTTTCACAGATGTCCCCATAGTTTCACAGATGTACCAGTAGTTTCACAGATGTCCCAATAGTTTCACAGATGTCCCAATAGTTTCACAGATGTACTAGTAGTTTCACAGATGTCCCAATAGTTTCACACATGTCCCATTAGTTTCACAGATGTCCCCATAGTTTCACAAATGTCCCAATAGTTTAACAGATGTCCCAGTAGTTTTACAGATGTCCCAGTAATTTCACACATGTCTCAGTAGTTTCACAGATGCCCCAATAGTTTCACATATGTCCCATTAGTTTCACAGATGTCCCCAAAGTTTCACAGATGTCCCAATAGTTTCACAGATGTCCCAATAGTTTCACAGATGTCCCAAAAGGTTCACATATATCCCAGTAGTTTTACAGATGTCCCAGTAGTTTCACAGATGTCCCAATAGTTTAACAGATGTCCCAGTAGTTTAACAGATGTCGCAGTAGTTTCACAGATGTCCCAATAGTTTCACAGATGTACCAGTAGTTTCACAGATGTCCCAATAGTTTAACAGATGTCCCAATAGTTTCACCCATGTCCCAACAGTTTCACAGATGTCCCAGGAGTTTAACAGATGTCCCAATAGTTTAACAGATGTCCCAGTTGTTTTACAGATGTCCCAATAGTTTCACAGATATCCCAATAGTTTAACAGATGTCCCAATAGGTTCACATATGTCCCACTAGTTTTACAGATGTCCCAGTAGTTTCACAGATGTCCCAATAGTTTAACAGATGTCCCAGTAGTTTAACAGATGTCCCAGTAGTTTCACAGATGGCCCAGTAGGTTAACAGATGTCCCCATAGTTTCACAGATGTCTCAATCGTTTCACAGATGTCCCAGTAGTTTTACAGATATCCCAGTAGGTTAAGAGATGTCCCCATAGTTTCACAGATGTCCCAATAGTTTCACATATGTCCCAGTAGTATTACAGATGGGCCACTAGTTTCACACATGTCCCAGTAGTTTCACAGACGCCCCAATAGTTTCACATATGTCCCATTAGTTTCCCAGATGTCCCCATAGTTTCACAGATCTCCCAATAGTTTCACAGATGTCCCATTAGTTTCACAGATGTCCCCATAGTTTCACAGATGTCCCAATAGTTTAACAGATGTCCCAGTAGTATTACAGATGGCCCAGTAGTTTCACACATGTCCCAGTAGTTTCACAGACGCCCCAATAGTTTCACATATGTCCCATTAGTTTCCCAGATGTCCCCATAGTTTCACAGATCTCCCAATAGTTTCACAGATGTCCCATTAGTTTCACAGATGTCCCCATAGTTTCACAGATGTCCCAATAGTTTAACAGATGTCCCAGTAGTTTTACAGATGTCCCAGTAGTTTCCCACATGTCCCAGTAGTTTCACAGACGCCCCAATAGTTTTACATATGTCCCATTAGTTTCATAGATGTCCCCATAGTTTCACAGATGTCCCAATAGTTTCACAGATGTACCAATAGTTTCACAGATGTCCCAATAGTTTAACAGATGTCCCAATAGTTTCACCCATGTCCCAATAGTTTTACAGATGTCCCAGTAGTTTTACAGATATCCCAGTAGGTTAACAGATGTCCCCATAGTTTCACAGATGTTCCAATAGTTTCACATATGTCCCATTAGTTTCACAGATGTCCCAATAGTTTCACAGATGTCCCAATAGTTTCACAGATGTCCCAATAGTTTCACCTATGTCCCATTTGTTTCACAGATGTCCCCATAGTTTCACAGATGTCCCAATAGTTTAACAGATGTACCAGTACTTTCACAGATGTCCCAATAGTTTCACAGATGTCCCAATAGTTTCACAGATGTCCCAGAAGTTTTACAGACATCCCAGTAGGTTAAAAGATGTCCCGATAGTTTCACAGATGTACCAGTAGTTTCACAGATGTCCCAATAGTTTCACATATGTCCCATTAGTTTCACAGATCTCCCCATAGTTTCACAGATGTCCCAATAGTTTAACAGATGTCCCAGTAGTATTACAGATGTTCCAGTAGTTTCACAGACGCCCCAATAGTTTCACATATGTCCCATTAGTTTCCCAGATGTCCCCATAGTTTCACAGATGTCCCCATAGTTTCACCCATGTCCCAATAGTTTCACAGATGTCCCAGGAGTTTAACAGATGTCCCAATAGTTTAACAGATGTCCCAGTTGTTTGACAGATGTCCCAATAGTTTCACAGATGTCCCAGTAGTTTAACGGATGTCCCAGTAGTTTCACAGATGTCCCCATAGTTTCACAGATGTCCCAATCGTTTCACAAATGTCCGAGTAGTTTTACAGATATCCCAGTAGGTTAACAGATGTCCCCCATAGTTTCACAGATGTCCCAATAGTTTAACAGATGTCCCAGTAGTTTCACAGATGTCCCCATAGTTTCACAGATGTCCCAATAGTTTCCCAGATGTCCCAATAGTTTCACAGATGTCCCCATAGTTTCACAGATGTACCAGTAGTTTCACAGATGTCCCAATAGTTTCACAGATGTCCCAATAGTTTCACAGATGTACTAGTAGTTTCACAGATGTCCCAATAGTTTCACACATGTCCCATTAGTTTCACAGATGTCCCCATAGTTTCACAGATGTCCCAATAGTTTAACAGATGTCCCAGTAGTTTTACAGATGTCCCAGTAATTTCACACATGTCTCAGTAGTTTCACAGATGCCCCAATAGTTTCACATATGTCCCATTAGTTTCACAGATGTCCCCAAAGTTTCACAGATGTCCCAATAGTTTCACAGATGTCCCAATAGTTTCACAGATGTCCCAAAAGGTTCACATATATCCCAGTAGTTTTACAGATGTCCCAGTAGTTTCACAGATGTCCCAATAGTTTAACAGATGTCCCAGTAGTTTAACAGATGTCGCAGTAGTTTCACAGATGTCCCAATAGTTTCACAGATGTACCAGTAGTTTCACAGATGTCCCAATAGTTTAACAGATGTCCCAATAGTTTCACCCATGTCCCAACAGTTTCACAGATGTCCCAGGAGTTTAACAGATGTCCCAATAGTTTAACAGATGTCCCAGTTGTTTTACAGATGTCCCAATAGTTTCACAGATGTCCCAATAGTTTAACAGATGTCCCAATAGGTTCACATATGTCCCATTAGTTTTACAGATGTCCCATTAGTTTCCCAGATGTCCCCATAGTTTCACAGATCTCCCAATAGTTTAACAGATGTCACAGTAGTTTAACAGATGTCCCAGTAGTTTCACAGATGGCCCAGTAGGTTAACAGATGTCCCCATAGTTTCACAGATGTCTCAATCGTTTCACAGATGTCCCAGTAGTTTTACAGATATCCCAGTAGGTTAAGAGATGTCCCCATAGTTTCACAGATGTCCCAATAGTTTCACATATGTCCCAGTGGTATTACAGATGGGCCACTAGTTTCACACATGTCCCAGTAGTTTCACAGACGCCCCAATAGTTTCACATATGTCCCATTAGTTTCCCAGATGTCCCCATAGTTTCACAGATCTCCCAATAGTTTCACAGATGTCCCATTAGTTTCACAGATGTCCCCATAGTTTCACAGATGTCCCAATAGTTTAACAGATGTCCCAGTAGTATTACAGATGGCCCAGTAGTTTCACACATGTCCCAGTAGTTTCACAGACGCCCCAATAGTTTCACATATGTCCCATTAGTTTCCCAGATGTCCCCATAGTTTCACAGATGTCCCCATAGTTTCACCCATGTCCCAATAGTTTCACAGATGTCCCAGGAGTTTAACAGATTTCCCAATAGTTTAACAGATGTCCCAGTTGTTTGACAGATGTCCCAATAGTTTCACAGATGTCCCAGTAGTTTAACGGATGTCCCAGTAGTTTCACAGATGTCCCCATAGTTTCACAGATGTCCCAATCGTTTCACAAATGTCCGAGTAGTTTTACAGATATCCCAGTAGGTTAACAGATGTCCCCCATAGTTTCACAGATGTCCCAATAGTTTAACAGATGTCCCAGTAGTTTCACAGATGTCCCCATAGTTTCACAGATGTCCCAATAGTTTCCCAGATGTCCCAATAGTTTCACAGATGTCCCCATAGTTTCACAGATGTACCAGTAGTTTCACAGATGTCCCAATAGTTTCACAGATGTCCCAATAGTTTCACAGATGTACTAGTAGTTTCACAGATGTCCCAATAGTTTCACACATGTCCCATTAGTTTCACAAATGTCCCCATAGTTTCACAGATGTCCCAATAGTTTAACAGATGTCCCAGTAGTTTTACAGATGTCCCAGTAATTTCACACATGTCTCAGTAGTTTCACAGATGCCCCAATAGTTTCACATATGTCCCATTAGTTTCACAGATGTCCCCAAAGTTTCACAGATGTCCCAATAGTTTCACAGATGTCCCAATAGTTTCACAGATGTCCCAAAAGGTTCACATATATCCCAGTAGTTTTACAGATGTCCCAGTAGTTTCACAGATGTCCCAATAGTTTAACAGATGTCCCAGTAGTTTAACAGATGTCGCAGTAGTTTCACAGATGTCCCAATAGTTTCACAGATGTACCAGTAGTTTCACAGATGTCCCAATAGTTTAACAGATGTCCCAATAGTTTCACCCATGTCCCAACAGTTTCACAGATGTCCCAGGAGTTTAACAGATGTCCCAATAGTTTAACAGATGTCCCAGTTGTTTTACAGATGTCCCAATAGTTTCACAGATGTCCCAATAGTTTAACAGATGTCCCAATAGGTTCACATATGTCCCAGTAGTTTTACAGATGTCCCAGTAGTTTCACAGATGTCCCAATAGTTTAACAGATGTCACAGTAGTTTAACAGATGTCCCAGTAGTTTCACAGATGGCCCAGTAGGTTAACAGATGTCCCCATAGTTTCACAGATGTCTCAATCGTTTCACAGATGTCCCAGTAGTTTTACAGATATCCCAGTAGGTTAAGAGATGTCCCCATAGTTTCACAGATGTCCCAATAGTTTCACATATGTCCCAGTAGTATTACAGATGGGCCACTAGTTTCACACATGTCCCAGTAGTTTCACAGACGCCCCAATAGTTTCACATATGTCCCATTAGTTTCCCAGATGTCCCCATAGTTTCACAGATCTCCCAATAGTTTCACAGATGTCCCATTAGTTTCACAGATGTCCCCATAGTTTCACAGATGTCCCAATAGTTTAACAGATGTCCCAGTAGTATTACAGATGGCCCAGTAGTTTCACACATGTCCCAGTAGTTTCACAGACGCCCCAATAGTTTCACATATGTCCCATTAGTTTCCCAGATGTCCCCATAGTTTCACAGATCTCCCAATAGTTTCACAGATGTCCCATTAGTTTCACAGATGTCCCCATAGTTTCACAGATGTCCCAATAGTTTAACAGATGTCCCAGTAGTTTTACAGATGTCCCAGTAGTTTCACACATGTCCCAGTAGTTTCACAGACGCCCCAATAGTTTTACATATGTCCCATTAGTTTCATAGATGTCCCCATAGTTTCACAGATGTCCCAATAGTTTCACAGATGTACCAATAGTTTCACAGATGTCCCAATAGTTTCACAGATGTCCCAATAGTTTCACAGATGTATCAGTAGTTTCACAGATGTCCCAATAGTTTAACAGATGTCCCAATAGTTTCACCCATGTCCCAATAGTTTCACAGATGTCCCAGGAGTTTAACAGATGTCCCAATAGTTTAACAGATGTCCCAGTTGTTTTACAGATGTCCCAATAGTTTCACAGATGTCCCATTAGTTTAACAGATGTCCCAATAGATTCACATATGTCCCAGTAGTTTTACAGATGTCCCAGTAGTTTCACAGATGTCCCAATAGTTTAACAGATGTCCCAGTAGTTTAACAGATGTCCCAGTAGTTTCACAGATGGCCCAGTAGGTTAACAGATGTCCCCATAGTTTCACAGATGTCTCAATCGTTTCACAGATGTCCCAGTAGTTTTACAGATATCCCAGTAGGTTAAGAGATGTCCCCATAGTTTCACAGATGTCCCAATAGTTTCACATATGTCCCAGTAGTATTACAGATGGGCCACTAGTTTCACACATGTCCCAGTAGTTTCACAGACGCCCCAATAGTTTCACATATGTCCCATTAGTTTCCCAGATGTCTCCATAGTTTCACAGATCTCCCAATAGTTTCACAGATGTCCCATTAGTTTCACAGATGTCCCCATAGTTTCACAGATGTCCCAATAGTTTAACAGATGTCCCAGTAGTATTACAGATGGCCCAGTAGTTTCACACATGTCCCAGTAGTTTCACAGACGCCCCAATAGTTTCACATATGTCCCATTAGTTTCCCAGATGTCCCCATAGTTTCACAGATCTCCCAATAGTTTCACAGATGTCCCATTAGTTTCACAGATGTCCCCATAGTTTCACAGATGTCCCAATAGTTTAACAGATGTCCCAGTAGTTTTACAGATGTCCCAGTAGTTTCACACATGTCCCAGTAGTTTCACAGACGCCCCAATAGTTTTACATATGTCCCATTAGTTTCATAGATGTCCCCATAGTTTCACAGATGTCCCAATAGTTTCACAGATGTACCAATAGTTTCACAGATGTCCCAATAGTTTAACAGATGTCCCAATAGTTTCACCCATGTCCCAATAGTTTCACAGATGTCCCAGTAGTTTTACAGATATCCCAGTAGGTTAACAGATGTCCCCATAGTTTCACAGATGTCCCAATAGTTTCACATATGTCCCATTAGTTTCACAGATGTCCCAATAGTTTCACAGATGTCTCAATAGTTTCACAGATGTCCCAATAGTTTCACCTATGTCCCATTTGTTTCACAGATGTCCCCATAGTTTCACAGATGTCCCAATAGTTTAACAGATGTACCAGTACTTTCACAGATGTCCCAATAGTTTCACAGATGTCCCAATAGTTTCACAGATGTCCCAGAAGTTTTACAGACATCCCAGTAGGTTAAAAGATGTCCCGATAGTTTCACAGATGTACCAGTAGTTTCACAGATGTCCCAATAGTTTCACATATGTCCCATTAGTTTCACAGATCTCCCCATAGTTTCACAGATGTCCCAATAGTTTAACAGATGTCCCAGTAGTATTACAGATGTTCCAGTAGTTTCACAGACGCCCCAATAGTTTCACATATGTCCCATTAGTTTCCCAGATGTCCCCATAGTTTCACAGATGTCCCCATAGTTTCACCCATGTCCCAATAGTTTCACAGATGTCCCAGGAGTTTAACAGATGTCCCAATAGTTTAACAGATGTCCCAGTTGTTTGACAGATGTCCCAATAGTTTCACAGATGTCCCAGTAGTTTAACGGATGTCCCAGTAGTTTCACAGATGTCCCCATAGTTTCACAGATGTCCCAATCGTTTCACAAATGTCCGAGTAGTTTTACAGATATCCCAGTAGGTTAACAGATGTCCCCCATAGTTTCACAGATGTCCCAATAGTTTAACAGATGTCCCAGTAGTTTCACAGATGTCCCCATAGTTTCACAGATGTCCCAATAGTTTCCCAGATGTCCCAATAGTTTCACAGATGTCCCCATAGTTTCACAGATGTACCAGTAGTTTCACAGATGTCCCAATAGTTTCACAGATGTCCCAATAGTTTCACAGATGTACTAGTAGTTTCACAGATGTCCCAATAGTTTCACACATGTCCCATTAGTTTCACAGATGTCCCCATAGTTTCACAGATGTCCCAATAGTTTAACAGATGTCCCAGTAGTTTTACAGATGTCCCAGTAATTTCACACATGTCTCAGTAGTTTCACAGATGCCCCAATAGTTTCACATATGTCCCATTAGTTTCACAGATGTCCCCAAAGTTTCACAGATGTCCCAATAGTTTCACAGATGTCCCAATAGTTTCACAGATGTCCCAAAAGGTTCACATATATCCCAGTAGTTTTACAGATGTCCCAGTAGTTTCACAGATGTCCCAATAGTTTAACAGATGTCCCAGTAGTTTAACAGATGTCGCAGTAGTTTCACAGATGTCCCAATAGTTTCACAGATGTACCAGTAGTTTCACAGATGTCCCAATAGTTTAACAGATGTCCCAATAGTTTCACCCATGTCCCAACAGTTTCACAGATGTCCCAGGAGTTTAACAGATGTCCCAATAGTTTAACAGATGTCCCAGTTGTTTTACAGATGTCCCAATAGTTTCACAGATGTCCCAATAGTTTAACAGATGTCCCAATAGGTTCACATATGTCCCAGTAGTTTTACAGATGTCCCAGTAGTTTCACAGATGTCCCAAGAGTTTAACAGATGTCACAGTAGTTTAACAGATGTCCCAGTAGTTTCACAGATGGCCCAGTAGGTTAACAGATGTCCCCATAGTTTCACAGATGTCTCAATCGTTTCACAGATGTCCCAGTAGTTTTACAGATATCCCAGTAGGTTAAGAGATGTCCCCATAGTTTCACAGATGTCCCAATAGTTTCACATATGTCCCAGTAGTATTACAGATGGGCCACTAGTTTCACACATGTCCCAGTAGTTTCACAGACGCCCCAATAGTTTCACATATGTCCCATTAGTTTCCCAGATGTCCCCATAGTTTCACAGATCTCCCAATAGTTTCACAGATGTCCCATTAGTTTCACAGATGTCCCCATAGTTTCACAGATGTCCCAATAGTTTAACAGATGTCCCAGTAGTATTACAGATGGCCCAGTAGTTTCACACATGTCCCAGTAGTTTCACAGACGCCCCAATAGTTTCACATATGTCCCATTAGTTTCCCAGATGTCCCCATAGTTTCACAGATCTCCCAATAGTTTCACAGATGTCCCATTAGTTTCACAGATGTCCCCATAGTTTCACAGATGTCCCAATAGTTTAACAGATGTCCCAGTAGTTTTACAGATGTCCCAGTAGTTTCACACATGTCCCAGTAGTTTCACAGACGCCCCAATAGTTTTACATATGTCCCTTAGTTTCATAGATGTCCCCATAGTTTCACAGATGTCCCAATAGTTTCACAGATGTACCAATAGTTTCACAGATGTCCCAATAGTTTAACAGATGTCCCAATAGTTTCACCCATGTCCCAATAGTTTCACAGATGTCCCAGTAGTTTTACAGATATCCCAGTAGGTTAACAGATGTCCCCATAGTTTCACAGATGTCCCAATAGTTTCACATATGTCCCATTAGTTTCACAGATGTCCCAATAGTTTCACAGATGTCCCAATAGTTTCACAGATGTCCCAATAGTTTCACCTATGTCCCATTTGTTTCACAGATGTCCCCATAGTTTCACAGATGTCCCAATAGTTTAACAGATGTACCAGTACTTTCACAGATGTCCCAATAGTTTCACAGATGTCCCAATAGTTTCACAGATGTCCCAGAAGTTTTACAGACATCCCAGTAGGTTAAAAGATGTCCCGATAGTTTCACAGATGTACCAGTAGTTTCACAGATGTCCCAATAGTTTCACATATGTCCCATTAGTTTCACAGATCTCCCCATAGTTTCACAGATGTCCCAATAGTTTAACAGATGTCCCAGTAGTATTACAGATGTCCCAGTAGTTTCACAGACGCCCCAATAGTTTCACATATGTCCCATTAGTTTCCCAGATGTCCCCATAGTTTCACAGATGTCCCCATAGTTTCACCCATGTCCCAATAGTTTCACAGATGTCCCAGGAGTTTAACAGATGTCCCAATAGTTTAACAGATGTCCCAGTTGTTTGACAGATGTCCCAATAGTTTCACAGATGTCCCAGTAGTTTAACGGATGTCCCAGTAGTTTCACAGATGTCCCCATAGTTTCACAGATGTCCCAATCGTTTCACAAATGTCCGAGTAGTTTTACAGATATCCCAGTAGGTTAACAGATGTCCCCCATAGTTTCACAGATGTCCCAATAGTTTAACAGATGTCCCAGTAGTTTCACAGATGTCCCCATAGTTTCACAGATGTCCCAATAGTTTCCCAGATGTCCCAATAGTTTCACAGATGTCCCCATAGTTTCACAGATGTACCAGTAGTTTCAAAGATGTCCCAATAGTTTCACAGATGTCCCAATAGTTTCACAGATGTACTAGTAGTTTCACAGATGTCCCAATAGTTTCACAGATGTCCCAATAGTTTAACAGATGTCCCAGTAGTTTAACAGATGTCGCAGTAGTTTCACAGATGTCCCAATAGTTTCACAGATGTACCAGTAGTTTCACAGATGTCCCAATAGTTTAACAGATGTCCCAATAGTTTCACCCATGTCCCAACAGTTTCACAGATGTCCCAGGAGTTTAACAGATGTCCCAATAGTTTAACAGATGTCCCAGTTGTTTTACAGATGTCCCAATAGTTTCACAGATGTCCCAATAGTTTAACAGATGTCCCAATAGGTTCACATATGTCCCAGTAGTTTTACAGATGTCCCAGTAGTTTCACAGATGTCCCAATAGTTTAACAGATGTCCCAGTAGTTTAACAGATGTCCCAGTAGTTTCACAGATGGCCCAGTAGGTTAACAGATGTCCCCATAGTTTCACAGATGTCTCAATCGTTTCACAGATGTCCCAGTAGTTTTACAGATATCCCAGTAGGTTAAGAGATGTCCCCATAGTTTCACAGATGTCCCAACAGTTTCACATATGTCCCAGTAGTATTACAGATGGGCCACTAGTTTCACACATGTCCCAGTAGTTTCACAGACGCCCCAATAGTTTCACATATGTCCCATTAGTTTCCCAGATGTCCCCATAGTTTCACAGATCTCCCAATAGTTTCACAGATGTCCCATTAGTTTCACAGATGTCCCCATAGTTTCACAGATGTCCCAATAGTTTAACAGATGTCCCAGTAGTATTACAGATGGCCCAGTAGTTTCACACATGTCCCAGTAGTTTCACAGACGCCCCAATAGTTTCACATATGTCCCATTAGTTTCCCAGATGTCCCCATAGTTTCACAGATCTCCCAATAGTTTCACAGATGTCCCATTAGTTTCACAGATGTCCCCATAGTTTCACAGATGTCCCAATAGTTTAACAGATGTCCCAGTAGTTTTACAGATGTCCCAGTAGTTTCACACATGTCCCAGTAGTTTCACAGACGCCCCAATAGTTTTACATATGTCCCATTAGTTTCATAGATGTCCCCATAGTTTCACAGATGTCCCAATAGTTTCACAGATGTACCAATAGTTTCACAGATGTCCCAATAGTTTCACAGATGTCCCAATAGTTTCACCCATGTCCCAATAGTTTCACAGATGTCCCAGTAGTTTTACAGATATCCCAGTAGGTTAACAGATGTCCCCATAGTTTCACAGATGTCCCAATAGTTTCACATATGTCCCATTAGTTTCAAAGATGTCCCAATAGTTTCACAGATGTCCCAATAGTTTCACAGATGTCCCAATAGTTTCACCTATGTCCCATTTGTTTCACAGATGTCCCCATAGTTTCACAGATGTCCCAATAGTTTAACAGATGTACCAGTACTTTCACAGATGTCCCAATAGTTTCACAGATGTCCCAATAGTTTCACAGATGTCCCAGAAGTTTTACAGACATCCCAGTAGGTTAAAAGATGTCCCGATAGTTTCACAGATGTACCAGTAGTTTCACAGATGTCCCAATAGTTTCACATATGTCCCATTAGTTTCACAGATCTCCCCATAGTTTCACAGATGTCCCAATAGTTTAACAGATGTCCCAGTAGTATTACAGATGTCCCAGTAGTTTCACAGACGCCCCAATAGTTTCACATATGTCCCATTAGTTTCCCAGATGTCCCCATAGTTTCACAGATGTCCCCATAGTTTCACCCATGTCCCAATAGTTTCACAGATGTCCCAGGAGTTTAACAGATGTCCCAATAGTTTAACAGATGTCCCAGTTGTTTGACAGATGTCCCAATAGTTTCACAGATGTCCCAGTAGTTTAACGGATGTCCCAGTAGTTTCACAGATGTCCCCATAGTTTCACAGATGTCCCAATCGTTTCACAAATGTCCGAGTAGTTTTACAGATATCCCAGTAGGTTAACAGATGTCCCCCATAGTTTCACAGATGTCCCAATAGTTTAACAGATGTCCCAGTAGTTTCACAGATGTCCCCATAGTTTCACAGATGTCCCAATAGTTTCCCAGATGTCCCAATAGTTTCACAGATGTCCCCATAGTTTCACAGATGTACCAGTAGTTTCAAAGATGTCCCAATAGTTTCACAGATGTCCCAATAGTTTCACAGATGTACTAGTAGTTTCACAGATGTCCCAATAGTTTCACAGATGTCCCAATAGTTTAACAGATGTCCCAGTAGTTTAACAGATGTCGCAGTAGTTTCACAGATGTCCCAATAGTTTCACAGATGTACCAGTAGTTTCACAGATGTCCCAATAGTTTAACAGATGTCCCAATAGTTTCACCCATGTCCCAACAGTTTCACAGATGTCCCAGGAGTTTAACAGATGTCCCAATAGTTTAACAGATGTCCCAGTTGTTTTACAGATGTCCCAATAGTTTCACAGATGTCCCAATAGTTTAACAGATGTCCCAATAGGTTCACATATGTCCCAGTAGTTTTACAGATGTCCCAGTAGTTTCACAGATGTCCCAATAGTTTAACAGATGTCCCAGTAGTTTAACAGATGTCCCAGTAGTTTCACAGATGGCCCAGTAGGTTAACAGATGTCCCCATAGTTTCACAGATGTCTCAATCGTTTCACAGATGTCCCAGTAGTTTTACAGATATCCCAGTAGGTTAAGAGATGTCCCCATAGTTTCACAGATGTCCCAACAGTTTCACATATGTCCCAGTAGTATTACAGATGGCCCAGTAGTTTCACAGACGCCCCAATAGTTTCACATATGTCCCATTAGTTTCCCAGATGTCCCCATAGTTTCACAGATCTCCCAATAGTTTCACAGATGTCCCATTAGTTTCACAGATGTCCCCATAGTTTCACAGATGTCCCAAGAGTTTAACAGATGTCCCAGTAGTATTACAGATGGCCCAGTAGTTTCACACATGTCCCAGTAGTTTCACAGACGCCCCAATAGTTTCACATATGTCCCATTAGTTTCCCAGATGTCCCCATAGTTTCACAGATCTCCCAATAGTTTCACAGATGTCCCATTAGTTTCACAGATGTCCCCATAGTTTCACAGATGTCCCAGGAGTTTAACAGATGTCCCAATAGTTTAACAGATGTCCCAGTTGTTTCACAGATGTCCCAATAGTTTCACAGATGTCCCAATAGTTTCACAGATGTCCCAATAGGTTCACATATGTCCCAGTAGTTTTACAGATGTCCCAGTAGTTTCACAGATGTCCCAATAGTTTAACAGATGTCCCAGTAGTTTAACAGATGTCCCAGTAGTTTCACAGATGTCCCAGTAGGTTAACAGATGTCCCCATAGTTTCACAGATGTCTCAATCGTTTCACAGATGTCCCAATAGTTTAACAGATGTCCCAGTTGTTTCACAGATGTCCCAATAGTTTCACAGATGTCCCAATAGTTTCACAGATGTCCCAATAGGTTCACATATGTCCCAGTAGTTTTACAGATGTCCCAGTAGTTTCACAGATGTCCCAATAGCTTAACAGATGTCCCAGTAGTTTAACAGATGTCCCAGTAGTTTCACAGATGTCCCAGTAGGTTAACAGATGTCCCCATAGTTTCACAGATGTCCCAATCGTTTCACAGATGTCCCAGTAGTTTTACAGATATCCCAGTAGGTTAACAGATGTCCAGATAGTTTCACAGATGTTCCAATAGTTTCACATATGTCCCATTAGATTCACAGATGTCCCAATAGTTTCACAGATGTCCCAATAGTTTCACAGATGTCCCAATAGTTTCACAGATGTCCCAGAAGTTTTACAGACATCCCAGTAGGTTAAAAGATGTCCCGATAGTTTCACACATGTCCCAGTAGTTTCACAGACGCCCCAATAGTTTCACATATGTCCCATTAGTTTCCCAGATGTCCCCATAGTTTCACAGATGTCCCCATAGTTTCACCCATGTCCCAATAGTTTCACAGATGTCCCAGGAGTTTAACAGATGTCCCAATAGTTTAACAGATGTCCCAGTTGTTTGACAGATGTCCCAATAGTTTCACAGATGTCCCAGTAGTTTAACGGATGTCCCAGTAGTTTCACAGATGTCCCAGAAGGTTAACAGATGTCCCCATAGTTTCACAGATGTCCCAATCGTTTCACAAATGTCCCAGTAGTTTTACAGATATCCCAGTAGGTTAACAGATGTCCCCAATAGTTTCACAGATGTCCCAATAGTTTAATAGATGTCCCAGTAGTTTAACAGATGTCCCAGTAGTTTCACAGATGTCCCAGTAGGTTAACAGATGTCCCCATAGTTTCACAGATGTCCCAATAGGTTCACATATGTCCCAGTAGTTTTACAGATGTCCCAGTAGTTTCAC
The DNA here is from genome assembly GCF_048934315.1 of Petromyzon marinus. Classification (NCBI taxonomy): domain Eukaryota; kingdom Metazoa; phylum Chordata; class Hyperoartia; order Petromyzontiformes; family Petromyzontidae; genus Petromyzon; species Petromyzon marinus. The sequence continues at coordinate 286,449 of NW_027423683.1, read as the reverse complement.
AGATATCACATTAGTTTCACAGATATCACATTAGTTTCACAGATGTCCCCATAGTTTCACAGATGTACCAGTAGTTTAACAGATGTCCCAGTTGTTTCACAGATGTCCCAATAGTTTCACAGATGTCCCAATGGGTTCACATATGTCCCAGTAGTTTTACAGATGTCCCAGTAGTTTCACAGATCTCCCCATAGTTTCACAGATGTCCCAGTAGTTTAACAGATGTCCCAGTAGTTTCACAGATATCCCAGTAGGTTAACAGATGTCCCCATAGTTTCACAGATGTCCCAATCGTTTCACAGATGTCCCAATAGTTTAACAGATGTCCCAGTTGTTTCTCAGATGTCCCAATAGTTTCACAGATGTCCCAATAGTTTCACAGATGTCCCAATAGGTTCACATATGTCCCAGTAGTTTTACAGATGTCCCAGTAGTTTCACAGATGTCCCAATAGTTTAACAGATGTCCCAGTAGTTTAACAGATGTCGCAGTAGTTTCACAGATGTCCCAATAGTTTCACAGATGTACCAGTAGTTTCACAGATGTCCCAATAGTTTAACAGATGTCCCAATAGTTTCACCCATGTCCCAACAGTTTCACAGATGTCCCAGGAGTTTAACAGATGTCCCAATAGTTTAACAGATGTCCCAGTTGTTTTACAGATGTCCCAATAGTTTCACAGATGTCCCAATAGTTTAACAGATGTCCCAATAGGTTCACATATGTCCCAGTAGTTTTACAGATGTCCCAGTAGTTTCACAGATGTCCCAATAGTTTAACAGATGTCCCAGTAGTTTAACAGATGTCCCAGTAGTTTCACAGATGGCCCAGTAGGTTAACAGATGCCCCCATAGTTTCACAGATGTCTCAATCGTTTCACAGATGTCCCAGTAGTTTTACAGATATCCCAGTAGGTTAAGAGATGTCCCCATAGTTTCACAGATGTCCCAATAGTTTCACATATGTCCCAGTAGTATTACAGATGGCCCAGTAGTTTCACAGACGCCACAATAGTTTCACATATGTCCCATTAGTTTCCCAGATGTCCCCATAGTTTCACAGATCTCCCAATAGTTTCACAGATGTCCCATTAGTTTCACAGATGTCCCCATAGTTTCACAGATGTCCCAAGAGTTTAACAGATGTCCCAGTAGTATTACAGATGGCCCAGTAGTTTCACACATGTCCCAGTAGTTTCACAGACGCCCCAATAGTTTCACATATGTCCCATTAGTTTCCCAGATGTCCCCATAGTTTCACAGATCTCCCAATAGTTTCACAGATGTCCCATTAGTTTCACATATGTCCCCATAGTTTCACAGATGTCCCAGGAGTTTAACAGATGTCCCAATAGTTTAACAGATGTCCCAGTTGTTTCACAGATGTCCCAATAGTTTCACAGATGTCCCAATAGTTTCACAGATGTCCCAATAGGTTCACATATGTCCCAGTAGTTTTACAGATGTCCCAGTAGTTTCACAGATGTCCCAATAGTTTAACAGATGTCCCAGTAGTTTAACAGATGTCCCAGTAGTTTCACAGATGTCCCAGTAGGTTAACAGATGTCCCCATAGTTTCACAGATGTCTCAATCGTTTCACAGATGTCCCAATAGTTTAACAGATGTCCCAGTTGTTTCACAGATGTCCCAATAGTTTCACAGATGTCCCAATAGTTTCACAGATGTCCCAATAGGTTCACATATGTCCCAGTAGTTTTACAGATGTCCCAGTAGTTTCACAGATGTCCCAATAGCTTAACAGATGTCCCAGTAGTTTAACAGATGTCCCAGTAGTTTCACAGATGTCCCAGTAGGTTAACAGATGTCCCCATAGTTTCACAGATGTCCCAATCGTTTCACAGATGTCCCAGTAGTTTTACAGATATTCCAGTAGGTTAACAGATGTCCAGATAGTTTCACAGATGTTCCAATAGTTTCACATATGTCCCATTAGTTTCACAGATGTCCCAATAGTTTCACAGATGTCCCAATAGTTTCACAGATGTCCCAATAGTTTCACAGATGTCCCAGAAGTTTTACAGACATCCCAGTAGGTTAAAAGATGTCCCGATAGTTTCACAGATGTACCAGTAGTTTCACAGATGTCCCATTAGTTTCACATATGTCCCATTAGTTTCACAGATCTCCCCATAGTTTCACAGATGTCCCAATAGTTTAACAGATGTCCCAGTAGTATTACAGATGGCCCAGTAGTTTCACACATGTCCCAGTAGTTTCACAGACGCCCCAATAGTTTCACATATGTCCCATTAGTTTCCCAGATGTCCCCATAGTTTCACAGATGTCCCCATAGTTTCACCCATGTCCCAATAGTTTCACAGATGTCCCAGGAGTTTAACAGATGTCCCAATAGTTTAACAGATGTCCCAGTTGTTTGACAGATGTCCCAATAGTTTCACAGATGTCCCAGTAGTTTAACGGATGTCCCAGTAGTTTCACAGATGTCCCAGAAGGTTAACAGATGTCCCCATAGTTTCACAGATGTCCCAATCGTTTCACAAATGTCCCAGTAGTTTTACAGATATCCCAGTAGGTTAACAGATGTCCCCAATAGTTTCACAGATGTCCCAATAGTTTAATAGATGTCCCAGTAGTTTAACAGATGTCCCAGTAGTTTCACAGATGTCCCAGTAGGTTAACAGATGTCCCCATAGTTTCACAGATGTCCCAATAGGTTCACATATGTCCCAGTAGTTTTACAGATGTCCCAGTAGTTTCACAGATATCACATTAGTTTCACAGATATCACATTAGTTTCACAGATGTCCCCATAGTTTCACAGATGTACCAGTAGTTTAACAGATGTCCCAGTTGTTTCACAGATGTCCCAATAGTTTCACAGATGTCCCAATGGGTTCACATATGTCCCAGTAGTTTTACAGATGTCCCAGTAGTTTCACAGATCTCCCCATAGTTTCACAGATGTCCCAGTAGTTTAACAGATGTCCCAGTAGTTTCACAGATATCCCAGTAGGTTAACAGATGTCCCCATAGTTTCACAGATGTCGCAATCGTTTCACAGATGTCCCAATAGTTTAACAGATGTCCCAGTTGTTTCCCAGATGTCCCAATAGTTTCACAGATGTCCCAATAGTTTCACAGATGTCCCAATAGGTTCACATATGTCCCAGTAGTTTTACAGATGTCCCAGTAGTTTCACAGATGTCCCAATAGTTTAACAGATGTCCCAGTAGTTTAACAGATGTCGCAGTAGTTTCACAGATGTCCCAATAGTTTCACAGATGTACCAGTAGTTTCACAGATGTCCCAATAGTTTAACAGATGTCCCAATAGTTTCACCCATGTCCCAACAGTTTCACAGATGTCCCAGGAGTTTAACAGATGTCCCAATAGTTTAACAGATGTCCCAGTTGTTTTACAGATGTCCCAATAGTTTCACAGATGTCCCAATAGTTTAACAGATGTCCCAATAGGTTCACATATGTCCCAGTAGTTTTACAGATGTCCCAGTAGTTTCACAGATGTCCCAATAGTTTAACAGATGTCCCAGTAGTTTAACAGATGTCCCAGTAGTTTCACAGATGGCCCAGTAGGTTAACAGATGTCCCCATAGTTTCACAGATGTCTCAATCGTTTCACAGATGTCCCAGTAGTTTTACAGATATCCCAGTAGGTTAAGAGATGTCCCCATAGTTTCACAGATGTCCCAATAGTTTCACATATGTCCCAGTAGTATTACAGATGGCCCAGTAGTTTCACAGACGCCCCAATAGTTTCACATATGTCCCATTAGTTTCCCAGATGTCCCCATAGTTTCACAGATCTCCCAATAGTTTCACAGATGTCCCATTAGTTTCACAGATGTCCCCATAGTTTCACAGATGTCCCAAGAGTTTAACAGATGTCCCAGTAGTATTACAGATGGCCCAGTAGTTTGAGACATGTCCCAGTAGTTTCACAGACGCCCCAATAGTTTCACATATGTCCCATTAGTTTCCCAGATGTCCCCATAGTTTCACAGATCTCCCAATAGTTTCACAGATGTCCCATTAGTTTCACAGATGTCCCCATAGTTTCACAGATGTCCCAGGAGTTTAACAGATGTCCCAATAGTTTAACAGATGTCCCAGTTGTTTCACAGATGTCCCAATAGTTTCACAGATGTCCCAATAGTTTCACAGATGTCCCAATAGGTTCACATATGTCCCAGTAGTTTTACAGATGTCCCAGTAGTTTCACAGATGTCCCAATAGTTTAACAGATGTCCCAGTAGTTTAACAGATGTCCCAGTAGTTTCACAGATGTCCCAGTAGGTTAACAGATGTCCCCATAGTTTCACAGATGTCCCAATCGTTTCACAGATGTCCCAATAGTTTTACAGATGTCCCAGTTGTTTCACAGATGTCCCAATAGTTTCACAGATGTCCCAATAGTTTCACAGATGTCCCAATAGGTTCACATATGTCCCAGTAGTTTTACAGATGTCCCAGTAGTTTCACAGATGTCCCAATAGCTTAACAGATGTCCCAGTAGTTTAACAGATGTCCCAGTAGTTTCACAGATGTCCCAGTAGGTTAACAGATGTCCCCATAGTTTCACAGATGTCCCAATCGTTTCACAGATGTCCCAGTAGTTTTACAGATATCCCAGTAGGTTAACAGATGTCCAGATAGTTTCACAGATGTCCCAATAGTTTCACATATGTCCCATTAGTTTCACAGATGTCCCCATAGTTTCACAGATGTCCCCATAGTTTCACCCATGTCCCAATAGTTTCACAGATGTCCCAGGAGTTTAACAGATGTCCCAATAGTTTAACAGATGTCCCAGTTGTTTGACAGATGTCCCAATAGTTTCACAGATGTCCCAGTAGTTTAACGGATGTCCCAGTAGTTTCACAGATGTCCCAGAAGGTTAACAGATGTCCCCATAGTTTCACAGATGTCCCAATCGTTTCACAAATGTCCCAGTAGTTTTACAGATATCCCAGTAGGTTAACAGATGTCCCCAATAGTTTCACAGATGTCCCAATAGTTTAATAGATGTCCCAGTAGTTTAACAGATGTCCCAGTAGTTTCACAGATGTCCCAGTAGGTTAACAGATGTCCCCATAGTTTCACAGATGTCCCAATAGGTTCACATATGTCCCAGTAGTTTTACAGATGTCCCAGTAGTTTCACAGATATCACATTAGTTTCACAGATATCACATTAGTTTCACAGATGTCCCCATAGTTTCACAGATGTACCAGTAGTTTAACAGATGTCCCAGTTTTTTCACAGATGTCCCAATAGTTTCACAGATGTCCCAATGGGTTCACATATGTCCCAGTAGTTTTACAGATGTCCCAGTAGTTTCACAGATCTCCCCATAGTTTCACAGATGTCCCAGTAGTTTAACAGATGTCCCAGTAGTTTCACAGATATCCCAGTAGGTTAACAGATGTCCCCATAGTTTCACAGATGTCGCAATCGTTTCACAGATGTCCCAATAGTTTAACAGATGTCCCAGTTGTTTCCCAGATGTCCCAATAGTTTCACAGATGTCCCAATAGTTTCACAGATGTCCCAATAGGTTCACATATGTCCCAGTAGTTTTACAGATGTCCCAGTAGTTTCACAGATGTCCCAATAGTTTAACAGATGTCCCAGTAGTTTAACAGATGTCGCAGTAGTTTCACAGATGTCCCAATAGTTTCACAGATGTACCAGTAGTTTCACAGATGTCCCAATAGTTTAACAGATGTCCCAATAGTTTCACCCATGTCCCAACAGTTTCACAGATGTCCCAGGAGTTTAACAGATGTCCCAATAGTTTAACAGATGTCCCAGTTGTTTTACAGATGTCCCAATAGTTTCACAGATGTCCCAATAGTTTAACAGATGTCCCAATAGGTTCACATATGTCCCAGTAGTTTTACAGATGTCCCAGTAGTTTCACAGATGTCCCAATAGTTTAACAGATGTCCCAGTAGTTTAACAGATGTCCCAGTAGTTTCACAGATGGCCCAGTAGGTTAACAGATGTCCCCATAGTTTCACAGATGTCTCAATCGTTTCACAGATGTCCCAGTAGTTTTACAGATATCCCAGTAGGTTAAGAGATGTCCCCATAGTTTCACAGATGTCCCAATAGTTTCACATATGTCCCAGTAGTATTACAGATGGCCCAGTAGTTTCACAGACGCCCCAATAGTTTCACATATGTCCCATTAGTTTCCCAGATGTCCCCATAGTTTCACAGATCTCCCAATAGTTTCACAGATGTCCCATTAGTTTCACAGATGTCCCCATAGTTTCACAGATGTCCCAAGAGTTTAACAGATGTCCCAGTAGTATTACAGATGGCCCAGTAGTTTGAGACATGTCCCAGTAGTTTCACAGACGCCCCAATAGTTTCACATATGTCCCATTAGTTTCCCAGATGTCCCCATAGTTTCACAGATCTCCCAATAGTTTCACAGATGTCCCATTAGTTTCACAGATGTCCCCATAGTTTCACAGATGTCCCAGGAGTTTAACAGATGTCCCAATAGTTTAACAGATGTCCCAGTTGTTTCACAGATGTCCCAATAGTTTCACAGATGTCCCAATAGTTTCACAGATGTCCCAATAGGTTCACATATGTCCCAGTAGTTTTACAGATGTCCCAGTAGTTTCACAGATGTCCCAATAGTTTAACAGATGTCCCAGTAGTTTAACAGATGTCCCAGTAGTTTCACAGATGTCCCAGTAGGTTAACAGATGTCCCCATAGTTTCACAGATGTCCCAATCGTTTCACAGATGTCCCAATAGTTTTACAGATGTCCCAGTTGTTTCACAGATGTCCCAATAGTTTCACAGATGTCCCAATAGTTTCACAGATGTCCCAATAGGTTCACATATGTCCCAGTAGTTTTACAGATGTCCCAGTAGTTTCACAGATGTCCCAATAGCTTAACAGATGTCCCAGTAGTTTAACAGATGTCCCAGTAGTTTCACAGATGTCCCAGTAGGTTAACAGATGTCCCCATAGTTTCACAGATGTCCCAATCGTTTCACAGATGTCCCAGTAGTTTTACAGATATCCCAGTAGGTTAACAGATGTCCAGATAGTTTCACAGATGTCCCAATAGTTTCACATATGTCCCATTAGTTTCACAGATGTCCCAATAGTTTCACAGATGTCCCAATAGTTTCACAGATGTCCCAATAGTTTCACAGATGTCCCAGAAGTTTTACAGACATCCCAGTAGGTTAAAAGATGTCCCGATAGTTTCACAGATGTACCAGTAGTTTCACAGATGTCCCATTAGTTTCACATATGTCCCATTAGTTTCACAGATCTCCCCATAGTTTCACAGATGTCCCAAAAGTTTAACAGATGTCCCAGTAGTATTACAGATGGCCCAGTAGTTTCACACATGTCCCAGTAGTTTCACAGACGCCCCAATAGTTTCACATATGTCCCATTAGTTTCCCAGATGTCCCCATAGTTTCACAGATGTCCCCATAGTTTCACCCATGTCCCAATAGTTTCACAGATGTCCCAGGAGTTTAACAGATGTCCCAATAGTTTAACAGATGTCCCAATAGTTTAACAGATGTCCCAGTAGTTTAACAGATGTCCCAGTAGTTTCACAGATGGCCCAGTAGGTTAACAGATGTCCCCATAGTTTCACAGATGTCTCAATCGTTTCACAGATGTCCCAGTAGTTTTACAGATATCCCAGTAGGTTAAGAGATGTCCCCATAGTTTCACAGATGTCCCAATAGTTTCACATATGTCCCAGTAGTATTACAGATGGCCCAGTAGTTTCACAGACGCCCCAATAGTTTCACATATGTCCCATTAGTTTCCCAGATGTCCCCATAGTTTCACAGATCTCCCAATAGTTTCACAGATGTCCCATTAGTTTCACAGATGTCCCCATAGTTTCACAGATGTCCCAAGAGTTTAATAGATGTCCCAGTAGTATTACAGATGGCCCAGTAGTTTCACACATGTCCCAGTAGTTTCACATACGCCCCAATAGTTTCACATATGTCCCATTAGTTTCCCAGATGTCCCCATAGTTTCACAGATCTCCCAATAGTTTCACAGATGTCCCATTAGTTTCACAGATGTCCCCATAGTTTCACAGATGTCCCAGGAGTTTAACAGATGTCCCAATAGTTTAACAGATGTCCCAGTTGTTTCACAGATGTCCCAATAGTTTCACAGATGTCCCAATAGTTTCACAGATGTCCCAATAGGTTCACATATGTCCCAGTAGTTTTACAGATGTCCCAGTAGTTTCACAGATGTCCCAATAGTTTAACAGATGTCCCAGTAGTTTAACAGATGTCCCAGTAGTTTCACAGATGTCCCAGTAGGTTAACAGATGTCCCCATAGTTTCACAGATGTCCCAATCGTTTCACAGATGTCCCAATAGTTTTACAGATGTCCCAGTTGTTTCACAGATGTCCCAATAGTTTCACAGATGTCCCAATAGTTTCACAGATGTCCCAATAGGTTCACATATGTCCCAGTAGTTTTACAGATGTCCCAGTAGTTTCACAGATGTCCCAATAGCTTAACAGATGTCCCAGTAGTTTAACAGATGTCCCAGTAGTTTCACAGATGTCCCAGTAGGTTAACAGATGTCCCCATAGTTTCACAGATGTCCCAATCGTTTCACAGATGTCCCAGTAGTTTTACAGATATCCCAGTAGGTTAACAGATGTCCAGATAGTTTCACAGATGTCCCAATAGTTTCACATATGTCCCATTAGTTTCACAGATGTCCCAATAGTTTCACAGATGTCCCAATAGTTTCACAGATGTCCCAATAGTTTCACAGATGTCCCAGAAGTTTTACAGACATCCCAGTAGGTTAAAAGATGTCCCGATAGTTTCACAGATGTACCAGTAGTTTCACAGATGTCCCATTAGTTTCACATATGTCCCATTAGTTTCACAGATCTCCCCATAGTTTCACAGATGTCCCAAAAGTTTAACAGATGTCCCAGTAGTATTACAGATGGCCCAGTAGTTTCACACATGTCCCAGTAGTTTCACAGACGCCCCAATAGTTTCACATATGTCCCATTAGTTTCCCAGATGTCCCCATAGTTTCACAGATGTCCCCATAGTTTCACCCATGTCCCAATAGTTTCACAGATGTCCCAGGAGTTTAACAGATGTCCCAATAGTTTAACAGATGTCCCAGTTGTTTGACAGATGTCCCAATAGTTTCACAGATGTCCCAGTAGTTTAACGGATGTCCCAGTAGTTTCACAGATGTCCCAGAAGGTTAACAGATGTCCCCATAGTTTCACAGATGTCCCAATCGTTTCACAAATGTCCCAGTAGTTTTACAGATATCCCAGTAGGTTAACAGATGTCCCCAATAGTTTCACAGATGTCCCAATAGTTTAATAGATGTCCCAGTAGTTTAACAGATGTCCCAGTAGTTTCACAGATGTCCCAGTAGGTTAACAGATGTCCCCATAGTTTCACAGATGTCCCAATAGGTTCACATATGTCCCAGTAGTTTTACAGATGTCCCAGTAGTTTCACAGATATCACATTAGTTTCACAGATATCACATTAGTTTCACAGATGTCCCCATAGTTTCACAGATGTCCCAATAGTTTCCCAGATGTCCCAATAGTTTCACAGATGTCCCCATAGTTTCACAGATGTACCAGTAGTTTCACAGATGTCCCAATAGTTTCACAGATGTCCCCATAGTTTCACAGATGTCCCAGGAGTTTAACAGATGTCCCAATAGTTTAACAGATGTCCCAGTTGTTTCACAGATGTCCCAATAGTTTCACAGATGTCCCAATGGGTTCACATATGTCCCAGTAGTTTTACAGATGTCCCAGTAGTTTCACAGATGTCCCAATAGTTTAACAGATGTCCCAGTAGTTTAACAGATGTCCCAGTAGTTTCACAGATATCCCAGTAGTTTCACAGATATCCCAGTAGGTTAACAGATGTCCCAATCGTTTCACAGATGTCCCAATAGGTTCACATATGTCCCAGTAGTTTTACAGATGTCCCAGTAGTTTCACAGATATCACATTAGTTTCACAGATATCACATTAGTTTCACAGATGTCCCCATAGTTTCACAGATGTCCCAATAGTTTCACAGATGTCCCCATAGTTTCACAGATGTACCAGTAGTTTCACAGATGTCCGAATAGTTTCACAGATGTCCCCATAGTTTCACAGATGTCCCAGGAATTTAACAGATGTCCCAATAGTTTAACAGATGTCCCAGTTGTTTCACAGATGTCCCAATAGTTTCACAGATGTCCCAATGGGTTCACATATGTCCCAGTAGTTTTACAGATGTCCCAGTAGTTTCACAGATCTCCCCATAGTTTCACAGATGTCCCAGTAGTTTAACAGATGTCCCAGTAGTTTCACAGATATCCCAGTAGGTTAACAGATGTCCCCATAGTTTCACAGATGTCCCAATCGTTTCACAGATGTCCCAATAGTTTAACAGATGTCCCAGTTGTTTCCCAGATGTCCCAATAGTTTCACAGATGTCCCAATAGTTTCACAGATGTCCCAATAGGTTCACATATGTCCCAGTAGTTTTACAGATGTCCCAGTAGTTTCACAGATGTCCCAATAGTTTCACAGATGTCCCAATAGTTTCACAGATGTCCCAAAAGGTTCACATATATCCCAGTAGTTTTACAGATGCCCCAGTAGTTTCACAGATGTCCCAATAGTTTAACAGATGTCCCAGTAGTTTATCAGATGTCGCAGTAGTTTCACAGATGTCCCAATAGTTTCACAGATGTACCAGTAGTTTCACAGATGTCCCAATAGTTTAACAAATGTCCCAATAGTTTCACCCATGTCCCAACAGTTTCACAGATGTCCCAGGAGTTTAACAGATGTCCCAATAGTTTAACAGATGTCCCAGTTGTTTTACAGATGTCCCAATAGTTTCACAGATGTCCCAATAGTTTAACAGATGTCCCAATAGGTTCATATATGTCCCAGTAGTTTTACAGATGTCCCAGTAGTTTCACAGATGTCCCAATAGTTTAACAGATGTCCCAGTAGTTTAACAGATGTCCCAGTAGTTTCACAGATGGCCCAGTAGGTTAACAGATGTCCCCATAGTTTCACAGATGTCTCAATCGTTTCACAGATGTCCCAGTAGTTTTACAGATATCCCAGTAGGTTAAGAGATGTCCCCATAGTTTCACAGATGTCCCAATAGTTTCACATATGTCCCAGTAGTATTACAGATGGCCCAGTAGTTTCACAGACGCCCCAATAGTTTCACATATGTCCCATTAGTTTCCCAGATGTCCCCATAGTTTCACAGATCTCCCAATAGTTTCACAGATGTCCCAATGGGTTCACATATGTCCCAGTAGTTTTACAGATGTCCCAGTAGTTTCACAGATGTCCCAATAGTTTAACAGATGTCCCAGTAGTTTAACAGATGTCCCAGTAGTTTCACAGATATCCCAGTAGGTTAACAGATGTCCCCATAGTTTCACAGATGTCCCAATCGTTTCACAGATGTCCCAATAGGTTCACATATGTCCCAGTAGTTTTACAGATGTCCCAGTAGTTTCACAGATATCACATTAGTTTCACAGATATCACATTAGTTTCACAGATGTCCCCATAGTTTCACAGATGTCCCAATAGTTTCACAGATGTCCCCATAGTTTCACAGATGTACCAGTAGTTTCACAGATGTCCCAATAGTTTCACAGATGTCCCCATAGTTTCACAGATGTCCCAGGAGTTTAACAGATGTCCCAATAGTTTAACAGATGTCCCAGTTGTTTCACAGATGTCCCAATAGTTTCACAGATGTCCCAATGGGTTCACATATGTCCCAGTAGTTTTACAGATGTCCCAGTAGTTTCACAGATCTCCCCATAGTTTCACAGATGTCCCAGTAGCTTAACAGATGTCCCAGTAGTTTCACAGATATCCCAGTAGGTTAACAGATGTCCCCATAGTTTCACAGATGTCCCAATCGTTTCACAGATGTCCCAATAGTTTAACAGATGTCCCAGTTGTTTCCCAGATGTCCCAATAGTTTCACAGATGTCCCAATAGTTTCACAGATGTCCCAATAGGTTCACATATGTCCCAGTAGTTTTACAGATGTCCCAGTAGTTTCACAGATGTCCCAATAGTTTCACAGATGTCCCAATAGTTTCACAGATGTCCCAAAAGGTTCACATATATCCCAGTAGTTTTACAGATGTCCCAGTAGTTTCACAGATGTCCCAATAGTTTAACAGATGTCCCAGTAGTTTAACAGATGTCGCAGTAGTTTCACAGATGTCCCAATAGTTTCACAGATGTACCAGTAGTTTCACAGATGTCCCAATAGTTTAACAGATGTCCCAATAGTTTCACCCATGTCCCAACAGTTTCACAGATGTACCAGTAGTTTCACAGATGTCCCAATAGTTTAACAAATGTCCCAATAGTTTCACCCATGTCCCAACAGTTTCACAGATGTCCCAGGAGTTTAACAGATGTCCCAATAGTTTAACAGATGTCCCAGTTGTTTTACAGATGTCCCAACAGTTTCACAGATGTCCCAGGAGTTTAACAGATGTCCCAATAGTTTAACAGATGTCCCAGTTGTTTTACAGATGTCCCAATAGTTTCACAGATGTCCCAATAGTTTAACAGATGTCCCAATAGGTTCATATATGTCCCAGTAGTTTTACAGATGTCCCAGTAGTTTCACAGATGTCCCAATAGTTTAACAGATGTCCCAGTAGTTTAACAGATGTCCCAGTAGTTTCACAGATGGCCCAGTAGGTTAACAGATGTCCCCATAGTTTCACAGATGTCTCAATCGTTTCACAGATGTCCCAGTAGTTTTACAGATATCCCAGTAGGTTAAGAGATGTCCCCATAGTTTCACAGATGTCCCAATAGTTTCACATATGTCCCAGTAGTATTACAGATGGCCCAGTAGTTTCACAGACGCCCCAATAGTTTCACATATGTCCCATTAGTTTCCCAGATGTCCCCATAGTTTCACAGATCTCCCAATAGTTTCACAGATGTCCCAATGGGTTCACATATGTCCCAGTAGTTTTACAGATGTCCCAGTAGTTTCACAGATGTCCCAATAGTTTAACAGATGTCCCAGTAGTTTAACAGATGTCCCAGTAGTTTCACAGATATCCCAGTAGGTTAACAGATGTCCCCATAGTTTCACAGATGTCCCAATCGTTTCACAGATGTCCCAATAGGTTCACATATGTCCCAGTAGTTTTACAGATGTCCCAGTAGTTTCACAGATATCACATTAGTTTCACAGATATCACATTAGTTTCACAGATGTCCCCATAGTTTCACAGATGTCCCAATAGTTTCACAGATGTCCCCATAGTTTCACAGATGTACCAGTAGTTTCACAGATGTCCCAATAGTTTCACAGATGTCCCCATAGTTTCACAGATGTCCCAGGAGTTTAACAGATGTCCCAATAGTTTAACAGATGTCCCAGTTGTTTCACAGATGTCCCAATAGTTTCACAGATGTCCCAATGGGTTCACATATGTCCCAGTAGTTTTACAGATGTCCCAGTAGTTTCACAGATCTCCCCATAGTTTCACAGATGTCCCAGTAGTTTAACAGATGTCCCAGTAGTTTCACAGATATCCCAGTAGGTTAACAGATGTCCCCATAGTTTCACAGATGTCCCAATCGTTTCACAGATGTCCCAATAGTTTAACAGATGTCCCAGTTGTTTCCCAGATGTCCCAATAGTTTCACAGATGTCCCAATAGTTTCACAGATGTCCCAATAGGTTCACATATGTACCAGTAGTTTTACAGATGTCCCAGTAGTTTCACAGATGTCCCAATAGTTTCACAGATGTCCCAATAGTTTCACAGATGTCCCAAAAGGTTCACATATATCCCAGTAGTTTTACAGATGTCCCAGTAGTTTCACAGATGTCCCAATAGTTTAACAGATGTCCCAGTAGTTTAACAGATGTCGCAGTAGTTTCACAGATGTCCCAATAGTTTCACAGATGTACCAGTAGTTTCACAGATGTCCCAATAGTTTAACAGATGTCCCAATAGTTTCACCCATGTCCCAACAGTTTCACAGATGTCCCAGTTGTTTTACAGATGTCCCCATAGTTTCACAGATGTTCCAATAGTTTCACAGATGTCCCCATAGTTTCACAGATGTACCAGTAGTTTCACAGATGTCCGAATAGTTTCACAGATGTCCCCATAGTTTCACAGATGTCCCAGGAGTTTAACAGATGTCCCAATAGTTTAACAGATGTCCCAGTTGTTTCACAGATGTCCCAATAGTTTCACAGATGTCCCAATGGGTTCACATATGTCCCAGTAGTTTTACAGATGTCCCAGTAGTTTCACAGATCTCCCCATAGTTTCACAGATGTCCCAGTATTTTAACAGATGTCCCAGTAGTTTCACAGATATCCCAGTAGGTTAACAGATGTCCCCATAGTTTCACAGATGTCCCAATCGTTTCACAGATGTCCCAATAGTTTAACAGATGTCCCAGTTGTTTCCCAGATGTCCCAAAAGTTTCACAGATGTCCCAATAGTTTCACAGATGTCCCAATAGGTTCACATATGTCCCAGTAGTTTTACAGATGTCCCAGTAGTTTCACAGATGTCCCAATAGTTTCACAGATGTCCCAATAGTTTCACAGATGTCCCAAAAGGTTCACATATATCCCAGTAGTTTTACAGATGCCCCAGTAGTTTCACAGATGTCCCAATAGTTTAACAGATGTCCCAGTAGTTTAACAGATGTCGCAGTAGTTTCACAGATGTCCCAATAGTTTAACAGATGTCCCAGTAGTTTAACAGATGTCCCAGTAGTTTCACAGATGGCCCAGTAGGTTAACAGATGTCCCCATAGTTTCACAGATGTCTCAATCGTTTCACAGATGTCCCAGTAGTTTTACAGATATCCCAGTAGGTTAAGAGATGTCCCCATAGTTTCACAGATGTCCCAATAGTTTCACATATGTCCCAGTAGTATTACAGATGGCCCAGTAGTTTCACAGACGCCCCAATAGTTTCACATATGTCCCATTAGTTTCCCAGATGTCCCCATAGTTTCACAGATCTCCCAATAGTTTCACAGATGTCCCAATGGGTTCACATATGTCCCAGTAGTTTTACAGATGTCCCAGTAGTTTCACAGATGTCCCAATAGTTTAACAGATGTCCCAGTAGTTTAACAGATGTCCCAGTAGTTTCACAGATATCCCAGTAGGTTAACAGATGTCCCCATAGTTTCACAGATGTCCCAATCGTTTCACAGATGTCCCAATAGGTTCACATATGTCCCAGTAGTTTTACAGATGTCCCAGTAGTTTCACAGATATCACATTAGTTTCACAGATATCACATTAGTTTCACAGATGTCCCCATAGTTTCACAGATGTCCCAATAGTTTCACAGATGTCCCCATAGTTTCACAGATGTACCAGTAGTTTCACAGATGTCCCAATAGTTTCACAGATGTCCCCATAGTTTCACAGATGTCCCAGGAGTTTAACAGATGTCCCAATAGTTTAACAGATGTCCCAGTTGTTTCACAGATGTCCCAATAGTTTCACAGATGTCCCAATGGGTTCACATATGTCCCAGTAGTTTTACAGATGTCCCAGTAGTTTCACAGATCTCCCCATAGTTTCACAGATGTCCCAGTAGTTTAACAGATGTCCCAGTAGTTTCACAGATATCCCAGTAGGTTAACAGATGTCCCCATAGTTTCACAGATGTCCCAATCGTTTCACAGATGTCCCAATAGTTTAACAGATGTCCCAGTTGTTTCCCAGATGTCCCAATAGTTTCACAGATGTCCCAATAGTTTCACAGATGTCCCAATAGGTTCACATATGTACCAGTAGTTTTACAGATGTCCCAGTAGTTTCACAGATGTCCCAATAGTTTCACAGATGTCCCAATAGTTTCACAGATGTCCCAAAAGGTTCACATATATCCCAGTAGTTTTACAGATGTCCCAGTAGTTTCACAGATGTCCCAATAGTTTAACAGATGTCCCAGTAGTTTAACAGATGTCGCAGTAGTTTCACAGATGTCCCAATAGTTTCACAGATGTACCAGTAGTTTCACAGATGTCCCAATAGTTTAACAGATGTCCCAATAGTTTCACCCATGTCCCAACAGTTTCACAGATGTCCCAGGAGTTTAACAGATGTCCCAATAGTTTAACAGATGTCCCAGTTGTTTTACAGATGTCCCCATAGTTTCACAGATGTTCCAATAGTTTCACAGATGTCCCCATAGTTTCACAGATGTACCAGTAGTTTCACAGATGTCCGAATAGTTTCACAGATGTCCCCATAGTTTCACAGATGTCCCAGGAGTTTAACAGATGTCCCAATAGTTTAACAGATGTCCCAGTTGTTTCACAGATGTCCCAATAGTTTCACAGATGTCCCAATGGGTTCACATATGTCCCAGTAGTTTTACAGATGTCCCAGTAGTTTCACAGATCTCCCCATAGTTTCACAGATGTCCCAGTATTTTAACAGATGTCCCAGTAGTTTCACAGATATCCCAGTAGGTTAACAGATGTCCCCATAGTTTCACAGATGTCCCAATCGTTTCACAGATGTCCCAATAGTTTAACAGATGTCCCAGTTGTTTCCCAGATGTCCCAATAGTTTCACAGATGTCCCAATAGTTTCACAGATGTCCCAATAGGTTCACATATGTCCCAGTAGTTTTACAGATGTCCCAGTAGTTTCACAGATGTCCCAATAGTTTCACAGATGTCCCAATAGTTTCACAGATGTCCCAAAAGGTTCACATATATCCCAGTAGTTTTACAGATGCCCCAGTAGTTTCACAGATGTCCCAATAGTTTAACAGATGTCCCAGTAGTTTAACAGATGTCGCAGTAGTTTCACAGATGTCCCAATAGTTTCACAGATGTACCAGTAGTTTCACAGATGTCCCAATAGTTTAACAAATGTCCCAATAGTTTCACCCATGTCCCAACAGTTTCACAGATGTCCCAGGAGTTTAACAGATGTCCCAATAGTTTAACAGATGTCCCAGTTGTTTTACAGATGTCCCAATAGTTTCACAGATGTCCCAATAGTTTAACAGATGTCCCAATAGGTTCATATATGTCCCAGTAGTTTTACAGATGTCCCAGTAGTTTCACAGATGTCCCAATAGTTTAACAGATGTCCCAGTAGTTTAACAGATGTCCCAGTAGTTTCACAGATGGCCCAGTAGGTTAACAGATGTCCCCATAGTTTCACAGATGTCTCAATCGTTTCACAGATGTCCCAGTAGTTTTACAGATATCCCAGTAGGTTAAGAGATGTCCCCATAGTTTCACAGATGTCCCAATAGTTTCACATATGTCCCAGTAGTATTACAGATGGCCCAGTAGTTTCACAGACGCCCCAATAGTTTCACATATGTCCCATTAGTTTCCCAGATGTCCCCATAGTTTCACAGATCTCCCAATAGTTTCACAGATGTCCCAATGGGTTCACATATGTCCCAGTAGTTTTACAGATGTCCCAGTAGTTTCACAGATGTCCCAATAGTTTAACAGATGTCCCAGTAGTTTAACAGATGTCCCAGTAGTTTCACAGATATCCCAGTAGGTTAACAGATGTCCCCATAGTTTCACAGATGTCCCAATCGTTTCACAGATGTCCCAATAGGTTCACATATGTCCCAGTAGTTTTACAGATGTCCCAGTAGTTTCACAGATATCACATTAGTTTCACAGATATCACATTAGTTTCACAGATGTCCCCATAGTTTCACAGATGTCCCAATAGTTTCACAGATGTCCCCATAGTTTCACAGATGTACCAGTAGTTTCACAGATGTCCCAATAGTTTCACAGATGTCCCCATAGTTTCACAGATGTCCCAGGAGTTTAACAGATGTCCCAATAGTTTAACAGATGTCCCAGTTGTTTCACAGATGTCCCAATAGTTTCACAGATGTCCCAATGGGTTCACATATGTCCCAGTAGTTTCACAGATGTCCCAGTAGTTTAACAGATGTCCCAGTAGTTTCACAGATATCCCAGTAGGTTAACAGATGTCCCCATAGTTTCACAGATGTCCCAATCGTTTCACAGATGTCCCAATAGTTTAACAGATGTCCCAGTTGTTTCCCAGATGTCCCAATAGTTTCACAGATGTCCCAATAGTTTCACAGATGTCCCAATAGGTTCACATATGTCCCAGTAGTTTTACAGATGTCCCAGTAGTTTCACAGATGTCCCAATAGTTTCACAGATGTCCCAATAGTTTCACAGATGTCCCAAAAGGTTCACATATATCCCAGTAGTTTTACAGATGTCCCAGTAGTTTCACAGATGTCCCAATAGTTTAACAGATGTCCCAGTAGTTTAACAGATGTCGCAGTAGTTTCACAGATGTCCCAATAGTTTCAC
The DNA here is from genome assembly GCF_048934315.1 of Petromyzon marinus. Taxonomy (NCBI): domain Eukaryota; kingdom Metazoa; phylum Chordata; class Hyperoartia; order Petromyzontiformes; family Petromyzontidae; genus Petromyzon; species Petromyzon marinus. The sequence goes on along the minus strand of NW_027423683.1, from coordinate 268,026 downwards.
AGATGTACCAGTAGTTTCACAGATGTCCCAATAGTTTAACAGATGTCCCAATAGTTTCACCCATGTCCCAACAGTTTCACAGATGTACCAGTAGTTTCACAGATGTCCCAATAGTTTAACAAATGTCCCAATAGTTTCACCCATGTCCCAACAGTTTCACAGATGTCCCAGGAGTTTAACAGATGTCCCAATAGTTTAACAGATGTCCCAGTTGTTTTACAGATGTCCCAACAGTTTCACAGATGTCCCAAGAGTTTAACAGATGTCCCAATAGTTTAACAGATGTCCCAGTTGTTTTACAGATGTCCCAATAGTTTCACAGATGTCCCAATAGTTTAACAGATGTCCCAATAGGTTCATATATGTCCCAGTAGTTTTACAGATGTCCCAGTAGTTTCACAGATGTCCCAATAGTTTAACAGATGTCCCAGTAGTTTAACAGATGTCCCAGTAGTTTCACAGATGGCCCAGTAGGTTAACAGATGTCCCCATAGTTTCACAGATGTCTCAATCGTTTCACAGATGTCCCAGTAGTTTTACAGATATCCCAGTAGGTTAAGAGATGTCCCCATAGTTTCACAGATGTCCCAATAGTTTCACATATGTCCCAGTAGTATTACAGATGGCCCAGTAGTTTCACAGACGCCCCAATAGTTTCACATATGTCCCATTAGTTTCCCAGATGTCCCCATAGTTTCACAGATCTCCCAATAGTTTCACAGATGTCCCAATGGTTTCACATATGTCCCAGTAGTTTTACAGATGTCCCAGTAGTTTCACAGATGTCCCAATAGTTTAACAGATGTCCCAGTAGTTTAACAGATGTCCCAGTAGTTTCACAGATATCCCAGTAGGTTAACAGATGTCCCCATAGTTTCACAGATGTCCCAATCTTTTCACAGATGTCCCAATAGGTTCACATATGTCTCAGTAGTTTTACAGATGTCCCAGTAGTTTCACAGATATCACATTAGTTTCACAGATATCACATTAGTTTCACAGATGTCCCCATAGTTTCACAGATGTCCCAATAGTTTCACAGATGTCCCCATAGTTTCACAGATGTACCAGTAGTTTCACAGATGTCCCAATAGTTTCACAGATGTCCCCATAGTTTCACAGATGTCCCAGGAGTTTAACAGATGTCCCAATAGTTTAACAGATGTCCCAGTTGTTTCACAGATGTCCCAATAGTTTCACAGATGTCCCAATGGGTTCACATATGTCCCAGTAGTTTCACAGATGTCCCAGTAGTTTAACAGATGTCCCAGTAGTTTCACAGATATCCCAGTAGGTTAACAGATGTCCCCATAGTTTCACAGATGTCCCAATCGTTTCACAGATGTCCCAATAGTTTAACAGATGTCCCAGTTGTTTCCCAGATGTCCCAATAGTTTCACAGATGTCCCAATAGTTTCACAGATGTCCCAATAGGTTCACATATGTCCCAGTAGTTTTACAGATGTCCCAGTAGTTTCACAGATGTCCCAATAGTTTCACAGATGTCCCAATAGTTTCACAGATGTCCCAAAAGGTTCACATATATCCCAGTAGTTTTACAGATGTCCCAGTAGTTTCACAGATGTCCCAATAGTTTAACAGATGTCCCAGTAGTTTAACAGATGTCGCAGTAGTTTCACAGATGTCCCAATAGTTTCACAGATGTACCAGTAGTTTCACAGATGTCCCAATAGTTTAACAGATGTCCCAATAGTTTCACCCATGTCCCAACAGTTTCACAGATGTACCAGTAGTTTCACAGATGTCCCAATAGTTTAACAAATGTCCCAATAGTTTCACCCATGTCCCAACAGTTTCACAGATGTCCCAGGAGTTTAACAGATGTCCCAATAGTTTAACAGATGTCCCAGTTGTTTTACAGATGTCCCAACAGTTTCACAGATGTCCCAAGAGTTTAACAGATGTCCCAATAGTTTAACAGATGTCCCAGTTGTTTTACAGATGTCCCAATAGTTTCACAGATGTCCCAATAGTTTAACAGATGTCCCAATAGGTTCATATATGTCCCAGTAGTTTTACAGATGTCCCAGTAGTTTCACAGATGTCCCAATAGTTTAACAGATGTCCCAGTAGTTTAACAGATGTCCCAGTAGTTTCACAGATGGCCCAGTAGGTTAACAGATGTCCCCATAGTTTCACAGATGTCTCAATCGTTTCACAGATGTCCCAGTAGTTTTACAGATATCCCAGTAGGTTAAGAGATGTCCCCATAGTTTCACAGATGTCCCAATAGTTTCACATATGTCCCAGTAGTATTACAGATGGCCCAGTAGTTTCACAGACGCCCCAATAGTTTCACATATGTCCCATTAGTTTCCCAGATGTCCCCATAGTTTCACAGATCTCCCAATAGTTTCACAGATGTCCCAATGGTTTCACATATGTCCCAGTAGTTTTACAGATGTCCCAGTAGTTTCACAGATGTCCCAATAGTTTAACAGATGTCCCAGTAGTTTAACAGATGTCCCAGTAGTTTCACAGATATCCCAGTAGGTTAACAGATGTCCCCATAGTTTCACAGATGTCCCAATCTTTTCACAGATGTCCCAATAGGTTCACATATGTCTCAGTAGTTTTACAGATGTCCCAATAGTTTCACAGATGTCCCAATGGGTTCACATATGTCCCAGTAGTTTTACAGATGTCCCAGTAGTTTCACAGATCTCCCCATAGTTTCACAGATGTCCCAGTAGTTTAACAGATGTCCCAGTTGTTTCCCAGATGTCCCAATAGTTTCACAGATGTCCCAATAGTTTCACAGATGTCCCAATAGGTTCACATATGTCCCAGTAGTTTTACAGATGTCCCAGTAGTTTCACAGATGTCCCAATAGTTTCACAGATGTCCCAATAGTTTCACAGATGTCCCAAAAGGTTCACATATATCCCAGTAGTTTTACAGATGTCCCAGTAGTTTCACAGATGTCCCAATAGTTTAACAGATGTCCCAGTAGTTTAACAGATGTCGCAGTAGTTTCACAGATGTCCCAATAGTTTCACAGATGTACCAGTAGTTTCACAGATGTCCCAATAGTTTAACAGATGTCCCAATAGTTTCACCCATGTCCCAACAGTTTCACAGATGTACCAGTAGTTTCACAGATGTCCCAATAGTTTAACAAATGTCCCAATAGTTTCACCCATGTCCCAACAGTTTCACAGATGTCCCAGGAGTTTAACAGATGTCCCAATAGTTTAACAGATGTCCCAGTTGTTTTACAGATGTCCCAACAGTTTCACAGATGTCCCAAGAGTTTAACAGATGTCCCAATAGTTTAACAGATGTCCCAGTTGTTTTACAGATGTCCCAATAGTTTCACAGATGTCCCAATAGTTTAACAGATGTCCCAATAGGTTCATATATGTCCCAGTAGTTTTACAGATGTCCCAGTAGTTTCACAGATGTCCCAATAGTTTAACAGATGTCCCAGTAGTTTAACAGATGTCCCAGTAGTTTCACAGATGGCCCAGTAGGTTAACAGATGTCCCCATAGTTTCACAGATGTCTCAATCGTTTCACAGATGTCCCAGTAGTTTTACAGATATCCCAGTAGGTTAAGAGATGTCCCCATAGTTTCACAGATGTCCCAATAGTTTCACATATGTCCCAGTAGTATTACAGATGGCCCAGTAGTTTCACAGACGCCCCAATAGTTTCACATATGTCCCATTAGTTTCCCAGATGTCCCCATAGTTTCACAGATCTCCCAATAGTTTCACAGATGTCCCAATGGTTTCACATATGTCCCAGTAGTTTTACAGATGTCCCAGTAGTTTCACAGATGTCCCAATAGTTTAACAGATGTCCCAGTAGTTTAACAGATGTCCCAGTAGTTTCACAGATATCCCAGTAGGTTAACAGATGTCCCCATAGTTTCACAGATGTCCCAATCTTTTCACAGATGTCCCAATAGGTTCACATATGTCTCAGTAGTTTTACAGATGTCCCAATAGTTTCACAGATGTCCCAATGGGTTCACATATGTCCCAGTAGTTTTACAGATGTCCCAGTAGTTTCACAGATCTCCCCATAGTTTCACAGATGTCCCAGTAGTTTAACAGATGTCCCAGTAGTTTCACAGATATCCCAGTAGGTTAACAGATGTCCCCATAGTTTCACAGATGTCCCAATCGTTTCACAGATGTCCCAATAGTTTAACAGATGTCCCAGTTGTTTCCCAGATGTCCCAATAGTTTCACAGATGTCCCAATAGTTTCACAGATGTCCCAATAGGTTCACATATGTACCAGTAGTTTTACAGATGTCCCAGTAGTTTCACAGATGTCCCAATAGTTTCACAGATGTCCCAATAGTTTCACAGATGTCCCAAAAGGTTCACATATATCCCAGTAGTTTTACAGATGTCCCAGTAGTTTCACAGATGTCCCAATAGTTTAACAGATGTCCCAGTAGTTTAACAGATGTCGCAGTAGTTTCACAGATGTCCCAATAGTTTCACAGATGTACCAGTAGTTTCACAGATGTCCCAATAGTTTAACAGATGTCCCAATAGTTTCACCCATGTCCCAACAGTTTCACAGATGTCCCAGGAGTTTAACAGATGTCCCAATAGTTTAACAGATGTCCCAGTTGTTTTACAGATGTCCCCATAGTTTCACAGATGTTCCAATAGTTTCACAGATGTCCCCATAGTTTCACAGATGTACCAGTAGTTTCACAGATGTCCGAATAGTTTCACAGATGTCCCCATAGTTTCACAGATGTCCCAGGAGTTTAACAGATGTCCCAATAGTTTAACAGATGTCCCAGTTGTTTCACAGATGTCCCAATAGTTTCACAGATGTCCCAATGGGTTCACATATGTCCCAGTAGTTTTACAGATGTCCCAGTAGTTTCACAGATCTCCCCATAGTTTCACAGATGTCCCAGTATTTTAACAGATGTCCCAGTAGTTTCACAGATATCCCAGTAGGTTAACAGATGTCCCCATAGTTTCACAGATGTCCCAATCGTTTCACAGATGTCCCAATAGTTTAACAGATGTCCCAGTTGTTTCCCAGATGTCCCAATAGTTTCACAGATGTCCCAATAGTTTCACAGATGTCCCAATAGGTTCACATATGTCCCAGTAGTTTTACAGATGTCCCAGTAGTTTCACAGATGTCCCAATAGTTTCACAGATGTCCCAATAGTTTCACAGATGTCCCAAAAGGTTCACATATATCCCAGTAGTTTTACAGATGCCCCAGTAGTTTCACAGATGTCCCAATAGTTTAACAGATGTCCCAGTAGTTTAACAGATGTCGCAGTAGTTTCACAGATGTCCCAATAGTTTCACAGATGTACCAGTAGTTTCACAGATGTCCCAATAGTTTAACAAATGTCCCAATAGTTTCACCCATGTCCCAACAGTTTCACAGATGTCCCAGGAGTTTAACAGATGTCCCAATAGTTTAACAGATGTCCCAGTTGTTTTACAGATGTCCCAATAGTTTCACAGATGTCCCAATAGTTTAACAGATGTCCCAATAGGTTCATATATGTCCCAGTAGTTTTACAGATGTCCCAGTAGTTTCACAGATGTCCCAATAGTTTAACAGATGTCCCAGTAGTTTAACAGATGTCCCAGTAGTTTCACAGATGGCCCAGTAGGTTAACAGATGTCCCCATAGTTTCACAGATGTCTCAATCGTTTCACAGATGTCCCAGTAGTTTTACAGATATCCCAGTAGGTTAAGAGATGTCCCCATAGTTTCACATATGTCCCAGTAGTATTACAGATGGCCCAGTAGTTTCACAGACGCCCCAATAGTTTCACATATGTCCCATTAGTTTCCCAGATGTCCCCATAGTTTCACAGATCTCCCAATAGTTTCACAGATGTCCCAATGGGTTCACATATGTCCCAGTAGTTTTACAGATGTCCCAGTAGTTTCACAGATGTCCCAATAGTTTAACAGATGTCCCAGTAGTTTAACAGATGTCCCAGTAGTTTCACAGATATCCCAGTAGGTTAACAGATGTCCCCATAGTTTCACAGATGTCCCAATCGTTTCACAGATGTCCCAATAGGTTCACATATGTCCCAGTAGTTTTACAGATGTCCCAGTAGTTTCACAGATATCACATTAGTTTCACAGATATCACATTAGTTTCACAGATGTCCCCATAGTTTCACAGATGTCCCAATAGTTTCACAGATGTCCCCATAGTTTCACAGATGTACCAGTAGTTTCACAGATGTCCCAATAGTTTCACAGATGTCCCCATAGTTTCACAGATGTCCCAGGAGTTTAACAGATGTCCCAATAGTTTAACAGATGTCCCAGTTGTTTCACAGATGTCCCAATAGTTTCACAGATGTCCCAATGGGTTCACATATGTCCCAGTAGTTTCACAGATGTCCCAGTAGTTTAACAGATGTCCCAGTAGTTTCACAGATATCCCAGTAGGTTAACAGATGTCCCCATAGTTTCACAGATGTCCCAATCGTTTCACAGATGTCCCAATAGTTTAACAGATGTCCCAGTTGTTTCCCAGATGTCCCAATAGTTTCACAGATGTCCCAATAGTTTCACAGATGTCCCAATAGGTTCACATATGTCCCAGTAGTTTTACAGATGTCCCAGTAGTTTCACAGATGTCCCAATAGTTTCACAGATGTCCCAATAGTTTCACAGATGTCCCAAAAGGTTCACATATATCCCAGTAGTTTTACAGATGTCCCAGTAGTTTCACAGATGTCCCAATAGTTTAACAGATGTCCCAGTAGTTTAACAGATGTCGCAGTAGTTTCACAGATGTCCCAATAGTTTCACAGATGTACCAGTAGTTTCACAGATGTCCCAATAGTTTAACAGATGTCCCAATAGTTTCACCCATGTCCCAACAGTTTCACAGATGTACCAGTAGTTTCACAGATGTCCCAATAGTTTAACAAATGTCCCAATAGTTTCACCCATGTCCCAACAGTTTCACAGATGTCCCAGGAGTTTAACAGATGTCCCAATAGTTTAACAGATGTCCCAGTTGTTTTACAGATGTCCCAACAGTTTCACAGATGTCCCAAGAGTTTAACAGATGTCCCAATAGTTTAACAGATGTCCCAGTTGTTTTACAGATGTCCCAATAGTTTCACAGATGTCCCAATAGTTTAACAGATGTCCCAATAGGTTCATATATGTCCCAGTAGTTTTACAGATGTCCCAGTAGTTTCACAGATGTCCCAATAGTTTAACAGATGTCCCAGTAGTTTAACAGATGTCCCAGTAGTTTCACAGATGGCCCAGTAGGTTAACAGATGTCCCCATAGTTTCACAGATGTCTCAATCGTTTCACAGATGTCCCAGTAGTTTTACAGATATCCCAGTAGGTTAAGAGATGTCCCCATAGTTTCACAGATGTCCCAATAGTTTCACATATGTCCCAGTAGTATTACAGATGGCCCAGTAGTTTCACAGACGCCCCAATAGTTTCACATATGTCCCATTAGTTTCCCAGATGTCCCCATAGTTTCACAGATCTCCCAATAGTTTCACAGATGTCCCAATGGTTTCACATATGTCCCAGTAGTTTTACAGATGTCCCAGTAGTTTCACAGATGTCCCAATAGTTTAACAGATGTCCCAGTAGTTTAACAGATGTCCCAGTAGTTTCACAGATATCCCAGTAGGTTAACAGATGTCCCCATAGTTTCACAGATGTCCCAATCTTTTCACAGATGTCCCAATAGGTTCACATATGTCTCAGTAGTTTTACAGATGTCCCAGTAGTTTCACAGATATCACATTAGTTTCACAGATATCACATTAGTTTCACAGATGTCCCCATAGTTTCACAGATGTCCCAATAGTTTCACAGATGTCCCCATAGTTTCACAGATGTACCAGTAGTTTCACAGATGTCCCAATAGTTTCACAGATGTCCCCATAGTTTCACAGATGTCCCAGGAGTTTAACAGATGTCCCAATAGTTTAACAGATGTCCCAGTTGTTTCACAGATGTCCCAATAGTTTCACAGATGTCCCAATGGGTTCACATATGTCCCAGTAGTTTCACAGATGTCCCAGTAGTTTAACAGATGTCCCAGTAGTTTCACAGATATCCCAGTAGGTTAACAGATGTCCCCATAGTTTCACAGATGTCCCAATCGTTTCACAGATGTCCCAATAGTTTAACAGATGTCCCAGTTGTTTCCCAGATGTCCCAATAGTTTCACAGATGTCCCAATAGTTTCACAGATGTCCCAATAGGTTCACATATGTCCCAGTAGTTTTACAGATGTCCCAGTAGTTTCACAGATGTCCCAATAGTTTCACAGATGTCCCAATAGTTTCACAGATGTCCCAAAAGGTTCACATATATCCCAGTAGTTTTACAGATGTCCCAGTAGTTTCACAGATGTCCCAATAGTTTAACAGATGTCCCAGTAGTTTAACAGATGTCGCAGTAGTTTCACAGATGTCCCAATAGTTTCACAGATGTACCAGTAGTTTCACAGATGTCCCAATAGTTTAACAGATGTCCCAATAGTTTCACCCATGTCCCAACAGTTTCACAGATGTACCAGTAGTTTCACAGATGTCCCAATAGTTTAACAAATGTCCCAATAGTTTCACCCATGTCCCAACAGTTTCACAGATGTCCCAGGAGTTTAACAGATGTCCCAATAGTTTAACAGATGTCCCAGTTGTTTTACAGATGTCCCAACAGTTTCACAGATGTCCCAAGAGTTTAACAGATGTCCCAATAGTTTAACAGATGTCCCAGTTGTTTTACAGATGTCCCAATAGTTTCACAGATGTCCCAATAGTTTAACAGATGTCCCAATAGGTTCATATATGTCCCAGTAGTTTTACAGATGTCCCAGTAGTTTCACAGATGTCCCAATAGTTTAACAGATGTCCCAGTAGTTTAACAGATGTCCCAGTAGTTTCACAGATGGCCCAGTAGGTTAACAGATGTCCCCATAGTTTCACAGATGTCTCAATCGTTTCACAGATGTCCCAGTAGTTTTACAGATATCCCAGTAGGTTAAGAGATGTCCCCATAGTTTCACAGATGTCCCAATAGTTTCACATATGTCCCAGTAGTATTACAGATGGCCCAGTAGTTTCACAGACGCCCCAATAGTTTCACATATGTCCCATTAGTTTCCCAGATGTCCCCATAGTTTCACAGATCTCCCAATAGTTTCACAGATGTCCCAATGGTTTCACATATGTCCCAGTAGTTTTACAGATGTCCCAGTAGTTTCACAGATGTCCCAATAGTTTAACAGATGTCCCAGTAGTTTAACAGATGTCCCAGTAGTTTCACAGATATCCCAGTAGGTTAACAGATGTCCCCATAGTTTCACAGATGTCCCAATCTTTTCACAGATGTCCCAATAGGTTCACATATGTCTCAGTAGTTTTACAGATGTCCCAGTAGTTTCACAGATATCACATTAGTTTCACAGATATCACATTAGTTTCACAGATGTCCCCATAGTTTCACAGATGTCCCAATAGTTTCACAGATGTCCCCATAGTTTCACAGATGTACCAGTAGTTTCACAGATGTCCCAATAGTTTCACAGATGTCCCCATAGTTTCACAGATGTCCCAGGAGTTTAACAGATGTCCCAATAGTTTAACAGATGTCCCAGTTGTTTCACAGATGTCCCAATAGTTTCACAGATGTCCCAATGGGTTCACATATGTCCCAGTAGTTTTACAGATGTCCCAGTAGTTTCACAGATCTCCCCATAGTTTCACAGATGTCCCAATAGTTTAACAGATGTCCCAGTAGTTTCACAGATATCCCAGTAGGTTAACAGATGTCCCCATAGTTTCACAGATGTCCCAATCGTTTCACAGATGTCCCAATAGTTTAACAGATGTCCCAGTTGTTTCCCAGATGTCCCAATAGTTTCACAGATGTCCCAATAGTTTCACAGATGTCCCAATAGGTTCACATATGTCCCAGTAGTTTTACAGATGTCCCAGTAGTTTCACAGATGTCCCAATAGTTTCACAGATGTCCCAATAGTTTCACAGATGTCCCAAAAGGTTCACATATATCCCAGTAGTTTTACAGATGTCCCAGTAGTTTCACAGATGTCCCAATAGTTTAACAGATGTCCCAGTAGTTTAACAGATGTCGCAGTAGTTTCACAGATGTCCCAATAGTTTCACAGATGTACCAGTAGTTTCACAGATGTCCCAATAAATTTAACAGATGTCCCAATAGTTTCACCCATGTCCCAACAGTTTCACAGATGTCCCAGGAGTTTAACAGATGTCCCAATAGTTTAACAGATGTCCCAGTTGTTTTACAGATGTCCCCATAGTTTCACAGATGTCCCAATAGTTTCACAGATGTCCCCATAGTTTCACAGATGTACCAGTAGTTTCACAGATGTCCGAATAGTTTCACAGATGTCCCCATAGTTTCACAGATGTCCCAGGAGTTTAACAGATGTCCCAATAGTTTAACAGATGTCCCAGTTGTTTCACAGATGTCCCAATAGTTTCACAGATGTCCCAATGGGTTCACATATGTCCCAGTAGTTTTACAGATGTCCCAGTAGTTTCACAGATCTCCCCATAGTTTCACAGATGTCCCAGTAGTTTAACAGATGTCCCAGTAGTTTCACAGATATCCCAGTAGGTTAACAGATGTCCCCATAGTTTCACAGATGTCCCAATCGTTTCACAGATGTCCCAATAGTTTAACAGATGTCCCAGTTGTTTCCCAGATGTCCCAATAGTTTCACAGATGTCCCAATAGTTTCACAGATGTCCCAATAGGTTCACATATGCCCCAGTAGTTTTACAGATGTCCCAGTAGTTTCACAGATGTCCCAATAGTTTCACAGATGTCCCAATAGTTTCACAGATGTCCCAAAAGGTTCACATATATCCCAGTAGTTTTACAGATGCCCCAGTAGTTTCACAGATGTCCCAATAGTTTAACAGATGTCCCAGTAGTTTAACAGATGTTGCAGTAGTTTCACAGATGTCCCAATAGTTTCACAGATGTACCAGTAGTTTCACAGATGTCCCAATAGTTTAACAAATGTCCCAATAGTTTCACCCATGTCCCAACAGTTTCACAGATGTCCCAGGAGTTTAACAGATGTCCCAATAGTTTAACAGATGTCCCAGTTGTTTTACAGATGTCCCAATAGTTTCACAGATGTCCCAATAGTTTAACAGATGTCCCAATAGGTTCATATATGTCCCAGTAGTTTTACAGATGTCCCAGTAGTTTCACAGATGTCCCAATAGTTTAACAGATGTCCCAGTAGTTTAACAGATGTCCCAGTAGTTTCACAAATGACCCAGTAGGTTAACAGATGTCCCCATAGTTTCACAGATGTCTCAATCGTTTCACAGATGTCCCAGTAGTTTTACAGATATCCCAGAAGGTTAAGAGATGTCCCCATAGTTTCACAGATGTCCCAATAGTTTCACATATGTCCCAGTAGTATTACAGATGGCCCAGTAGTTTCACAGACGCCCCAATAGTTTCACATATGTCCCATTAGTTTCCCAGATGTCCCCATAGTTTCACAGATCTCCCAATAGTTTCACAGATGTCCCAATGGGTTCACATATGTCCCAGTAGTTTTACAGATGTCCCAGTAGTTTCACAGATGTCCCAATAGTTTAACAGATGTCCCAGTAGTTTAACAGATGTCCCAGTAGTTTCACAGATATCCCAGTAGGTTAACAGATGTCCCCATAGTTTCACAGATGTCCCAATCGTTTCACAGATGTCCCAATAGGTTCACATATGTCCCAGTAGTTTTACAGATGTCCCAGTAGTTTCACAGATATCACATTAGTTTCACAGATATCACATTAGTTTCACAGATGTCCCCATAGTTTCACAGATGTCCCAATAGTTTCACAGATGTCCCCATAGTTTCACAGATGTACCAGTAGTTTCACAGATGTCCCAATAGTTTCACAGATGTCCCCATAGTTTCACAGATGTCCCAGGAGTTTAACAGATGTCCCAATAGTTTAACAGATGTCCCAGTTGTTTCACAGATGTCCCAATAGTTTCACAGATGTCCCAATGGGTTCACATATGTCCCAGTAGTTTTACAGATGTCCCAGTAGTTTCACAGATCTCCCCATAGTTTCACAGATGTCCCAGTAGTTTAACAGATGTCCCAGTAGTTTCACAGATATCCCAGTAGGTTAACAGATGTCCCCATAGTTTCACAGATGTCCCAATCGTTTCACAGATGTCCCAATAGTTTAACAGATGTCCCAGTTGTTTCCCAGATGTCCCAATAGTTTCACAGATGTCCCAATAGTTTCACAGATGTCCCAATAGGTTCACATATGTCCCAGTAGTTTTACAGATGTCCCAGTAGTTTCACAGATGTCCCAATAGTTTCACAGATGTCCCAATAGTTTCACAGATGTCCCAAAAGGTTCACATATATCCCAGTAGTTTTACAGATGTCCCAGTAGTTTCACAGATGTCCCAATAGTTTAACAGATGTCCCAGTAGTTTAACAGATGTCGCAGTAGTTTCACAGATGTCCCAATAGTTTCACAGATGTACCAGTAGTTTCACAGATGTCCCAATAGTTTAACAGATGTCCCAATAGTTTCACCCATGTCCCAACAGTTTCACAGATGTACCAGTAGTTTCACAGATGTCCCAATAGTTTAACAAATGTCCCAATAGTTTCACCCATGTCCCAACAGTTTCACAGATGTCCCAGGAGTTTAACAGATGTCCCAATAGTTTAACAGATGTCCCAGTTGTTTTACAGATGTCCCAACAGTTTCACAGATGTCCCAGGAGTTTAACAGATGTCCCAATAGTTTAACAGATGTCCCAGTTGTTTTACAGATGTCCCAATAGTTTCACAGATGTCCCAATAGTTTAACAGATGTCCCAATAGGTTCATATATGTCCCAGTAGTTTTACAGATGTCCCAGTAGTTTCACAGATGTCCCAATAGTTTAACAGATGTCCCAGTAAATTTTGATTTAAAGCTTTCGTGACTGCAGTAATTCATATTCTTAGTTTTTTCGGTAAAGTCACGTTGAAGAGAAACAACAAAATAACAAAATATATATAAAACAATAAAAAATTCTCACGACGTTTCGACCATAACTCAAACGGTCATCATCAGGTGTGTCGGTTTGCATAAATTTATTTTGAAAACGGCATATTTATTTATATATATAAAAATAACGTTTGCGTCACGCGCAACGATGGCAGTTTGCCAGGACTAGTCCATCTATTTTTTGAAAAGAGGAGGGGGGAGACGAAATTTGTTTTTATGTATGCTGTCTGAAAGGCACTGTAAGCGTGAACAATCAATCAAGAACTGAAATGATTTATCAAATCTTTCCAATGATTGCTAAGATAGAATCCATCTTCTCGGTTGAAATTGTCTCTGTGTTTGTATATGTGGATAGCCTCATGAACGAATCTCTCATGGAAGCCAGATGGCTTACAAAGAACCTATATATTTTGTTATTTTGTTGTTTCTCTTCAACGTGACTTTACCGAAAAAACTAAGAATATAGATGTCCCAGTAGTTTAACAGATGTCCCAGTAGTTTCACAGATGGCCCAGTAGGTTAACAGATGTCCCCATAGTTTCACAGATGTCTCAATCGTTTCACAGATGTCCCAGTAGTTTTACAGATATCCCAGTAGGTTAAGAGATGTCCCCATAGTTTCACAGATGTCCCAATAGTTTCACATATGTCCCAGTAGTATTACAGATGGCCCAGTAGTTTCACAGACGCCCCAATAGTTTCACATATGTCCCATTAGTTTCCCAGATGTCCCCATAGTTTCACAGATCTCCCAATAGTTTCACAGATGTCCCAATGGGTTCACATATGTCCCAGTAGTTTTACAGATGTCCCAGTAGTTTCACAGATGTCCCAATAGTTTAACAGATGTCCCAGTAGTTTAACAGATGTCCCAGTAGTTTCACAGATATCCCAGTAGGTTAACAGATGTCCCCATAGTTTCACAGATGTCCCAATCGTTTCACAGATGTCCCAATAGGTTCACATATGTCCCAGTAGTTTTACAGATGTCCCAGTAGTTTCACAGATATCACATTAGTTTCACAGATATCACATTAGTTTCACAGATGTCCCCATAGTTTCACAGATGTCCCAATAGTTTCACAGATGTCCCCATAGTTTCACAGATGTACCAGTAGTTTCACAGATGTCCCAATAGTTTCACAGATGTCCCCATAGTTTCACAGATGTCCCAGGAGTTTAACAGATGTCCCCATAGTTTCACAGATGTCCCAATCGTTTCACAGATGTCCCAATAGTTTAACAGATGTCCCAGTTGTTTCCCAGATGTCCCAATAGTTTCACAGATGTCCCAATAGTTTCACAGATGTCCCAACAGGTTCACATATGTCCCAGTAGTTTTACAGATGTCCCAGTAGTTTCACAGATGTCCCAATAGTTTCACAGATCTCCCCATAGTTTCACAGATGTCCCAAAAGGTTCACATATATCCCAGTAGTTTTACAGATGTCCCAGTAGTTTCACAGATGTCCCAATAGTTTAACAGATGTCCCAGTAGTTTAACAGATGTCGCAGTAGTTTCACAGATGTCCCAATAGTTTCACAGATGTACCAGTAGTTTCACAGATGTCCCAATAGTTTAACAGATGTCCCAATAGTTTCACCCATGTCCCAACAGTTTCACAGATGTCCCAGGAGTTTAACAGATGTCCCAATAGTTTAACAGATGTCCCAGTTGTTTTACAGATGTCCCAATAGTTTCACAGATGTCCCAATAGTTTAACAGATGTCCCAATAGGTTCATATATGTCCCAGTAGTTTTACAGATGTCGCAGTAGTTTCACAGATGTCCCAATAGTTTAACAGATGTCCCAGTAGTTTAACAGATGTCCCAGTAGTTTCACAGATGGCCCAGTAGGTTAACAGATGTCCCCATAGTTTCACAGATGTCTCAATCGTTTCACAGATGTCCCAGTAGTTTTACAGATATCCCAGTAGGTTAAGAGATGTCCCCATAGTTTCACAGATGTCCCAATAGTTTCACATATGTCCCAGTAGTATTACAGATGGCCCAGTAGTTTCACAGACGCCCCAATAGTTTCACATATGTCCCATTAGTTTCCCAGATGTCCCCATAGTTTCACAGATCTTCCAATAGTTTCACAGATGTCCCAACAGTTTCACAGATGTCCCAGGAGTTTAACAGATGTCCCAATAGTTTAACAGATGTCCCAGTTGTTTTACAGATGTCCCAACAGTTTCACAGATGTCCCAGGAGTTTAACAGATGTCCCAATAGTTTAACAGATGTCCCAGTTGTTTTACAGATGTCCCAATAGTTTCACAGATGTCCCAATAGTTTAACAGATGTCCCAATAGGTTCATATATGTCCCAGTAGTTTTACAGATGTCCCAGTAGTTTCACAGATGTCCCAATAGTTTAACAGATGTCCCAGTAGTTTAACAGATGTCCCAGTAGTTTCACAGATGGCCCAGTAGGTTAACAGATGTCCCCATAGTTTCACAGATGTCTCAATCGTTTCACAGATGTCCCAGTAGTTTTACAGATATCCCAGTAGGTTAAGAGATGTCCCCATAGTTTCACAGATGTCCCAATAGTTTCACATATGTCCCAGTAGTATTACAGATGGCCCAGTAGTTTCACAGACGCCCCAATAGTTTCACATATGTCCCATTAGTTTCCCAGATGTCCCCATAGTTTCACAGATCTCCCAATAGTTTCACAGATGTCCCAATGGGTTCACATATGTCCCAGTAGTTTTACAGATGTCCCAGTAGTTTCACAGATGTCCCAATAGTTTAACAGATGTCCCAGTAGTTTAACAGATGTCCCAGTAGTTTCACAGATATCCCAGTAGGTTAACAGATTTCCCCATAGTTTCACAGATGTCCCAATCGTTTCACAGATGTCCCAATAGGTTCACATATGTCCCAGTAGTTTTACAGATGTCCCAGTAGTTTCACAGATATCACATTAGTTTCACAGATATCACATTAGTTTCACAGATGTCCCCATAGTTTCACAGATGTCCCAATAGTTTCACAGATGTCCCCATAGTTTCACAGATGTACCAGTAGTTTCACAGATGTCCCAATAGTTTCACAGATGTCCCCATAGTTTCACAGATGTCCCAGGAGTTTAACAGATGTCCCCATAGTTTCACATATGTCCCAATCGTTTCACAGATGTCCCAATAGTTTAACAGATGTCCCAGTTGTTTCCCAGATGTCCCAATAGTTTCACAGATGTCCCAATAGTTTCACAGATGTCCCAACAGGTTCACATATGTCCCAGTAGTTTTACAGATGTCCCAGTAGTTTCACAGATGTCCCAATAGTTTCACAGATGTCCCAATAGTTTCACAGATGTCCCAAAAGGTTCACATATATCCCAGTAGTTTTACAGATGTCCCAGTAGTTTCACAGATGCCCCAATAGTTTAACAGATGTCCCAGTAGTTTAACAGATGTCGCAGTAGTTTCACAGATGTCCCAATAGTTTCACAGATGTACCAGTAGTTTCACAGATGTCCCAATAGTTTAACAGATGTCCCAATAGTTTCACCCATGTCCCAACAGTTTCACAGATGTCCCAGGAGTTTAACAGATGTCCCAATAGTTTAACAGATGTCCCAGTTGTTTTACAGATGTCCCAATAGTTTCACAGATGTCCCAATAGTTTAACAGATGTCCCAATAGTTTCATATATGTCCCAGTAGTTTTACAGATGTCCCAGTAGTTTCACAGATGTCCCAATAGTTTAACAGATGTCCCAGTAGTTTAACAGATGTCCCAGTAGTTTCATAGATGGCCCAGTAGGTTAACAGATGTCCCCATAGTTTCACAGATGTCTCAATCGTTTCACAGATGTCCCAGTAGTTTTACAGATATCCCAGTAGGTTAAGAGATGTCCCCATAGTTTCACAGATGTCCCAATAGTTTCACATATGTCCCAGTAGTATTACAGATGGCCCAGTAGTTTCACAGACGCCCCAATAGTTTCACATATGTCCCATTAGTTTCCCAGATGTCCCCATAGTTTCACAGATCTTCCAATAGTTTCACAGATGTCCCATTAGTTTCACAGATGTCCCCATAGTTTCACAGATGTCCCAAGAGTTTAACAGATGTCCCAGTAGTATTACAGATGGCCCAGTAGTTTCACGCATGTCCCAGTAGTTTCACAGACGCCCCAATAGTTTCACATATGTCCCATTAGTTTCCCAGATGTCCCCATAGTTTCACAGATCTCCCAATAGTTTCACAGATGTCCCATTAGTTTCACAGATGTCCCCATAGTTTTACAGATGTCCCAGTAGTTTCACAGATGTCCCAATAGTTTAACAGATGTCCCCGTAGTTTAACAGATGTCCCAGTAGTTTCACAGATGTCCCAGTAGGTTAACAGATGTCCCCATAGTTTCACAGATGTCCCAATCGTTTCACAGATGTCCCAATAGTTTAACAGATGTCCCAGTTGTTTCACAGATGTCCCAATAGTTTCACAGATGTCCCAATAGTTTCACAGATGTCCCAATAGGTTCACATATGTCCCAGTAGTTTTACAGATGTCCCAGTAGTTTCACAGATGTCCCAATAGCTTAACAGATGTCCCAGTAGTTTAACAGATGTCCCAGTAGTTTCACAGATGTCCCAGTAGGTTAACAGATGTCCCCATAGTTTCACAGATGTCCCAATCGTTTCACAGATGTCCCAGTAGTTTTACAGATATCCCAGTAGGTTAACAGATGTCCAGATAGTTTCACAGATGTCCCAATAGTTTCACATATGTCCCATTAGTTTCACAGATGTCCCAATAGTTTCACAGATGTCCCAATAGTTTCACAGATGTCCCAATAGTTTCACAGATGTCCCAGAAGTTTTACAGACATCCCAGTAGGTTAAAAGATGTCCCGATAGTTTCACAGATGTACTAGTAGTTTCACAGATGTCCCATTAGTTTCACATATGTCCCATTAGTTTCACAGATCTCCCCATAGTTTCACAGATGTCCCAATAGCTTAACAGATGTCCCAGTAGTATTACAGATGGCCCAGTAGTTTCACACATGTCCCAGTAGTTTCACAGACGCCCCAATAGTTTCACATATGTCCCATTAGTTTCCCAGATGTCCCCATAGTTTCACAGATGTCCCCATAGTTTCACCCATGTCCCAATAGTTTCACAGATGTCCCAGGAGTTTAACAGATGTCCCAATAGTTTAACAGATGTCCCAGTTGTTTGACAGATGTCCCAATAGTTTCACAGATGTCCCAGTAGTTTAACGGATGTCCCAGTAGTTTCACAGATTTCCCAGAAGGTTAACAGATGTCCCAATAGTTTCACAGATGTCCCAATCGTTTCACAAATGTCCCAGTAGTTTAACAGATTTCCCAGTAGTTTCACAGATGTCCCAGTAGGTTAACAGATGTCCCCATAGTTTCACAGATGTCCCAATAGGTTCACATATGTCCCAGTAGTTTTACAGATGTCCCAGTAGTTTCACAGATATCACATTAGTTTCACAGATATCACATTAGTTTCACAGATGTCCCCATAGTTTCACAGATGTCCCAATAGTTTCACAGATGTCCCCATAGTTTCACAGATGTACCAGTAGTTTCACAGATGTCCCAATAGTTTCACAGATGTCCCCATAGTTTCACAGATGTCCCAGGAGTTTAACAGATGTCCCAATAGTTTAACAGATGTTCCAGTTGTTTCACAGATGTCCCAATAGTTTCACAGATGTCCCAATGGGTTCACATATGTCCCAGTAGTTTTACAGATGTCCCAGTAGTTTCACAGATGTCCCAATAGTTTAACAGATGTCCCAGTAGTTTAACAGATGTCCCAGTAGTTTCACAGATATCCCAGTAGGTTAACAGATGTCCCATAGTTTCACAGATGTCCCAATCGTTTCACAGATGTCCCAATAGTTTAACAGATGTCCCAGTTGTTTCACAGATGTCCCAATAGTTTCACAGATGTCCCAATAGTTTCACAGATGTCCCAATAGGTTCACATATGTCCCAGTAGTTTTACAGATGGCCCAGTAGTTTCACAGATGTCCCAATAGTTTAACAGATGTCCCAGTAGTTTAACAGATGTCGCAGTAGTTTCACAGATGTCCCAATAGTTTCACAGATGTACCAGTAGTTTCACAGATGTCCCAATAGTTTAACAGATGTCCCAATAGTTTCACCCATGTCCCAACAGTTTCACAGATGTCCCAGGAGTTTAACAGATGTCCCAATAGTTTAACAGATGTCCCAGTTGTTTTACAGATGTCCCAATAGTTTCACAGATGTCCCAATAGTTTAACAGATGTCCCAATAGGTTCACATATGTCCCAGTAGTTTTACAGATGTCCCAGTAGTTTCACAGATGTCCCAATAGTTTAACAGATGTCCCAGTAGTTTAACAGATGTCCCAGTAGTTTCACAGATGGCCCAGTAGGTTAACAGATGTCCCCATAGTTTCACAGATGTCTCAATCGTTTCACAGATGTCCCAGTAGTTTTACAGATATCCCAGTAGGTTAAGAGATGTCCCCATAGTTTCACAGATGTCCCAATAGTTTCACATATGTCCCAGTAGTATTACAGATGGCCCAGTAGTTTCACAGACGCCCCAATAGTTTCACATATGTCCCATTAGTTTCCCAGATGTCCCCATAGTTTCACAGATCTCCCAATAGTTTCACAGATGTCCCATTAGTTTCACAGATGTCCCCATAGTTTCACAGATGTCCCAGGAGTTTAACAGATGTCCCAATAGTTTAACAGATGTCCCAGTTGTTTCACAGATGTCCCAATAGTTTCACAGATGTCCCAATAGTTTCACAGATGTCCCAATAGGTTCACATATGTCCCAGTAGTTTCACAGATGTCCCAGTAGGTTAACAGATGTCCCCATAGTTTCACAGATGTCCCAATCGTTTCACAGATGTCCCAATAGTTTAACAGATGTCCCAGTTGTTTCACAGATGTCCCAATAGTTTCACAGATGTCCCAATAGTTTCACAGATGTCCCAATAGGTTCACATATGTCCCAGTAGTTTTACAGATGTCCCAGTAGTTTCACAGATGTCCCAATAGCTTAACAGATGTCCCAGTAGTTTAACAGATGTCCCAGTAGTTTCACAGATGTCCCAGTAGGTTAACAGATGTCCCCATAGTTTCACAGATGTCCCAATCGTTTCACAGATGTCCCAGTAGTTTTACAGATATCCCAGTAGGTTAACAGATGTCCAGATAGTTTCACAGATGTCCCAATAGTTTCACATATGTCCCATTAGTTTCACAGATGTCCCAATAGTTTCACAGATGTCCCAATAGTTTCACAGATGTCCCAATAGTTTCACAGATGTCCCAGAAGTTTTACAGACATCCCAGTAGGTTAAAAGATGTCCCGATAGTTTCACAGATGTCCCAGGAGTTTAACAGATGTCCCAATAGTTTAACAGATGTCCCAGTTGTTTGACAGATGTCCCAATAGTTTCACAGATGTCCCAGTAGTTTAACGGATGTCCCAGTAGTTTCACAGATGTCCCAGAAGGTTAACAGATGTCCCCATAGTTTCATAGATGTCCCAATCGTTTCACAAATGTCCCAGTAGTTTTACAGATATCCCAGTATGTTAACAGATGTCCCCAATAGTTTCACAGATGTCCCAATAGTTTAATAGATGTCCCAGTAGTTTAACAGATGTCCCAGTAGTTTCACAGATGTCCCAGTAGGTTAACAGATGTCCCCATAGTTTCACAGATGTCCCAATAGGTTCACATATGTCCCAGTAGTTTTACAGATGTCCCAGTAGTTTCACAGATATCACATTAGTTTCACAGATATCACATTAGTTTCACAGATGTCCCCATAGTTTCACAGATGTCCCAATAGTTTCCCAGATGTCCCAATAGTTTCACAGATGTCCCCATAGTTTCACAGATGTACCAGTAGTTTCACAGATGTCCCAATAGTTTCACAGATGTCCCCATAGTTTCACAGATGTCCCAGGAGTTTAACAGATGTCCCAATAGTTTAACAGATGTTCCAGTTGTTTCACAGATGTCCCAATAGTTTCACAGATGTCCCAATGGGTTCACATATGTCCCAGTAGTTTTACAGATGTCCCAGTAGTTTCACAGATGTCCCAATAGTTTAACAGATGTCCCAGTAGTTTAACAGATGTCCCAGTAGTTTCACAGATATCCCAGTAGGTTAACAGATGTCCCATAGTTTCACAGATGTCCCAATCGTTTCACAGATGTCCCAATAGTTTAACAGATGTCCCAGTTGTTTCACAGATGTCCCAATAGTTTCACAGATGTCCCAATAGTTTCACAGATGTCCCAATAGGTTCACATATGTCCCAGTAGTTTTACAGATGGCCCAGTAGTTTCACAGATGTCCCAATAGTTTAACAGATGTCCCAGTAGTTTAACAGATGTCGCAGTAGTTTCACAGATGTCCCAATAGTTTCACAGATGTACCAGTAGTTTCACAGATGTCCCAATAGTTTAACAGATGTCCCAATAGTTTCACCCATGTCCCAACAGTTTCACAGATGTCCCAGGAGTTTAACAGATGTCCCAATAGTTTAACAGATGTCCCAGTTGTTTTACAGATGTCCCAATAGTTTCACAGATGTCCCAATAGTTTAACAGATGTCCCAATAGGTTCACATATGTCCCAGTAGTTTTACAGATGTCCCAGTAGTTTCACAGATGTCCCAATAGTTTAACAGATGTCCCAGTAGTTTAACAGATGTCCCAGTAGTTTCACAGATGGCCCAGTAGGTTAACAGATGTCCCCATAGTTTCAAAGATGTCTCAATCGTTTCACAGATGTCCCAGTAGTTTTACAGATATCCCAGTAGGTTAAGAGATGTCCCCATAGTTTCACAGATGTCCCAATAGTTTCACATATGTCCCAGTAGTATTACAGATGGCCCAGTAGTTTCACAGACGCCCCAATAGTTTCACATATGTCCCATTAGTTTCCCAGATGTCCCCATAGTTTCACAGATCTCCCAATAGTTTCACAGATGTCCCATTAGTTTCACAGATGTCCCCATAGTTTCACAGATGTCCCAGGAGTTTAACAGATGTCCCAATAGTTTAACAGATGTCCCAGTTGTTTCACAGATGTCCCAATAGTTTCACAGATGTCCCAATAGTTTCACAGATGTCCCAATAGGTTCACATATGTCCCAGTAGTTTCACAGATGTCCCAGTAGGTTAACAGATGTCCCCATAGTTTCACAGATGTCCCAATCGTTTCACAGATGTCCCAATAGTTTAACAGATGTCCCAGTTGTTTCACAGATGTCCCAATAGTTTCACAGATGTCCCAATAGTTTCACAGATGTCCCAATAGGTTCACATATGTCCCAGTAGTTTTACAGATGTCCCAGTAGTTTCACAGATGTCCCAATAGCTTAACAGATGTCCCAGTAGTTTAACAGATGTCCCAGTAGTTTCACAGATGTCCCAGTAGGTTAACAGATGTCCCCATAGTTTCACAGATGTCCCAATCGTTTCACAGATGTCCCAGTAGTTTTACAGATATCCCAGTAGGTTAACAGATGTCCAGATAGTTTCACAGATGTCCCAATAGTTTCACATATGTCCCATTAGTTTCACAGATGTCCCAATAGTTTCACAGATGTCCCAATAGTTTCACAGATGTCCCAATAGTTTCACAGATGTCCCAGAAGTTTTACAGACATCCCAGTAGGTTAAAAGATGTCCCGATAGTTTCACAGATGTCCCAGGAGTTTAACAGATGTCCCAATAGTTTAACAGATGTCCCAGTTGTTTGACAGATGTCCCAATAGTTTCACAGATGTCCCAGTAGTTTAACGGATGTCCCAGTAGTTTCACAGATGTCCCAGAAGGTTAACAGATGTCCCCATAGTTTCATAGATGTCCCAATCGTTTCACAAATGTCCCAGTAGTTTTACAGATATCCCAGTATGTTAACAGATGTCCCCAATAGTTTCACAGATGTCCCAATAGTTTAATAGATGTCCCAGTAGTTTAACAGATGTCCCAGTAGTTTCACAGATGTCCCAGTAGGTTAACAGATGTCCCCATAGTTTCACAGATGTCCCAATAGGTTCACATATGTCCCAGTAGTTTTACAGATGTCCCAGTAGTTTCACAGATATCACATTAGTTTCACAGATATCACATTAGTTTCACAGATGTCCCCATAGTTTCACAGATGTCCCAATAGTTTCCCAGATGTCCCAATAGTTTCACAGATGTCCCCATAGTTTCACAGATGTACCAGTAGTTTCACAGATGTCCCAATAGTTTCACAGATGTCCCCATAGTTTCACAGATGTCCCAGGAGTTTAACAGATGTCCCAATAGTTTCACAGATGTCCCAATGGGTTCACATATGTCCCAGTAGTTTTACAGATGTCCCAGTAGTTTCACAGATGTCCCAATAGTTTAACAGATGTCCCAGTAGTTTAACAGATGTCCCAGTAGTTTCACAGATATCCCAGTAGGTTAACAGATGTCCCCATAGTTTCACAGATGTCCCAATCGTTTCACAGATGTCCCAATAGTTTAACAGATGTCCCAGTTGTTTCACAGATGTCCCAATAGTTTCCCAGATGTCCCAATAGTTTCACAGATGTCCCAATAGGTTCACATATGTCCCAGTAGTTTTACAGATGTCCCAGTAGTTTCACAGATGTCCCAATAGTTTAACAGATGTCCCAGTAGTTTAACAGATGTCCCAGTAGTTTCACAGATGTCCCAGTAGGTTAACAGATGTCCCCATAGTTTCACAGATGTCCCAATCGTTTCACAGATGTCCCAGTAGTTTTACAGATATCCCAGTAGGTTAACAGATGTCCCCATAGTTTAACAGATGTCCCAATAGTTTCACATATGTCCCATTATTTTCACAGATGTCCCAATAGTTTCACAGATGTCCCAATAGTTTCACAGATGTCCCAATAGTTTCACCTATGTCCCATTTGTTTCACAGAAGTCCCCATAGTTTCACAGATGTCCCAATAGTTTCACAGATGTACCAGTACTTTCACAGATGTCCCAATAGTTTCACAGATGTCCCAATAGTTTCACAGATGTCCCAGAAGTTTTACAGACATCCCAGTAGGTTAAAAGATGTCCCGATAGTTTCACAGATGTACCAGTAGTTTCACAGATGTCCCAATAGTTTCACATATGTCCCATTAGTTTCACAGATCTCCCCATAGTTTCACAGATGTCCCAATAGTTTAACATATGTCCCATTAGTATTACAGATGGCCCAGTAGTTTCACACATGTCCCAGTAGTTTCACAGATGCCCCAATAGTTTCACATATGTCCCATTAGTTTCCCAGATGTCCCCATAGTTTCACAGATGTCCCCATAGTTTCACCCATGTCCCAATAGTTTCACAGATGTCCCAGGAGTTTAACAGATGTCCCAATAGTTTAACAGATGTCCCAGTTGTTTTACAGATGTCCCAATAGTTTCACAGATGTCCCAATAGTTTAACAGATGTCCCAATAGGTTCATATATGTCCCAGTAGTTTTACAGATGTCCCAGTAGTTTCACAGATGTCCCAATAGTTTAACAGATGTCCCAGTAGTTTAACAGATGTCCCAGTAGTTTCACAGATGGCCCAGTAGGTTAACAGATGTCCCCATAGTTTCACAGATGTCTCAATCGTTTCACAGATGTCCCAGTAGTTTTACAGATATCCCAGTAGGTTAAGAGATGTCCCCATAGTTTCACAGATGTCCCAATAGTTTCACATATGTCCCAGTAGTATTACAGATGGCCCAGTAGTTTCACAGACGCCCCAATAGTTTCACATATGTCCCATTAGTTTCCCAGATGTCCCCATAGTTTCACAGATCTCCCAATAGTTTCACAGATGTCCCAATGGGTTCACATATGTCCCAGTAGTTTTACAGATGTCCCAGTAGTTTCACAGATGTCCCAATAGTTTAACAGATGTCTCAGTAGTTTAACAGATGTCCCAGTAGTTTCACAGATATCCCAGTAGGTTAACAGATGTCCCCATAGTTTCACAGATGTCCCAATCGTTTCACAGATGTCCCAATAGGTTCACATATGTCCCAGTAGTTTTACAGATGTCCCAGTAGTTTCACAGATATCACATTAGTTTCACAGATATCACATTAGTTTCACAGATGTCCCCATAGTTTCACAGATGTCCCAATAGTTTCACAGATGTCCCCAGTAGTTTCACAGATGTACCAGTAGTTTCACAGATGTCCCAATAGTTTCACAGATGTCCCCATAGTTTCACAGATGTCCCAGGAGTTTAACAGATGTCCCAATAGTTTAACAGATGTCCCAGTTGTTTCACAGATGTCCCAATAGTTTCACAGATGTCCCAATGGGTTCACATATGTCCCAGTAGTTTTACAGATGTCCCAGTAGTTTCACAGATCTCCCCATAGTTTCACAGATGTCCCAGTAGTTTAACAGATGTCCCAGTAGTTTCACAGATATCCCAGTAGGTTAACAGATGTCCCCATAGTTTCACAGATGTCCCAATCGTTTCACAGATGTCCCAATAGTTTAACAGATGTCCCAGTTGTTTCACAGATGTCCCAATAGTTTCCCAGATGTCCCAATAGTTTCACAGATGTCCCAATAGGTTCACATATGTCCCAGTAGTTTTACAGATGTCCCAGTAGTTTCACAGATGTCCCAATAGTTTAACAGATGTCCCAGTAGTTTAACAGATGTCCCAGTAGTTTCACAGATGTCCCAGTAGGTTAACAGATGTCCCCATAGTTTCACAGATGTCCCAATCGTTTCACAGATGTCCCAGTAGTTTTACAGATATCCCAGTAGGTTAACAGATGTCCCCATAGTTTCACAGATGTCCCAATAGTTTCACATATGTCCCATTATTTTCACAGATGTCCCAATAGTTTCACAGATGTCCCAATAGTTTCACAGATGTCCCAATAGTTTCACCTATGTCCCATTTGTTTCACAGAAGTCCCCATAGTTTCACAGATGTCCCAATAGTTTCACAGATGTACCAGTACTTTCACAGATGTCCCAATAGTTTCACAGATGTCCCAATAGTTTCACAGATGTCCCAGAAGTTTTACAGACATCCCAGTAGGTTAAAAGATGTCCCGATAGTTTCACAGATGTACCAGTAGTTTCACAGATGTCCCAATAGTTTCACATATGTCCCATTAGTTTCACAGATCTCCCCATAGTTTCACAGATGTCCCAATAGTTTAACATATGTCCCATTAGTATTACAGATGGCCCAGTAGTTTCACACATGTCCCAGTAGTTTCACAGACGCCCCAATAGTTTCACATATGTCCCATTAGTTTCCCAGATGTCCCCATAGTTTCACAGATGTCCCCATAGTTTCACCCATGTCCCAATAGTTTCACAGATGTCCCAGGAGTTTAACAGATGTCCCAATAGTTTAACAGATGTCCCAGTTGTTTTACAGATGTCCCAATAGTTTCACAGATGTCCCAATAGTTTAACAGATGTCCCAGTAGTTTCACAGATGGCCCAGTAGGTTAACAGATGTCCCCATAGTTTCACAGATGTCTCAATCGTTTCACAGATGTCCCAGTAGTTTTACAGATATCCCAGTAGGTTAAGAGATGTCCCCATAGTTTCACAGATGTCCCAATAGTTTCACATATGTCCCAGTAGTATTACAGATGGCCCAGTAGTTTCACAGACGCCCCAATAGTTTCACATATGTCCCATTAGTTTCCCAGATGTCCCCATAGTTTCACAGATCTCCCAATAGTTTCACAGATGTCCCAATGGGTTCACATATGTCCCAGTAGTTTTACAGATGTCCCAGTAGTTTCACAGATGTCCCAATAGTTTAACAGATGTCTCAGTAGTTTAACAGATGTCCCAGTAGTTTCACAGATATCCCAGTAGGTTAACAGATGTCCCCATAGTTTCACAGATGTCCCAATCGTTTCACAGATGTCCCAATAGGTTCACATATGTCCCAGTAGTTTTACAGATGTCCCAGTAGTTTCACAGATATCACATTA
This sequence comes from Petromyzon marinus, assembly GCF_048934315.1. Classification (NCBI taxonomy): domain Eukaryota; kingdom Metazoa; phylum Chordata; class Hyperoartia; order Petromyzontiformes; family Petromyzontidae; genus Petromyzon; species Petromyzon marinus. The sequence goes on along the minus strand of NW_027423683.1, from coordinate 240,945 downwards.
GTTTCACAGATATCACATTAGTTTCACAGATGTCCCCATAGTTTCACAGATGTCCCAATAGTTTCACAGATGTCCCCAGTAGTTTCACAGATGTACCAGTAGTTTCACAGATGTCCCAATAGTTTCACAGATGTCCCCATAGTTTCACAGATGTCCCAGGAGTTTAACAGATGTCCCAATAGTTTAACAGATGTCCCAGTTGTTTCACAGATGTCCCAATAGTTTCACAGATGTCCCAATGGGTTCACATATGTCCCAGTAGTTTTACAGATGTCCCAGTAGTTTCACAGATCTCCCCATAGTTTCACAGATGTCCCAGTAGTTTAACAGATGTCCCAGTAGTTTCACAGATATCCCAGTAGGTTAACAGATGTCCCCATAGTTTCACAGATGTCCCAATCGTTTCACAGATGTCCCAATAGTTTAACAGATGTCCCAGTTGTTTCCCAGATGTCCCAATAGTTTCACAGATGTCCCAATAGTTTCACAGATGTCCCAATAGGTTCACATATGTCCCAGTAGTTTTACAGATGTCCCAGTAGTTTCACAGATGTCCCAATAGTTTCACAGATGTCCCAATAGTTTCACAGATGTCCCAAAAGGTTCACATATATCCCAGTAGTTTTACAGATGTCCCAGTAGTTTCACAGATGTCCCAATAGTTTAACAGATGTCCCAGTAGTTTAACAGATGTCGCAGTAGTTTCACAGATGTCCCAATAGTTTCACAGATGTACCAGTAGTTTCACAGATGTCCCAATAGTTTAACAGATGTCCCAATAGTTTCACCCATGTCCCAACAGTTTCACAGATGTACCAGTAGTTTCACAGATGTCCCAATAGTTTAACAAATGTCCCAATAGTTTCACCCATGTCCCAACAGTTTCACAGATGTCCCAGGAGTTTAACAGATGTCCCAATAGTTTAACAGATGTCCCAGTTGTTTTACAGATGTCCCAACAGTTTCACAGATGTCCCAAGAGTTTAACAGATGTCCCAATAGTTTAACAGATGTCCCAGTTGTTTTACAGATGTCCCAATAGTTTCACAGATGTCTCAATAGTTTAACAGATGTCCCAATAGGTTCATATATGTCCCAGTAGTTTTACAGATGTCCCAGTAGTTTCACAGATGTCCCAATAGTTTAACAGATGTCCCAGTAGTTTCACAGATGGCCCAGTAGGTTAACAGATGTCCCCATAGTTTCACAGATGTCTCAATCGTTTCACAGATGTCCCAGTAGTTTTACAGATATCCCAGTAGGTTAAGAGATGTCCCCATAGTTTCACAGATGTCCCAATAGTTTCACATATGTCCCAGTAGTATTACAGATGGCCCAGTAGTTTCACAGACGCCCCAATAGTTTCACATATGTCCCATTAGTTTCCCAGATGTCCCCATAGTTTCACAGATCTCCCAATAGTTTCACAGATGTCCCAATGGGTTCACATATGTCCCAGTAGTTTTACAGATGTCCCAGTAGTTTCACAGATGTCCCAATAGTTTAACAGATGTCCCAGTAGTTTAACAGATGTCCCAGTAGTTTCACAGATATCCCAGTAGGTTAACAGATGTCCCCATAGTTTCACAGATGTCCCAATCGTTTCACAGATGTCCCAATAGGTTCACATATGTCCCAGTAGTTTTACAGATGTCCCAGTAGTTTCACAGATATCACATTAGTTTCACAGATATCACATTAGTTTCACAGATGTCCCCATAGTTTCACAGATGTCCCAATAGTTTCACAGATGTCCCCAGTAGTTTCACAGATGTACCAGTAGTTTCACAGATGTCCCAATAGTTTCACAGATGTCCCCATAGTTTCACAGATGTCCCAGGAGTTTAACAGATGTCCCAATAGTTTAACAGATGTCCCAGTTGTTTCACAGATGTCCCAATAGTTTCACAGATGTCCCAATGGGTTCACATATGTCCCAGTAGTTTTACAGATGTCCCAGTAGTTTCACAGATCTCCCCATAGTTTCACAGATGTCCCAGTAGTTTAACAGATGTCCCAGTAGTTTCACAGATATCCCAGTAGGTTAACAGATGTCCCCATAGTTTCACAGATGTCCCAATCGTTTCACAGATGTCCCAATAGTTTAACAGATGTCCCAGTTGTTTCCCAGATGTCCCAATAGTTTCACAGATGTCCCAATAGTTTCACAGATGTCCCAATAGGTTCACATGTGTCCCAGTAGTTTTACAGATGTCCCAGTAGTTTCACAGATGTCCCAATAGTTTCACAGATGTCCCAATAGTTTCACAGATGTCCCAAAAGGTTCACATATATCCCAGTAGTTTTACAGATGTCCCAGTAGTTTCACAGATGTCCCAATAGTTTAACAGATGTCCCAGTAGTTTAACAGATGTCGCAGTAGTTTCACAGATGTCCCAATAGTTTCACAGATGTACCAGTAGTTTCACAGATGTCCCAATAGTTTAACAGATGTCCCAATAGTTTCACCCATGTCCCAACAGTTTCACAGATGTACCAGTAGTTTCACAGATGTCCCAATAGTTTAACAAATGTCCCAATAGTTTCACCCATGTCCCAACAGTTTCACAGATGTCCCAGGAGTTTAACAGATGTCCCAATAGTTTAACAGATGTCCCAGTTGTTTTACAGATGTCCCAACAGTTTCACAGATGTCCCAAGAGTTTAACAGATGTCCCAATAGTTTAACAGATGTCCCAGTTGTTTTACAGATGTCCCAATAGTTTCACAGATGTCTCAATAGTTTAACAGATGTCCCAATAGGTTCATATATGTCCCAGTAGTTTTACAGATGTCCCAGTAGTTTCACAGATGTCCCAATAGTTTAACAGATGTCCCAGTAGTTTCACAGATGGCCCAGTAGGTTAACAGATGTCCCCATAGTTTCACAGATGTCTCAATCGTTTCACAGATGTCCCAGTAGTTTTACAGATATCCCAGTAGGTTAAGAGATGTCCCCATAGTTTCACAGATGTCCCAATAGTTTCACATATGTCCCAGTAGTATTACAGATGGCCCAGTAGTTTCACAGACGCCCCAATAGTTTCACATATGTCCCATTAGTTTCCCAGATGTCCCCATAGTTTCACAGATCTCCCAATAGTTTCACAGATGTCCCAATGGGTTCACATATGTCCCAGTAGTTTTACAGATGTCCCAGTAGTTTCACAGATGTCCCAATAGTTTAACAGATGTCCCAGTAGTTTAACAGATGTCCCAGTAGTTTCACAGATATCCCAGTAGGTTAACAGATGTCCCCATAGTTTCACAGATGTCCCAATCGTTTCACAGATGTCCCAATAGGTTCACATATGTCCCAGTAGTTTTACAGATGTCCCAGTAGTTTCACAGATATCACATTAGTTTCACAGATATCACATTAGTTTCACAGATGTCCCCATAGTTTCACAGATGTCCCAATAGTTTCACAGATGTCCCCATAGTTTCACAGATGTACCAGTAGTTTCACAGATGTCCCAATAGTTTCACAGATGTCCCCATAGTTTCACAGATGTCCCAGGAGTTTAACAGATGTCCCAATAGTTTAACAGATGTCCCAGTTGTTTCACAGATGTCCCAATAGTTTCACAGATGTCCCAATGGGTTCACATATGTCCCAGTAGTTTTACAGATGTCCCAGTAGTTTCACAGATCTCCCCATAGTTTCACAGATGTCCCAGTAGTTTAACAGATGTCCCAGTAGTTTCACAGATATCCCAGTAGGTTAACAGATGTCCCCATAGTTTCACAGATGTCCCAATCGTTTCACAGATGTCCCAATAGTTTAACAGATGTCCCAGTTGTTTCCCAGAGGTCCCAATAGTTTCACAGATGTCCCAATAGTTTCACAGATGTCCCAATAGGTTCACATATGTCCCAGTAGTTTTACAGATGTCCCAGTAGTTTCACAGATGTCCCAATAGTTTCACAGATGTCCCAATAGTTTCACAGATGTCCCAAAAGGTTCACATATATCCCAGTAGTTTTACAGATGTCCCAGTAGTTTCACAGATGTCCCAATAGTTTAACAGATGTCCCAGTAGTTTAACAGATGTCGCAGTAGTTTCACAGATGTCCCAATAGTTTCACAGATGTACCAGTAGTTTCACAGATGTCCCAATAAATTTAACAGATGTCCCAATAGTTTCACCCATGTCCCAACAGTTTCACAGATGTCCCAGGAGTTTAACAGATGTCCCAATAGTTTAACAGATGTCCCAGTTGTTTTACAGATGTCCCCATAGTTTCACAGATGTCCCAATAGTTTCACAGATGTCCCCATAGTTTCACAGATGTACCAGTAGTTTCACAGATGTCCGAATAGTTTCACAGATGTCCCCATAGTTTCACAGATGTCCCAGGAGTTTAACAGATGTCCCAATAGTTTAACAGATGTCCCAGTTGTTTCACAGATGTCCCAATAGTTTCACAGATGTCCCAATGGGTTCACATATGTCCCAGTAGTTTTACAGATGTCCCAGTAGTTTCACAGATCTCCCCATAGTTTCACAGATGTCCCAGTAGTTTAACAGATGTCCCAGTAGTTTCACAGATATCCCAGTAGGTTAACAGATGTCCCCATAGTTTCACAGATGTCCCAATCGTTTCACAGATGTCCCAATAGTTTAACAGATGTCCCAGTTGTTTCCCAGATGTCCCAATAGTTTCACAGATGTCCCAATAGTTTCACAGATGTCCCAATAGGTTCACATATGCCCCAGTAGTTTTACAGATGTCCCAGTAGTTTCACAGATGTCCCAATAGTTTCACAGATGTCCCAATAGTTTCACAGATGTCCCAAAAGGTTCACATATATCCCAGTAGTTTTACAGATGCCCCAGTAGTTTCACAGATGTCCCAATAGTTTAACAGATGTCCCAGTAGTTTAACAGATGTCGCAGTAGTTTCACAGATGTCCCAATAGTTTCACAGATGTACCAGTAGTTTCACAGATGTCCCAATAGTTTAACAAATGTCCCAATAGTTTCACCCATGTCCCAACAGTTTCACAGATGTCCCAGGAGTTTAACAGATGTCCCAATAGTTTAACAGATGTCCCAGTTGTTTTACAGATGTCCCAATAGTTTCACAGATGTCCCAATAGTTTAACAGATGTCCCAATAGGTTCATATATGTCCCAGTAGTTTTACAGATGTCCCAGTAGTTTCACAGATGTCCCAATAGTTTAACAGATGTCCCAGTAGTTTAACAGATGTCCCAGTAGTTTCACAGATGGCCCAGTAGGTTAACAGATGTCCCCATAGTTTCACAGATGTCTCAATCGTTTCACAGATGTCCCAGTAGTTTTACAGATATCCCAGTAGGTTAAGAGATGTCCCCATAGTTTCACAGATGTCCCAATAGTTTCACATATGTCCCAGTAGTATTACAGATGGCCCAGTAGTTTCACAGACGCCCCAATAGTTTCACATATGTCCCATTAGTTTCCCAGATGTCCGCATAGTTTCACAGATCTCCCAATAGTTTCACAGATGTCCCAATGGGTTCACATATGTCCCAGTAGTTTTACAGATGTCCCAGTAGTTTCACAGATGTCCCAATAGTTTCACATATGTCCCATTAGTTTCCCAGATGTCCGCATAGTTTCACAGATCTCCCAATAGTTTCACAGATGTCCCAATGGGTTCACATATGTCCCAGTAGTTTAACAGATGTCCCAGTAGTTTCACAGATATCCCAGTAGGTTAACAGATGTCCCCATAGTTTCACAGATGTCCCAATCGTTTCACAGATGTCCCAATAGGTTCACATATGTCCCAGTAGTTTTACAGATGTCCCAGTAGTTTCACAGATATCACATTAGTTTCACAGATATCACATTAGTTTCACAGATGTCCCCATAGTTTCACAGATGTCCCAATAGTTTCACAGATGTCCCCAGTAGTTTCACAGATGTACCAGTAGTTTCACAGATGTCCCAATAGTTTCACAGATGTCCCCATAGTTTCACAGATGTCCCAGGAGTTTAACAGATGTCCCAATAGTTTAACAGATGTCCCAGTTGTTTCACAGATGTCCCAATAGTTTCACAGATGTCCCAATGGGTTCACATATGTCCCAGTAGTTTTACAGATGTCCCAGTAGTTTCACAGATCTCCCCATAGTTTCACAGATGTCCCAGTAGTTTAACAGATGTCCCAGTAGTTTCACAGATATCCCAGTAGGTTAACAGATGTCCCCGAAGTTTCACAGATGTCCCAATCGTTTCACAGATGTCCCAATAGTTTAACAGATGTCCCAGTTGTTTCCCAGATGTCCCAATAGTTTCACAGATGTCCCAATAGTTTCACAGATGTCCCAATAGGTTCACATATGTCCCAGTAGTTTTACAGATGTCCCAGTAGTTTCACAGATGTCCCAATAGTTTCACAGATGTCCCAATAGTTTCACAGATGTCCCAAAAGGTTCACATATATCCCAGTAGTTTTACAGATGTCCCAGTAGTTTCACAGATGTCCCAATAGTTTAACAGATGTCCCAGTAGTTTAACAGATGTCGCAGTAGTTTCACAGATGTCCCAATAGTTTCACAGATGTACCAGTAGTTTCACAGATGTCCCAATAGATTAACAGATGTCCCAATAGTTTCACCCATGTCCCAACAGTTTCACAGATGTACCAGTAGTTTCACAGATGTCCCAATAGTTTAACAAATGTCCCAATAGTTTCACCCATGTCCCAACAGTTTCACAGATGTCCCAGGAGTTTAACAGATGTCCCAATAGTTTAACAGATGTCCCAGTTGTTTTACAGATGTCCCAACAGTTTCACAGATGTCCCAAGAGTTTAACAGATGTCCCAATAGTTTAACAGATGTCCCAGTTGTTTTACAGATGTCCCAATAGTTTCACAGATGTCCCAATAGTTTAACAGATGTCCCAATAGGTTCATATATGTCCCAGTAGTTTTACAGATGTCCCAGTAGTTTCACAGATGTCCCAATAGTTTAACAGATGTCCCAGTAGTTTCACAGATGGCCCAGTAGGTTAACAGATGTCCCCATAGTTTCACAGATGTCTCAATCGTTTCACAGATGTCCCAGTAGTTTTACAGATATCCCAGTAGGTTAAGAGATGTCCCCATAGTTTCACAGACGCCCCAATAGTTTCACATATGTCCCATTAGTTTCCCAGATGTCCCCATAGTTTCACAGATCTCCCAATAGTTTCACAGATGTCCCAATGGGTTCACATATGTCCCAGTAGTTTTACAGATGTCCCAGTAGTTTCACAGATGTCCCAATAGTTTAACAGATGTCCCAGTAGTTTAACAGATGTCCCAGTAGTTTCACAGATATCCCAGTAGGTTAACAGATGTCCCCATAGTTTCACAGATGTCCCAATCGTTTCACAGATGTCCCAATAGGTTCACATATGTCCCAGTAGTTTTACAGATGTCCCAGTAGTTTCACAGATATCACATTAGTTTCACAGATATCACATTAGTTTCACAGATGTCCCCATAGTTTCACAGATGTCCCAATAGTTTCACAGATGTCCCCATAGTTTCACAGATGTACCAGTAGTTTCACAGATGTCCCAATAGTTTCACAGATGTCCCCATAGTTTCACAGATGTCCCAGGAGTTTAACAGATGTCCCAATAGTTTAACAGATGTCCCAGTTGTTTCACAGATGTCCCAATAGTTTCACAGATGTCCCAATGGGTTCACATATGTCCCAGTAGTTTTACAGATGTCCCAGTAGTTTCACAGATCTCCCCATAGTTTCACAGATGTCCCAGTAGTTTAACAGATGTCCCAGTAGTTTCACAGATATCCCAGTAGGTTAACAGATGTCCCCATAGTTTCACAGATGTCCCAATCGTTTCACAGATGTCCCAATAGTTTAACAGATGTCCCAGTTGTTTCCCAGATGTCCCAATAGTTTCACAGATGTCCCAATAGTTTCACAGATGTCCCAATAGGTTCACATATGTCCCAGTAGTTTTACAGATGTCCCAGTAGTTTCACAGATGTCCCAATAGTTTCACAGATGTCCCAATAGTTTCACAGATGTCCCAAAAGGTTCACATATATCCCAGTAGTTTTACAGATGTCCCAGTAGTTTCACAGATGTCCCAATAGTTTAACAGATGTCCCAGTAGTTTAACAGATGTCGCAGTAGTTTCACAGATGTCCCAATAGTTTCACAGATGTACCAGTAGTTTCACAGATGTCCCAATAAATTTAACAGATGTCCCAATAGTTTCACTCATGTCCCAACAGTTTCACAGATGTCCCAGGAGTTTAACAGATGTCCCAATAGTTTAACAGATGTCCCAGTTGTTTTACAGATGTCCCCATAGTTTCACAGATGTCCCAATAGTTTCACAGATGTCCCCATAGTTTCACAGATGTACCAGTAGTTTCACAGATGTCCGAATAGTTTCACAGATGTCCCCATAGTTTCACAGATGTCCCAGGAGTTTAACAGATGTCCCAATAGTTTAACAGATGTCCCAATTGTTTCACAGATGTCCCAATAGTTTCACAGATGTCCCAATGGGTTCACATATGTCCCAGTAGTTTTACAGATGTCCCAGTAGTTTCACAGATCTCCCCATAGTTTCACAGATGTCCCAGTAGTTTAACAGATGTCCCAGTAGTTTCACAGATATCCCAGTAGGTTAACAGATGTCCCCATAGTTTCACAGATGTCCCAATCGTTTCACAGATGTCCCAATAGTTTAACAGATGTCCCAGTTGTTTCCCAAATGTCCCAATAGTTTCACAGATGTCCCAATAGTTTCACAGATGTCCCAATAGGTTCACATATGCCCCAGTAGTTTTACAGATGTCCCAGTAGTTTCACAGATGTCCCAATAGTTTCACAGATGTACCAGTAGTTTCACAGATGTCCCAATAGTTTAACAGATGTCCCAGTAGTTTTACAGATGCCCCAGTAGTTTCACAGATGTCCCAATAGTTTAACAGATGTCCCAGTAGTTTAACAGATGTCGCAGTAGTTTCACAGATGTCCCAATAGTTTCACAGATGTACCAGTAGTTTCACAGATGTCCCAATAGTTTAACAAATGTCCCAATAGTTTCACCCATGTCCCAACAGTTTCACAGATGTCCCAGGAGTTTAACAGATGTCCCAATAGTTTAACAGATGTCCCAGTTGTTTTACAGATGTCCCAATAGTTTCACAGATGTCCCAATAGTTTAACAGATGTCCCAATAGGTTCATATATGTCCCAGTAGTTTTACAGATGTCCCAGTAGTTTCACAGATGTCCCAATAGTTTAACAGATGTCCCAGTAGTTTAACAGATGTCCCAGTAGTTTCACAGATGGCCCAGTAGGTTAACAGATGTCCCCATAGTTTCACAGATGTCTCAATCGTTTCACAGATGTCCCAGTAGTTTTACAGATATCCCAGTAGGTTAAGAGATGTCCCCATAGTTTCACAGATGTCCCAATAGTTTCACATATGTCCCAGTAGTATTACAGATGGCCCAGTAGTTTCACAGACGCCCCAATAGTTTCACATATGTCCCATTAGTTTCCCAGATGTCCCCATAGTTTCACAGATCTCCCAATAGTTTCACAGATGTCCCAATGGGTTCACATATGTCCCAGTAGTTTTACAGATGTCCCAGTAGTTTCACAGATGTCCCAATAGTTTAACAGATGTCCCAGTAGTTTAACAGATATCCCAGTAGTTTCACAGATATCCCAGTAGGTTAACAGATGTCCCCATAGTTTCACAGATGTCCCAATCGTTTCACAGATGTCCCAATAGGTTCACATATGTCCCAGTAGTTTTACAGATGTCCCAGTAGTTTCACAGATATCACATTAGTTTCACAGATATCACATTAGTTTCACAGATGTCCCCATAGTTTCACAGATGTCCCAATAGTTTCACAGATGTCCCCATAGTTTCACAGATGTACCAGTAGTTTCACAGATGTCCCAATAGTTTCACAGATGTCCCCATAGTTTCACAGATGTCCCAGGAGTTTAACAGATGTCCCAATAGTTTAACAGATGTCCCAGTTGTTTCACAGATGTCCCAATAGTTTCACAGATGTCCCAATGGGTTCACATATGTCCCAGTAGTTTTACAGATGTCCCAGTAGTTTCACAGATCTCCCCATAGTTTCACAGATGTCCCAGTAGTTTAACAGATGTCCCAGTAGTTTCACAGATATCCCAGTAGGTTAACAGATGTCCCCATAGTTTCACAGATGTCCCAATCGTTTCACAGATGTCCCAATAGTTTAACAGATGTCCCAGTTGTTTCCCAGATGTCCCAATAGTTTAACAGATGTCCCAATAGTTTCACAGATGTCCCAATAGGTTCACATATGTCCCAGTAGGTTTACAGATGTCCCAGTAGTTTCACAGATGTCCCAATAGTTTCACAGATGTCCCAATAGTTTCACAGATGTCCCAAAAGGTTCACATATATCCCAGTAGTTTTACAGATGTCCCAGTAGTTTCACAGATGTCCCAATAGTTTAACAGATGTCCCAGTAGTTTAACAGATGTCGCAGTAGTTTCACAGATGTCCCAATAGTTTCACAGATGTACCAGTAGTTTCACAGATGTCCCAATAGTTTAACAGATGTCCCAATAGTTTCACCCATGTCCCAACAGTTTCACAGATGTACCAGTAGTTTCACAGATGTCCCAATAGTTTAACAAATGTCCCAATAGTTTCACCCATGTCCCAACAGTTTCACAGATGTCCCAGGAGTTTAACAGATGTCCCAATAGTTTAACAGATGTCCCAGTTGTTTTACAGATGTCCCAACAGTTTCACAGATGTCCCAGGAGTTTAACAGATGTCCCAATAGTTTAACAGATGTCCCAGTTGTTTTACAGATGTCCCAATAGTTTCACAGATGTCCCAATAGTTTAACAGATGTCCCAATAGGTTCATATATGTCCCAGTAGTTTTACAGATGTCCCAGTAGTTTCACAGATGTCCCAATAGTTTAACAGATGTCCCAGTAGTTTAACAGATGTCCCAGTAGTTTCACAGATGGCCCAGTAGGTTAACAGATGTCCCCATAGTTTCACAGATGTCTCAATCGTTTCACAGATGTCCCAGTAGTTTTACAGATATCCCAGTAGGTTAAGAGATGTCCCCATAGTTTCACAGATGTCCCAATAGTTTCACATATGTCCCAGTAGTATTACAGATGGCCCAGTAGTTTCACAGACGCCCCAATAGTTTCACATATGTCCCATTAGTTTCCCAGATGTCCCCATAGTTTCACAGATCTCCCAATAGTTTCACAGATGTCCCAATGGGTTCACATATGTCCCAGTAGTTTTACAGATGTCCCAGTAGTTTCACAGATGTCCCAATAGTTTAACAGATGTCCCAGTAGTTTAACAGATGTCCCAGTAGTTTCACAGATATCCCAGTAGGTTAACAGATGTCCCCATAGTTTCACAGATGTCCCAATCGTTTCACAGATGTCCCAATAGGTTCACATATGTCCCAGTAGTTTTACAGATGTCCCAGTAGTTTCACAGATATCACATTAGTTTCACAGATATCACATTAGTTTCACAGATGTCCCCATAGTTTCACAGATGTCCCAATAGTTTCACAGATGTCCCCATAGTTTCACAGATGTACCAGTAGTTTCACAGATGTCCCAATAGTTTCACAGATGTCCCCATAGTTTCACAGATGTCCCAGGAGTTTAACAGATGTCCCAATAGTTTAACAGATGTCCCAGTTGTTTCACAGATGTCCCAATAGTTTCACAGATGTCCCAATGGGTTCACATATGTCCCAGTAGTTTTACAGATGTCCCAGTAGTTTCACAGATCTCCCCATAGTTTCACAGATGTCCCAGTAGTTTAACAGATGTCCCAGTAGTTTCACAGATATCCCAGTAGGTTAACAGATGTCCCCATAGTTTCACAGATGTCCCAATCGTTTCACAGATGTCCCAATAGTTTAACAGATGTCCCAGTTGTTTCCCAGATGTCCCAATAGTTTCACAGATGTCCCAATAGTTTCACAGATGTCCCAATAGGTTCACATATGTCCCAGTAGTTTTACAGATGTCCCAGTAGTTTCACAGATGTCCCAATAGTTTCACAGATGTCCCAATAGTTTCACAGATGTCCCAAAAGGTTCACATATATCCCAGTAGTTTTACAGATGTCCCAGTAGTTTCACAGATGTCCCAATAGTTTAACAGATGTCCCAGTAGTTTAACAGATGTCGCAGTAGTTTCACAGATGTCCCAATAGTTTCACAGATGTACCAGTAGTTTCACAGATGTCCCAATAGTTTAACAGATGTCCCAATAGTTTCACCCATGTCCCAACAGTTTCACAGATGTCCCAGGAGTTTAACAGATGTCCCAATAGTTTAACAGATGTCCCAGTTGTTTTACAGATGTCCCAATAGTTTCACAGATGTCCCAATAGTTTAACAGATGTCCCAATAGGTTCATATATGTCCCAGTAGTTTTACAGATGTCCCAGTAGTTTCACAGATGTCCCAATAGTTTAACAGATGTCCCAGTAGTTTAACAGATGTCCCAGTAGTTTCACAGATGGCCCAGTAGGTTAACAGATGTCCCCATAGTTTCACAGATGTCTCAATCGTTTCACAGATGTCCCAGTAGTTTTACAGATATCCCAGTAGGTTAAGAGATGTCCCCATAGTTTCACAGATGTCCCAATAGTTTCACATATGTCCCAGTAGTATTACAGATGGCCCAGTAGTTTCACAGACGCCCCAATAGTTTCACATATGTCCCATTAGTTTCCCAGATGTCCCCATAGTTTCACAGATCTTCCAATAGTTTCACAGATGTCCCATTAGTTTCACAGATGTCCCCATAGTTTCACAGATGTCCCAAGAGTTTAACAGATGTCCCAGTAGTATTACAGATGGCCCAGTAGTTTCACGCATGTCCCAGTAGTTTCACAGACGCCCCAATAGTTTCACATATGTCCCATTAGTTTCCCAGATGTCCCCATAGTTTCACAGATCTCCCAATAGTTTCACAGATGTCCCATTAGTTTCACAGATGTCCCCATAGTTTCACAGATGTCCCAGGAGTTTAACAGATGTCCCAATAGTTTAACAGATGTCCCAGTTGTTTCACAGATGTCCCAATAGTTTCACAGATGTCCCAATAGTTTCACAGATGTCCCAATAGGTTCACATATGTCCCAGTAGTTTTACAGATGTCCCAGTAGTTTCACAGATGTCCCAATAGTTTAACAGATGTCCCCGTAGTTTAACAGATGTCCCAGTAGTTTCACAGATGTCCCAGTAGGTTAACAGATGTCCCCATAGTTTCACAGATGTCCCAATCGTTTCACAGATGTCCCAATAGTTTAACAGATGTCCCAGTTCTTTCACAGATGTCCCAATAGTTTCACAGATGTCCCAATAGTTTCACAGATGTCCCAATAGGTTCACATATGTCCCAGTAGTTTTACAGATGTCCCAGTAGTTTCACAGATGTCCCAATAGCTTAACAGATGTCCCAGTAGTTGAACAGATGTCCCAGTAGTTTCACAGATGTCCCAGTAGGTTAACAGATGTCCCCATAGTTTCACAGATGTCCCAATCGTTTCACAGATGTCCCAGTAGTTTTACAGATATCCCAGTAGGTTAACAGATGTCCAGATAGTTTCACAGATGTCCCAATAGTTTCACATATGTCCCATTAGTTTCACAGATGTCCCATTAGTTTCACAGATGTCCCCATAGTTTCACAGATGTCCCAGGAGTTTAACAGATGTCCCAATAGTTTAACAGATGTCCCAGTTGTTTCACAGATGTCCCAATAGTTTCACAGATGTCCCAATAGTTTCACAGATGTCCCAATAGGTTCACATATGTCCCAGTAGTTTTACAGATGTCCCAGTAGTTTCACAGATGTCCCAATAGTTTAACAGATGTCCCCGTAGTTTAACAGATGTCCCAGTAGTTTCACAGATGTCCCAGTAGGTTAACAGATGTCCCCATAGTTTCACAGATGTCCCAATCGTTTCACAGATGTCCCAATAGTTTAACAGATGTCCCAGTTGTTTCACAGATGTCCCAATAGTTTCACAGATGTCCCAATAGTTTCACAGATGTCCCAATAGGTTCACATATGTCCCAGTAGTTTTACAGATGTCCCAGTAGTTTCACAGATGTCCCAATAGCTTAACAGATGTCCCAGTAGTTTAATAGATGTCCCAGTAGTTTCACAGATGTCCCAGTAGGTTAACAGATGTCCCCATAGTTTCACAGATGTCCCAATCGTTTCACAGATGTCCCAGTAGTTTTACAGATATCCCAGTAGGTTAACAGATGTCCAGATAGTTTCACAGATGTCCCAATAGTTTCACATATGTCCCATTAGTTTCACAGATGTCCCAATAGTTTCACAGATGTCCCAATAGTTTCACAGATGTCCCAATAGTTTCACAGATGTCCCAGAAGTTTTACAGACATCCCAGTAGGTTAAAAGATGTCCCGATAGTTTCACAGATGTACTAGTAGTTTCACAGATGTCCCATTAGTTTCACATATGTCCCATTAGTTTCACAGATCTCCCCATAGTTTCACAGATGTCCCAATAGCTTAACAGATGTCCCAGTAGTATTACAGATGGCCCAGTAGTTTCACACATGTCCCAGTAGTTTCACAGACGCCCCAATAGTTTCACATATGTCCCATTAGTTTCCCAGATGTCCCCATAGTTTCACAGATGTCCCCATAGTTTCACCCATGTCCCAATAGTTTCACAGATGTCCCAGGAGTTTAACAGATGTCCCAATAGTTTAACAGATGTCCCAGTTGTTTGACAGATGTCCCAATAGTTTCACAGATGTCCCAGTAGTTTAACGGATGTCCCAGTAGTTTCACAGTTTTCCCAGAAGGTTAACAGATGTCCCAATAGTTTCACAGATGTCCCAATCGTTTCACAAATGTCCCAGTAGTTTTACAGATATCCCAGTAGGTTAACAGATGTCCCCAATAGTTTGACAGATGTCCCAATAGTTTAATAGATGTCCCAGTAGTTTAACAGATTTCCCAGTAGTTTCACAGATGTCCCAGTAGGTTAACAGATGTCCCCATAGTTTCACAGATGTCCCAATAGGTTCACATATGTCCCAGTAGTTTTACAGATGTCCCAGTAGTTTCACAGATATCACATTAGTTTCACAGATATCACATTAGTTTCACAGATGTCCCCATAGTTTCACAGATGTCCCAATAGTTTCACAGATGTCCCAATAGTTTCACAGATGTCCCAATAGGTTCACATATGTCCCAGTAGTTTTACAGATGTCCCAGTAGTTTCACAGATGTCCCAATAGTTTCACAGATGTCCCAATAGTTTCACAGATGTCCCAAAAGGTTCACATATATCCCAGTAGTTTTACAGATGTCCCAGTAGTTTCACAGATGTCCCAATAGTTTAACAGATGTCCCAGTAGTTTAACAGATGTCGCAGTAGTTTCACAGATGTCCCAATAGTTTCACAGATGTACCAGTAGTTTCACAGATGTCCCAATAGTTTAACAGATGTCCCAATAGTTTCACCCATGTCCCAACAGTTTCACAGATGTCCCAGGAGTTTAACAGATGTCCCAATAGTTTAACAGATGTCCCAGTTGTTTTACAGATGTCCCAATAGTTTCACAGATGTCCCAATAGTTTAACAGATGTCCCAATAGGTTCATATATGTCCCAGTAGTTTTACAGATGTCCCAGTAGTTTCACAGATGTCCCAATAGTTTAACAGATGTCCCAGTAGTTTAACAGATGTCCCAGTAGTTTCACAGATGGCCCAGTAGGTTAACAGATGTCCCCATAGTTTCACAGATGTCTCAATCGTTTCACAGATGTCCCAGTAGTTTTACAGATATCCCAGTAGGTTAAGAGATGTCCCCATAGTTTCACAGATGTCCCAATAGTTTCACATATGTCCCAGTAGTATTACAGATGGCCCAGTAGTTTCACAGACGCCCCAATAGTTTCACATATGTCCCATTAGTTTCCCAGATGTCCCCATAGTTTCACAGATCTTCCAATAGTTTCACAGATGTCCCATTAGTTTCACAGATGTCCCCATAGTTTCACAGATGTCCCAAGAGTTTAACAGATGTCCCAGTAGTATTACAGATGGCCCAGTAGTTTCACGCATGTCCCAGTAGTTTCACAGACGCCCCAATAGTTTCACATATGTCCCATTAGTTTCCCAGATGTCCCCATAGTTTCACAGATCTCCCAATAGTTTCACAGATGTCCCATTAGTTTCACAGATGTCCCCATAGTTTCACAGATGTCCCAGGAGTTTAACAGATGTCCCAATAGTTTAACAGATGTCCCAGTTGTTTCACAGATGTCCCAATAGTTTCACAGATGTCCCAATAGTTTCACAGATGTCCCAATAGGTTCACATATGTCCCAGTAGTTTTACAGATGTCCCAGTAGTTTCACAGATGTCCCAATAGTTTAACAGATGTCCCCGTAGTTTAACAGATGTCCCAGTAGTTTCACAGATGTCCCAGTAGGTTAACAGATGTCCCCATAGTTTCACAGATGTCCCAATCGTTTCACAGATGTCCCAATAGTTTAACAGATGTCCCAGTTCTTTCACAGATGTCCCAATAGTTTCACAGATGTCCCAATAGTTTCACAGATGTCCCAATAGGTTCACATATGTCCCAGTAGTTTTACAGATGTCCCAGTAGTTTCACAGATGTCCCAATAGCTTAACAGATGTCCCAGTAGTTGAACAGATGTCCCAGTAGTTTCACAGATGTCCCAGTAGGTTAACAGATGTCCCCATAGTTTCACAGATGTCCCAATCGTTTCACAGATGTCCCAGTAGTTTTACAGATATCCCAGTAGGTTAACAGATGTCCAGATAGTTTCACAGATGTCCCAATAGTTTCACATATGTCCCATTAGTTTCACAGATGTCCCATTAGTTTCACAGATGTCCCCATAGTTTCACAGATGTCCCAGGAGTTTAACAGATGTCCCAATAGTTTAACAGATGTCCCAGTTGTTTCACAGATGTCCCAATAGTTTCACAGATGTCCCAATAGTTTCACAGATGTCCCAATAGGTTCACATATGTCCCAGTAGTTTTACAGATGTCCCAGTAGTTTCACAGATGTCCCAATAGTTTAACAGATGTCCCCGTAGTTTAACAGATGTCCCAGTAGTTTCACAGATGTCCCAGTAGGTTAACAGATGTCCCCATAGTTTCACAGATGTCCCAATCGTTTCACAGATGTCCCAATAGTTTAACAGATGTCCCAGTTGTTTCACAGATGTCCCAATAGTTTCACAGATGTCCCAATAGTTTCACAGATGTCCCAATAGGTTCACATATGTCCCAGTAGTTTTACAGATGTCCCAGTAGTTTCACAGATGTCCCAATAGCTTAACAGATGTCCCAGTAGTTTAATAGATGTCCCAGTAGTTTCACAGATGTCCCAGTAGGTTAACAGATGTCCCCATAGTTTCACAGATGTCCCAATCGTTTCACAGATGTCCCAGTAGTTTTACAGATATCCCAGTAGGTTAACAGATGTCCAGATAGTTTCACAGATGTCCCAATAGTTTCACATATGTCCCATTAGTTTCACAGATGTCCCAATAGTTTCACAGATGTCCCAATAGTTTCACAGATGTCCCAATAGTTTCACAGATGTCCCAGAAGTTTTACAGACATCCCAGTAGGTTAAAAGATGTCCCGATAGTTTCACAGATGTACTAGTAGTTTCACAGATGTCCCATTAGTTTCACATATGTCCCATTAGTTTCACAGATCTCCCCATAGTTTCACAGATGTCCCAATAGCTTAACAGATGTCCCAGTAGTATTACAGATGGCCCAGTAGTTTCACACATGTCCCAGTAGTTTCACAGACGCCCCAATAGTTTCACATATGTCCCATTAGTTTCCCAGATGTCCCCATAGTTTCACAGATGTCCCCATAGTTTCACCCATGTCCCAATAGTTTCACAGATGTCCCAGGAGTTTAACAGATGTCCCAATAGTTTAACAGATGTCCCAGTTGTTTGACAGATGTCCCAATAGTTTCACAGATGTCCCAGTAGTTTAACGGATGTCCCAGTAGTTTCACAGTTTTCCCAGAAGGTTAACAGATGTCCCAATAGTTTCACAGATGTCCCAATCGTTTCACAAATGTCCCAGTAGTTTTACAGATATCCCAGTAGGTTAACAGATGTCCCCAATAGTTTGACAGATGTCCCAATAGTTTAATAGATGTCCCAGTAGGTTAACAGATGTCCCCATAGTTTCACAGATGTCCCAATAGGTTCACATATGTCCCAGTAGTTTTACAGATGTCCCAGTAGTTTCACAGATATCACATTAGTTTCACAGATATCACATTAGTTTCACAGATGTCCCCATAGTTTCACAGATGTCCCAATAGTTTCACAGATGTCCCCATAGTTTCACAGATGTACCAGTAGTTTCACAGATGTCCCAATAGTTTCACAGATGTCCCCATAGTTTCACAGATGTCCCAGGAGTTTAACAGATGTCCCAATAGTTTAACAGATGTTCCAGTTGTTTCACAGATGTCCCCATAGTTTCACAGATGTCCCAGTAGTTTAACGGATGTCCCAGTAGTTTCACAGTTTTCCCAGAAGGTTAACAGATGTCCCAATAGTTTCACAGATGTCCCCATAGTTTCACCCATGTCCCAATAGTTTCACAGATGTCCCAGGAGTTTAACAGATGTCCCAATAGTTTAACAGATGTCCCAGTTGTTTGACAGATGTCCCAATAGTTTCACAGATGTCCCAGTAGTTTAACGGATGTCCCAGTAGTTTCACAGTTTTCCCAGAAGGTTAACAGATGTCCCAATAGTTTCACAGATGTCCCAATCGTTTCACAAATGTCCCAGTAGTTTTACAGATATCCCAGTAGGTTAACAGATGTCCCCAATAGTTTGACAGATTTCCCAGTAGTTTCACAGATGTCCCAGTAGGTTAACAGATGTCCCCATAGTTTCACAGATGTCCCAATAGGTTCACATATGTCCCAGTAGTTTTACAGATGTCCCAGTAGTTTCACAGATATCACATTAGTTTCACAGATATCACATTAGTTTCACAGATGTCCCCATAGTTTCACAGATGTCCCAATAGTTTCACAGATGTCCCCATAGTTTCACAGATGTACCAGTAGTTTCACAGATGTCCCAATAGTTTCACAGATGTCCCCATAGTTTCACAGATGTCCCAGGAGTTTAACAGATGTCCCAATAGTTTAACAGATGTTCCAGTTGTTTCACAGATGTCCCAATAGTTTCACAGATGTCCCAATGGGTTCACATATGTCCCAGTAGTTTTACAGATGTCCCAGTAGTTTCACAGATGTCCCAATAGTTTAACAGATGTCCCAGTAGTTTAACAGATGTCCCAGTAGTTTCACAGATATCCCAGTAGGTTAACAGATGTCCCATAGTTTCACAGATGTCCCAATCGTTTCACAGATGTCCCAATAGTTTAACAGATGTCCCAGTTGTTTCACAGATGTCCCAATAGTTTCACAGATGTCCCAATAGTTTCACAGATGTCCCAATAGGTTCACATATGTCCCAGTAGTTTTACAGATGGCCCAGTAGTTTCACAGATGTCCCAGTAGTTTAACAGATGTCCCAGTAGTTTAACAGATGTCGCAGTAGTTTCACAGATGTCCCAATAGTTTCACAGATGTACCAGTAGTTTCACAGATGTCCCAATAGTTTAACAGATGTCCCAATAGTTTCACCCATGTCCCAACAGTTTCACAGATGTCCCAGGAGTTTAACAGATGTCCCAATAGTTTAACAGATGTCCCAGTTGTTTTACAGATGTCCCAATAGTTTCACAGATTTCCCAATAGTTTAACAGATGTCCCAATAGGTTCACATATGTCCCAGTAGTTTTACAGATGTCCCAGTAGTTTCACAGATGTCCCAATAGTTTAACAGATGTCCCAGTAGTTTAACAGATGTCCCAGTAGTTTCACAGATGGCCCAGTAGGTTAACAGATGTCCCCATAGTTTCACAGATGTCTCAATCGTTTCACAGATGTCCCAGTAGTTTTACAGATATCCCAGTAGGTTAAGAGATGTCCCCATAGTTTCACAGATGTCCCAATAGTTTCACATATGTCCCAGTAGTATTACAGATGGCCCAGTAGTTTCACAGACGCCCCAATAGTTTCACATATGTCCCATTAGTTTCCCAGATGTCCCCATAGTTTCACAGATCTCCCAATAGTTTCACAGATGTCCCATTAGTTTCACAGATGTCCCCATAGTTTCACAGATGTCCCAAGAGTTTAACAGATGTCCCAGTAGTATTACAGATGGCCCAGTAGTTTCACACATGTCCCAGTAGTTTCACAGACGCCCCAATAGTTTCACATATGTCCCATTAGTTTCCCAGATGTCCCCATAGTTTCACAGATCTCCCAATAGTTTCACAGATGTCCCATTAGTTTCACAGATGTCCCCATAGTTTCACAGATGTCCCAGGAGTTTAACAGATGTCCCAATAGTTTAACAGATGTCCCAGTTGTTTCACAGATGTCCCAATAGTTTCACAGATGTCCCAATAGTTTCACAGATGTCCCAATAGGTTCACATATGTCCCAGTAGTTTCACAGATGTCCCAGTAGGTTAACAGATGTCCCCATAGTTTCACAGATGTCCCAATCGTTTCACAGATGTCCCAATAGTTTAACAGATGTCCCAGTTGTTTCACAGATGTCCCAATAGTTTCACAGATGTCCCAATAGTTTCACAGATGTCCCAATAGGTTCACATATGTCCCAGTAGTTTTACAGATGTCCCAGTAGTTTCACAGATGTCCCAATAGCTTAACAGATGTCCCAGTAGTTTAACAGATGTCCCAGTAGTTTCACAGATGTCCCAGTAGGTTAACAGATGTCCCCATAGTTTCACAGATGTCCCAATCGTTTCACAGATGTCCCAGTAGTTTTACAGATATCCCAGTAGGTTAACAGATGTCCAGATAGTTTCACAGATGTCCCAATAGTTTCACATATGTCCCATTAGTTTCACAGATGTCCCAATAGTTTCACAGATGTCCCAATAGTTTCACAGATGTCCCAATAGTTTCACAGATGTCCCAGAAGTTTTACAGACATCCCAGTAGGTTAAAAGATGTCCCGATAGTTTCACAGATGTTCCAGGAGTTTAACAGATGTCCCAATAGTTTAACAGATGTCCCAGTTGTTTGACAGATGTCCCAATAGTTTCACAGATGTCCCAGAAGGTTAACAGATGTCCCCATAGTTTCATAGATGTCCCAATCGTTTCACAAATGTCCCAGTAGTTTTACAGATATCCCAGTATGTTAACAGATGTCCCCAATAGTTTCACAGATGTCCCAATAGTTTAATAGATGTCCCAGTAGTTTAACAGATGTCCCAGTAGTTTCACAGATGTCCCAGTAGGTTAACAGATGTCCCCATAGTTTCACAGATGTCCCAATAGGTTCACATATGTCCCAGTAGTTTTACAGATGTCCCAGTAGTTTCACAGATATCACATTAGTTTCACAGATATCACATTAGTTTCACAGATGTCCCCATAGTTTCACAGATGTCCCAATAGTTTCCCAGATGTCCCAATAGTTTCACAGATGTCCCCATAGTTTCACAGATGTACCAGTAGTTTCACAGATGTCCCAATAGTTTCACAGATGTCCCCATAGTTTCACAGATGTCCCAGGAGTTTAACAGATGTCCCAATAGTTTAACAGATGTCCCAGTTGTTTCACAGATGTCCCAATAGTTTCACAGATGTCCCAATGGGTTCACATATGTCCCAGTAGTTTTACAGATGTCCCAGTAGTTTCACAGATGTCCCAATAGTTTAACAGATGTCCCAGTAGTTTAACAGATGTCCCAGTAGTTTCACAGATATCCCAGTAGGTTAACAGATGTCCCCATAGTTTCACAGATGTCCCAATCGTTTCACAGATGTCCCAATAGTTTAACAGATGTCCCAGTTGTTTCACAGATGTCCCAATAGTTTCCCAGATGTCCCAATAGTTTCACAGGTGTCCCAATAGGTTCACATATGTCCCAGTAGTTTTACAGATGTCCCAGTAGTTTCACAGATGTCCCAATAGTTTAACAGATGTCCCAGTAGTTTAACAGATGTCCCAGTAGTTTCACAGATGTCCCAGTAGGTTAACAGATGTCCCCATAGTTTCACAGATGTCCCAATCGTTTCACAGATGTCCCAGTAGTTTTACAGATATCCCAGTAGGTTAACAGATGTCCCCATAGTTTCACAGATGTCCCAATAGTTTCACATATGTCCCATTAGTTTCACAGATGTCCCAATAGTTTCACAGATGTCCCAATAGTTTCACAGATGTCCCAATAGTTTCACCTATGTCCCATTTGTTTCACAGAAGTCCCCATAGTTTCACAGATGTCCCAATAGTTTCACAGATGTACCAGTACTTTCACAGATGTCCCAATAGTTTCACAGATGTCCCAATAGTTTCACAGATGTCCCAGAAGTTTTACAGACATCCCAGTAGGTTAAAAGATGTCCCGATAGTTTCACAGATGTACCAGTAGTTTCACAGATGTCCCAATAGTTTCACATATGTCCCATTAGTTTCACAGATCTCCCCATAGTTTCACAGATGTCCCAATAGTTTAACATATGTCCCATTAGTATTACAGATGGCCCAGTAGTTTCACACATGTCCCAGTAGTTTCACAGACGCCCCAATAGTTTCACATATGTCCCATTAGTTTCCCAGATGTCCCCATAGTTTCACAGATGTCCCCATAGTTTCACCCATGTCCCAATAGTTTCACAGATGTCCCAGGAGTTTAACAGATGTCCCAATAGTTTAACAGATGTCCCAGTTGTTTGACAGATGTCCCAATAGTTTCACAGATGTCCCAGTAGTTTAACGGATGTCCCAGTAGTTTCACAGATGTCCCAGAAGGTTAACAGATGTCCCCATAGTTTCACAGATGTCCCAATCGTTTCACAAATGTCCCAGTAGTTTTACAGATATCCCAGTAGGTTAACAGATGTCCCCCATAGTTTCACAGATGTCCCAATAGTTTAATAGATGTCCCAGTAGTTTAACAGATGTCCCAGTAGTTTCACAGATGTCCCAGTAGGTTAACAGATGTCCCAATAGTTTCACATATGTCCCATTAGTTTCACAGATGTCCCAATAGTTTCACAGATGTCCCAATAGTTTCACAGATGTCCCAATAGTTTCACCTATGTCCCATTTGTTTCACAGAAGTCCCCATAGTTTCACAGATGTCCCAATAGTTTCACAGATGTACCAGTACTTTCACAGATGTCCCAATAGTTTCACAGATGTCCCAATAGTTTCACAGATGTCCCAGAAGTTTTACAGACATCCCAGTAGGTTAAAAGATGTCCCCATAGTTTCACAGATGTCCCAATAGGTTCACATATGTCCCAGTAGTTTTATAGATGTCCCAGTAGTTTCACAGATATCCCATTAGTTTCACAGATGTCCCCATAGTTTCACAGATGTCCCAATAGTTTCCCAGATGTCCCAATAGTTTCACAGATGTCCCCATAGTTTCACAGATGTACCAGTAGTTTCACAGATGTCCCAATAGTTTCACAGATGTCCCAATAGTTTCACAGATGTACTAGTAGTTTCACAGATGTCCCAATAGTTTCACACATGTCCCATTAGTTTCACAGATGTCCCCATAGTTTCACAGATGTCCCAATAGTTTAACAGATGTCCCAGTAGTTTTACAGATGTCCCAGTAGTTTCACACATGTCCCAGTAGTTTCACAGATGCCCCAATAGTTTAACAGATGTCCCAGTAGTTTCACAGATGTCCCAATAGTTTCACAGATGTACCAGTAGTTTCACAGATGTCCCAATAGTTTAACAGATGTCCCAATAGTTTCACCCATGTCCCAATAGTTTCACAGATGTCCCAGGAGTTTAACAGATGTCCCAATAGTTTAACAGATGTCCCAGTTGTTTTACAGATGTCCCAATAGTTTCACAGATGTCCCAATAGTTTAACAGATGTCCCAATAGGTTCACATATGTCCCAGTAGTTTTACAGATGTCCCAGTAGTTTCACAGATGGCCCAATAGTTTAACAGATGTCCCAGTAGTTTAACAGATGTCCCAGTAGTTTCACAGATGTCCCAGTAGGTTAACAGATGTCCCCATAGTTTCACAGATGTCTCAATCGTTTCACAGATGTCCCAGTAGTTTTACAGATATCCCAGTAGGTTAAGAGATGTCCCCATAGTTTCACAGATGTCCCAATAGTTTCACATATGTCCCAGCAGTATTACAGATGGGCCAGTAGTTTCACACATGTCCCAGTAGTTTCACAGACGCCCCAATAGTTTCACATATGTCCCATTAGTTTCCCAGATGTCCCCATAGTTTCACAGATCTCCCAATAGTTTCACAGATGTCCCATTAGTTTCACAGATGTCCCCATAGTTTCACAGATGTCCCAATAGTTTAACAGATGTCCCAGTAGTATTACAGATGGCCCAGTAGTTTCACACATGTCCCAGTAGTTTCACAGACGCCCCAATAGTTTCACATATGTCCCATTAGTTTCCCAGATGTCCCCATAGTTTCACAGATCTCCCAATAGTTTCACAGATGTCCCATTAGTTTCACAGATGTCCCCATAGTTTCACAGATGTCCCAATAGTTTAACAGATGTCCCAGTAGTTTTACAGATGTCCCAGTAGTTTCACACATGTCCCAGTAGTTTCACAGACGCCCCAATAGTTTTACATATGTCCCATTAGTTTCATAGATGTCCCCATAGTTTCACAGATGTCCCAATAGTTTCACAGATGTACCAATAGTTTCACAGATGTCCCAATAGTTTAACAGATGTCCCAATAGTTTCACCCATGTCCCAATAGTTTCACAGATGTCCCAGGAGTTTAACAGATGTCCCAATAGTTTAACAGATGTCCCAGTTGTTTCACAGATGTCCCAATAGTTTCACAGATGCCCCAATAGTTTCACAGATGTCCCAATAGGTTCACATATGTCCCAGTAGTTTTACAGATGTCCCAGTAGTTTCACAGATGTCCCAATAGTTTAACAGATGTCCCAGTAGTTTAACAGATGTCCCAGTAGTTTCACAGATGTCCCAGTAGGTTAACAGATGTCCCCATAGTTTCACAGATGTCCCAATCGTTTCACAGATGTCCCAATAGTTTAACAGATGTCCCAGTTGTTTCACAGATGTCCCAATAGTTTCACAGATGTCCCAATAGTTTCACAGATGTCCCAATAGGTTCACATATGTCCCAGTAGTTTTACAGATGTCCCAGTAGTTTCACAGATGTCCCAATAGTTTAACAGATGTCCCAGTAGTTTAACAGATGTCCCAGTAGTTTCACAGATATCCCAGTAGGTTAACAGATGTCCCCATAGTTTCACAGATGTCCCAATAGTTTCACATATGTCCCATTAGTTTCACAGATGTCCCAATAGTTTCACAGATGTCCCAATAGTTTCACAGATGTCCCAATAGTTTCACCTATGTCCCATTTGTTTCACAGATGTCCCCATAGTTTCACAGATGTCCCAATAGTTTCACAGATGTACCAGTAGTTTCACAGATGTCCCAAAAGTTTCACAGATGTCCCAATAGTTTCACAGATGTCCCAGAAGTTTTACAGACATCCCAGTAGGTTAAAATATGTCCCGATAGTTTCACAGATGTACCAGTAGTTTCACAGATGTCCCAATAGTTTCACATATGTCCCATTAGTTTCACAGATCTCCCCATAGTTTCGCAGATGTCCCAATAGTTTAACAGATGTCCCAGTAGTATTACAGATGGCCCAGTAGTTTCACACATGTCCCAGTAGTTTCACAGACGCCCCAATAGTTTCACATATGTCCCATTAGTTTCCCAGATGTCCCCATAGTTTCACAGATGTCCCCATAGTTTCACCCATGTCCCAATAGTTTCACAGATGTCCCAAGAGTTTAACAGATGTCCCAATAGTTTAACAGATGTCCCAGTTGTTTGACAGATGTCCCAATAGTTTCACAGATGTCCCAGTAGTTTAACGGATGTCCCAGTAGTTTCACAGATGTCCCAGTAGGTTAACAGATGTCCCCCATAGTTTCACAGATGTCCCAATAGTTTAACAGATGTCCCAGTAGTTTAACAGATGTCCCAGTAGTTTCACAGATGTCCCAGTAGGTTAACAGATGTCCCCATAGTTTCACAGATGTCCCAATAGGTTCACATATGTCCCAGTAGTTTTACAGATGTACCAGTAGTTTCACAGATATCCCATTAGTTTCACAGATGTCCCCATAGTTTCACAGATGTCCCAATAGTTTCCCAGATGTCCCAATAGTTTCACAGATGTCCCCATAGTTTCACAGATGTACCAGTAGTTTCACAGATGTCCCAATAGTTTCACAGATGTCCCAAAAGTTTCACAGATGTACTAGTAGTTTCACAGATGTCCCAATAGTTTCACATATGTCCCATTAGTTTCACAGATGTCCCCATAATTTCACAGATGTCCCAATAGTTTAACAGATGTCCCAGTAGTTTTACAGATGTCCCAGTAGTTTCACACATATCCCAGTAGTTTCACAGACGCCCCAATAGTTTCACATATGTCCCATTAGTTTCACAGATGTCCCCATAGTTTCACAGATGTCGCAATAGTTTCACAGATGTCCCAATAGTTTCACAGATGTCCCAATAGGTTCACATATGTCCCAGTAGTTTTACAGATGTCCCAGTAGTTTCACAGATGTCCCAATAGTTTAACAGATGTCCCAATAGTTTCACAGATGTCCCAATAGTTTCACCTATGTCCCATTTGTTTCACAGATGTCCCCATAGTTTCACAGATGTCCCAATAGTTTCACAGATGTACCAGTAGTTTCACAGATGTCCCAATAGTTTCACAGATGTCCCAATAGTTTCACAGATGTCCCAGAAGTTTTACAGACATCCCAGTAGGTTAACAGATGTCCCGATAGTTTCACATATGTCCCATTAGTTTCACAGATCTCCCCATAGTTTCACAGATGTCCCCATAGTTTCACAGATGTTCCAATAGTTTAACAGATGTCCCAGTAGTTTTACATATGTCCCAGTAGTTTCACACATGTCCCAGTAGTTTCACAGACGCCCCAATAGTTTTACATATGTCCCATTAGTTTCACAGATGTCCCCATAGTTTCACAGATGTCCCAATAGTTTCACAGATGTACCAATAGTTTCACAGATGTCCCAATAGTTTAACAGATGTCCCAATAGTTTCACCCATGTTCCAATAGTTTCACAGATGTCCCAGGAGTTTAACAGATGTCCGAATAGTTTAACAGATGTCCCCGTTGTTTCACAGATGTCCCAATAGTTTCACAGATGTCCCAATAGTTTCACAGATGTCCCAATAGGTTCGCATATGTCCCAGTAGTTTCACAGATGTCCCAATAGTTTAACAGATGTCCCAGTAGATTAACAGATGTCCCAGCAGTTTCACAGATGTCCCAGTAGGTTAACAGATGTCCCCATAGTTTCACAGATGTCCCAATCGTTTCACAGATGTCCCAGTAGTTTTACAGATATCCCAGTAGGTTAACAGATGTCCCCATAGTTTCACAGATGTCCCAATAGTTTAACAGATGTCCCAGTAGTTTAACAGATGTCCCAGTAGTTTCACAGATGTCCCAGTGGGTTAACAGATGTCCCCATAGTTTCACAGATGTCCCAATAGGTTAACATATGTCCCAGTAGTTTTACAGATGTCCCAGTAGTTTCACAGATGTCCCATTAGTTTCACAGATGTCCCCATAGTTTCACAGATGTCCCAATAGTTTCCCAGATGTCCCAATAGTTTCACAGATGTCCCCATAGTTTCACAGATGTACCAGTAGTTTCACAGATGTCCCAATAGTTTCACAGATGTCCCAATAGTTTCACAGATGTACTAGTAGTTTCCCAGATGTCCCAATAGTTGCACAGATGTCCCCATAGTTTCACAGATGTCCCGATAGTTTCACAGATGTCCCAATAGTTTCACAGATGTCCCAGAAGTTTTACAGACATCCCAGTAGGTTAACAGATGTCCTGATAGTTTCACAGATGTACCAGTAGTTTCACAGATGTCCCAATAGTTTCACATATGTCCCATTAGTTTCACAGATGTCCCCATAGTTTCACAGATGTCCCAATAGTTTAACAGATGTCCCAGTAGTTTCACACATGTCCCAGTAGTTTCACAGACGCCCCAACAGTTTCACATATGTCCCATTAGTTTCACAGATGTCCCCATAGTTTCACAGATGTCCCAATAGTTTAACAGATTTTCCAATTAGTTTACAGATGTCCCAGTAGTTTCACACATGTCCCAGTAGTTTCACAGACGCCCCAATAGTTTCACATATGTCCCATTAGTTTCACAGATGTCCCCATAGTTTCACAGATGTCCCAATAGTTTCACAAATGTACCAATAGTTTCACAGATGTACCAATAGTTTAACAGATGTCCGAATAGTTTCACCCATGTCCCAATAGTTTCACAGATGTCCCAGGAGTTTAACAGATCTCCCAATAGTTTAACAGATGTCCCAGTTGTTTCACAGATGTCCCAATAGTTTCACAGATGTCCCAGTAGTTTCACAGATGTCCCAGTAGTTTCACAGATGACCCCATAGTTTCACAGATGTCCCAATAGTTTCACAGATGTCCCAATAGTTTCACGTATGTCCCATTTGTTTCACAGATGTCCCCATAGTTTCACAGATGTCCCAATAGTTTCACAGTTGTACCAGTAGTTTCACAGATGTCCCAATAGTTTCACAGATGTCCCAGAAGTTTTACAGACATCCCAGTAGGTTAACAGATGTCCCGTTAGTTTCACAGATGTACCAGTAGTTTCACAGATGTCCCAATAGTTTCACAGATGTACCAGTAGTTTCACAGATGTCCCAGTAGGTTAATAGATGTCCCCCATAGTTTCACAGATGTCCCAATAGTTTAACAGATGTCCCAGTAGTTTAACAGATGTCCCAGTAGTTTCACAGATGTCCCAGTAGGTTAACAGATGTCCCCATAGTTTCACAGATGTCCCAATAGGTTCACATATGTCCCAGTAGTTTTACAGATGTACGAGTAGTTTCACAGATATCCCATTAGTTTCACAGATGTCCCCATAGTTTCACAGATGTCCCAATAGTTTCCCAGATGTCCCAATAGTTTCACAGATGTCCCCATAGTTTCACATATGTCCCATTAGTTTCACAGATGTCCCCATAGTTTCACAGATGTCCCAATAGTTTCACAAATGTACCAATAGTTTCACAGATGTACCAATAGTTTAACAGATGTACTAGTAGTTTCCCAGATGTCCCAATAGTTGCACAGATGTCCCCATAGTTTCACAGATGTCCCGATAGTTTCACAGATGTCCCAATAGTTTCACAGATGTCCCAGAAGTTTTACAGACATCCCAGTAGGTTAACAGATGTCCTGATAGTTTCACAGATGTACCAGTAGTTTCACAGATGTCCCAATAGTTTCACATATGTCCCATTAGTTTCACAGATGTCCCCATAGTTTCACAGATGTCCCAATAGTTTAACAGATGTCCCAGTAGTTTCACACATGTCCCAGTAGTTTCACAGACGCCCCAACAGTTTCACATATGTCCCATTAGTTTCACAGATGTCCCCATAGTTTCACAGATGTCCCAATAGTTTAACAGATTTTCCAATTAGTTTACAGATGTCCCAGTAGTTTCACACATGTCCCAGTAGTTTCACAGACGCCCCAATAGTTTCACATATGTCCCATTAGTTTCACAGATGTCCCCATAGTTTCACAGATGTCCCAATAGTTTCACAAATGTACCAATAGTTTCACAGATGTACCAATAGTTTAACAGATGTCCGAATAGTTTCACCCATGTCCCAATAGTTTCACAGATGTCCCAGGAGTTTAACAGATCTCCCAATAGTTTAACAGATGTCCCAGTTGTTTCACAGATGTCCCAATAGTTTCACAGATGTCCCAGTAGTTTCACAGATGTCCCAGTAGTTTCACAGATGACCCCATAGTTTCACAGATGTCCCAATAGTTTCACAGATGTCCCAATAGTTTCACGTATGTCCCATTTGTTTCACAGATGTGACCATAGTTTCACAGATGTCCCAATAGTTTCACAGTTGTACCAGTAGTTTCACAGATGTCCCAATAGTTTCACAGATGTCCCAGAAGTTTTACAGACATCCCAGTAGGTTAACAGATGTCCCGTTAGTTTCACAGATGTATCAGTAGTTTCACAGATGTCCCAATAGTTTCACAGATGTACCAGTAGTTTCACAGATGTCCCAGTAGGTTAACAGATGTCCCCCATAGTTTCACAGATGTCCCAATAGTTTAACAGATGTCCCAGTAGTTTAACAGATGTCCCAGTAGTTTCACAGATGTCCCAGTAGGTTAACAGATGTCCCCATAGTTTCACAGATGTCCCAATAGGTTCACATATGTCCCAGTAGTTTTACAGATGTACCAGTAGTTTCACAGATATCCCATTAGTTTCACAGATGTCCCCATAGTTTCACAGATGTCCCAATAGTTTCCCAGATGTCCCAATAGTTTCACAGATGTCCCCATAGTTTCACATATGTCCCATTAGTTTCACAGATGTCCCCATAGTTTCACAGATGTCCCAATAGTTTCACAAATGTACCAATAGTTTCACAGATGTACCAATAGTTTAACAGATGTCCGAATAGTTTCACCCATGTCCCAATAGTTTCACAGATGTCCCAGGAGTTTAACAGATCTCCCAATAGTTTACCAGATGTCCCAGTTGTTTCACAGATGTCCCAATAGTTTAACAGATGTCCCAGTAGTTTCACAGATGTCCCAGTAGGTTAACAGATGTCCCCATAGTTTCACAGATGTCCCAATAGGTTCACATATGTCCCAGTAGTTTTACAGATGTACCAGTAGTTTCACAGATATCCCATTAGTTTCACAGATGTCCCCATAGTTTCACAGATGTCCCAATAGTTTCCCAGATGTCCCAATAGTTTCACAGATGTCCCCATAGTTTCACAGATGTACCAGTAGTTTCACAGATGTCCCAATAGTTTCACAGATGTCCCAAAAGTTTCACAGATGTACTAGTAGTTTCACAGATGTCCCAATAGTTTCACATATGTCCCATTAGTTTCACAGATGTCCCCATAATTTCACAGATGTCCCAATAGTTTAACAGATGTCCCAGTAGTTTTACAGATGTCCCAGTAGTTTCACACATATCCCAGTAGTTTCACAGACGCCCCAATAGTTTCACATATGTCCCATTAGTTTCACAGATGTCCCCATAGTTTCACAGATGTCGCAATAGTTTCACAGATGTCCCAATAGTTTCACAGATGTCCCAATAGGTTCACATATGTCCCAGTAGTTTTACAGATGTCCCAGTAGTTTCACAGATGTCCCAATAGTTTAACAGATGTCCCAATAGTTTCACAGATGTCCCAATAGTTTCACCTATGTCCCATTTGTTTCACAGATGTCCCCATAGTTTCACAGATGTCCCAATAGTTTCACAGATGTACCAGTAGTTTCACAGATGTCCCAATAGTTTCACAGATGTCCCAATAGTTTCACAGATGTCCCAGAAGTTTTACAGACATCCCAGTAGGTTAACAGATGTCCCGATAGTTTCACATATGTCCCATTAGTTTCACAGATCTCCCCATAGTTTCACAGATGTCCCAATAGTTTAACAGATGTCCCAGTAGTATTACAGATGGCCCAGTAGTTTCACACATGTCCCAGTAGTTTCACAGACGCCCCAATAGTTTCACATATGTCCCATTAGTTTCCCAGATGTCCCCATAGTTTCACAGATGTCCCCATAGTTTCACAGATGTTCCAATAGTTTAACAGATGTCCCAGTAGTTTTACATATGTCCCAGTAGTTTCACACATGTCCCAGTAGTTTCACAGACGCCCCAATAGTTTTACATATGTCCCATTAGTTTCACAGATGTCCCCATAGTTTCACAGATGTCCCAATAGTTTCACAGATGTACCAATAGTTTCACAGATGTCCCAATAGTTTAACAGATGTCCCAATAGTTTCACCCATGTTCCAATAGTTTCACAGATGTCCCAGGAGTTTAACAGATGTCCGAATAGTTTAACAGATGTCCCCGTTGTTTCACAGATGTCCCAATAGTTTCACAGATGTCCCAATAGTTTCACAGATGTCCCAATAGGTTCGCATATGTCCCAGTAGTTTCACAGATGTCCCAATAGTTTAACAGATGTCCCAGTAGATTAACAGATGTCCCAGCAGTTTCACAGATGTCCCAGTAGGTTAACAGATGTCCCCATAGTTTCACAGATGTCCCAATCGTTTCACAGATGTCCCAGTAGTTTTACAGATATCCCAGTAGGTTAACAGATGTCCCCATAGTTTCACAGATGTCCCAATAGTTTAACAGATGTCCCAGTAGTTTAACAGATGTCCCAGTAGTTTCACAGATGTCCCAGTGGGTTAACAGATGTCCCCATAGTTTCACAGATGTCCCAATAGGTTAACATATGTCCCAGTAGTTTTACAGATGTCCCAGTAGTTTCACAGATGTCCCATTAGTTTCACAGATGTCCCCATAGTTTCACAGATGTCCCAATAGTTTCCCAGATGTCCCAATAGTTTCACAGATGTCCCCATAGTTTCACAGATGTACCAGTAGTTTCACAGATGTCCCAATAGTTTCACAGATGTCCCAATAGTTTCACAGATGTACTAGTAGTTTCCCAGATGTCCCAATAGTTGCACAGATGTCCCCATAGTTTCACAGATGTCCCGATAGTTTCACAGATGTCCCAATAGTTTCACAGATGTCCCAGAAGTTTTACAGACATCCCAGTAGGTTAACAGATGTCCTGATAGTTTCACAGATGTACCAGTAGTTTCACAGATGTCCCAATAGTTTCACATATGTCCCATTAGTTTCACAGATGTCCCCATAGTTTCACAGATGTCCCAATAGTTTAACAGATGTCCCAGTAGTTTCACACATGTCCCAGTAGTTTCACAGACGCCCCAACAGTTTCACATATGTCCCATTAGTTTCACAGATGTCCCCATAGTTTCACAGATGTCCCAATAGTTTAACAGATTTTCCAATTAGTTTACAGATGTCCCAGTAGTTTCACACATGTCCCAGTAGTTTCACAGACGCCCCAATAGTTTCACATATGTCCCATTAGTTTCACAGATGTCCCCATAGTTTCACAGATGTCCCAATAGTTTCACAAATGTACCAATAGTTTCACAGATGTACCAATAGTTTAACAGATGTCCGAATAGTTTCACCCATGTCCCAATAGTTTCACAGATGTCCCAGGAGTTTAACAGATCTCCCAATAGTTTAACAGATGTCCCAGTTGTTTCACAGATGTCCCAATAGTTTCACAGATGTCCCAGTAGTTTCACAGATGTCCCAGTAGTTTCACAGATGACCCCATAGTTTCACAGATGTCCCAATAGTTTCACAGATGTCCCAATAGTTTCACGTATGTCCCATTTGTTTCACAGATGTCCCCATAGTTTCACAGATGTCCCAATAGTTTCACAGTTGTACCAGTAGTTTCACAGATGTCCCAATAGTTTCACAGATGTCCCAGAAGTTTTACAGACATCCCAGTAGGTTAACAGATGTCCCGTTAGTTTCACAGATGTACCAGTAGTTTCACAGATGTCCCAATAGTTTCACAGATGTACCAGTAGTTTCACAGATGTCCCAGTAGGTTAATAGATGTCCCCCATAGTTTCACAGATGTCCCAATAGTTTAACAGATGTCCCAGTAGTTTAACAGATGTCCCAGTAGTTTCACAGATGTCCCAGTAGGTTAACAGATGTCCCCATAGTTTCACAGATGTCCCAATAGGTTCACATATGTCCCAGTAGTTTTACAGATGTACGAGTAGTTTCACAGATATCCCATTAGTTTCACAGATGTCCCCATAGTTTCACAGATGTCCCAATAGTTTCCCAGATGTCCCAATAGTTTCACAGATGTCCCCATAGTTTCACATATGTCCCATTAGTTTCACAGATGTCCCCATAGTTTCACAGATGTCCCAATAGTTTCACAAATGTACCAATAGTTTCACAGATGTACCAATAGTTTAACAGATGTACTAGTAGTTTCCCAGATGTCCCAATAGTTGCACAGATGTCCCCATAGTTTCACAGATGTCCCGATAGTTTCACAGATGTCCCAATAGTTTCACAGATGTCCCAGAAGTTTTACAGACATCCCAGTAGGTTAACAGATGTCCTGATAGTTTCACAGATGTACCAGTAGTTTCACAGATGTCCCAATAGTTTCACATATGTCCCATTAGTTTCACAGATGTCCCCATAGTTTCACAGATGTCCCAATAGTTTAACAGATGTCCCAGTAGTTTCACACATGTCCCAGTAGTTTCACAGACGCCCCAACAGTTTCACATATGTCCCATTAGTTTCACAGATGTCCCCATAGTTTCACAGATGTCCCAATAGTTTAACAGATTTTCCAATTAGTTTACAGATGTCCCAGTAGTTTCACACATGTCCCAGTAGTTTCACAGACGCCCCAATAGTTTCACATATGTCCCATTAGTTTCACAGATGTCCCCATAGTTTCACAGATGTCCCAATAGTTTCAGAAATGTACCAATAGTTTCACAGATGTACCAATAGTTTAACAGATGTCCGAATAGTTTCACCCATGTCCCAATAGTTTCACAGATGTCCCAGGAGTTTAACAGATCTCCCAATAGTTTAACAGATGTCCCAGTTGTTTCACAGATGTCCCAATAGTTTCACAGATGTCCCAGTAGTTTCACAGATGTCCCAGTAGTTTCACAGATGACCCCATAGTTTCACAGATGTCCCAATAGTTTCACAGATGTCCCAATAGTTTCACGTATGTCCCATTTGTTTCACAGATGTGACCATAGTTTCACAGATGTCCCAATAGTTTCACAGTTGTACCAGTAGTTTCACAGATGTCCCAATAGTTTCACAGATGTCCCAGAAGTTTTACAGACATCCCAGTAGGTTAACAGATGTCCCGTTAGTTTCACAGATGTATCAGTAGTTTCACAGATGTCCCAATAGTTTCACAGATGTACCAGTAGTTTCACAGATGTCCCAGTAGGTTAACAGATGTCCCCCATAGTTTCACAGATGTCCCAATAGTTTAACAGATGTCCCAGTAGTTTAACAGATGTCCCAGTAGTTTCACAGATGTCCCAGTAGGTTAACAGATGTCCCCATAGTTTCACAGATGTCCCAATAGGTTCACATATGTCCCAGTAGTTTTACAGATGTACCAGTAGTTTCACAGATATCCCATTAGTTTCACAGATGTCCCCATAGTTTCACAGATGTCCCAATAGTTTCCCAGATGTCCCAATAGTTTCACAGATGTCCCCATAGTTTCACATATGTCCCATTAGTTTCACAGATGTCCCCATAGTTTCACAGATGTCCCAATAGTTTCACAAATGTACCAATAGTTTCACAGATGTACCAATAGTTTAACAGATGTCCGAATAGTTTCACCCATGTCCCAATAGTTTCACAGATGTCCCAGGAGTTTAACAGATCTCCCAATAGTTTACCAGATGTCCCAGTTGTTTCACAGATGTCCCAATAGTTTCACAGATGTCCCAGTAGTTTCACAGATGTCCCAGTAGTTTCACAGATGACCCCATAGTTTCACAGATGTCCCAATAGTTTCACAGATGTCCCAATAGTTTCACGTATGTCCCATTTGTTTCACAGATGTCCCCATAGTTTCAC
Source organism: Petromyzon marinus (assembly GCF_048934315.1). NCBI lineage: Eukaryota > Metazoa > Chordata > Hyperoartia > Petromyzontiformes > Petromyzontidae > Petromyzon > Petromyzon marinus. Next base: position 205,044 of record NW_027423683.1, on the reverse strand, counting down.
AGATGTCCCAATAGTTTCACAGTTGTACCAGTAGTTTCACAGATGTCCCAATAGTTTCACAGATGTCCCAGAAGTTTTACAGACATCCCAGTAGGTTAACAGATGTCCCGTTAGTTTCACAGATGTACCAGTAGTTTCACAGATGTCCCAATAGTTTCACAGATGTACCAGTAGTTTCACAGATGTCCCAGTAGGTTAACAGATGTCCCCCATAGTTTCACAGATGTCCCAATAGTTTAACAGATGTTCCAGTAGTTTAACAGATGTCCCAGTAGTTTCACAGATGTCCCAGTAGGTTAACAGATGTCCCCATAGTTTCACAGATGTCCCAATAGGTTCACATATGTCCCAGTAGTTTTACAGATGTACCAGTAGTTTCACAGATATCCCATTAGTTTCACAGATGTCCCCATAGTTTCACAGATGTCCCAATAGTTTCCCAGATGTCCCAATAGTTTCACAGATGTCCCCATAGTTTCACAGATGTACCAGTAGTTTCACAGATGTCCCAGTAGGTTAACAGATGTCCCCCATAGTTTCACAGATGTCCCAATAGTTTAACAGATGTCCCAATAGTTTCACATATGTCCCATTAGTTTCACAGATGTCCCCATAGTTTCACAGATGTCCCAATAGTTTAACAGATGTCCCAGTAGTTTTACAGATGTCCCAGTAGTTTCACACATGTCCCAGTAGTTTCACAGACGCCCCAATAGTTTCACATATGTCCCATTAGTTTCACAGATGTCCCCATAGTTTCACAGATGTCGCAATAGTTTCACAGATGTCCCAATAGTTTCACAGATGTCCCAATAGGTTCACATATGTCCCAGTAGTTTTACAGATGTCCCAGTAGTTTCACAGATGTCCCAATAGTTTAACAGATGTCCCAATAGTTTCACAGATGTCCGAATAGTTTCACCTATGTCCCATTTGTTTCACAGATGTCCCCATAGTTTCACAGATGTCCCAATAGTTTCACAGATGTACCAGTAGTTTCACAGATGTCCCAATAGTTTCACAGATGTCCCAATAGTTTCACAGATGTCCCAGAAGTTTTACAGACATCCCAGTAGGTTAAAAGATGTCCCGATAGTTTCACATATGTCCCATTAGTTTCACAGATCTCCCCATAGTTCCACAGATGTCCCAATAGTTTAACAGATGTCCCAGTAGTATTACAGATGGCCGAGTAGTTTCACACATGTCCCAGTAGTTTCACAGACGCCCCAATAGTTTCACATATGTCCCATTAGTTTCCCAGATGTCCCCATAGTTTCACAGATGTCCCCATAGTTTCACAGATGTTCCAATAGTTTAACAGATGTCCCAGTAGTTTTACATATGTCCCAGTAGTTTCACACATGTCCCAGTAGTTTCACAGACGCCCCAATAGTTTTACATATGTCCCATTAGTTTCACAGATGTGCCCATAGTTTCACAGATGTCCCAATAGTTTCACAGATGTACCAATAGTTTCACAGATGTCCCAATAGTTTAACAGATGTCCCAATAGTTTCACCCATGTTCCAATAGTTTCACAGATGTCCCAGGAGTTTAACAGATGTCCGAATAGTTTAACAGATGTCCCCGTTGTTTCACAGATGTCCCAATAGTTTCACAGATGTCCCAATAGTTTCACAGATGTCCCAATAGGTTCGCATATGTCCCAGTAGTTTCACAGATGTCCCAAAAGTTTAACAGATGTCCCAGTAGATTAACAGATGTCCCAGCAGTTTCACAGATGTCCCAGTAGATTAACAGATGTCCCCATAGTTTCACAGATGTCCCAATCGTTTCACAGATGTCCCAGTAGTTTTACAGATATCCCAGTAGGTTAACAGATGTCCCCATAGTTTCACAGATGTCCCAATAGTTTAACAGATGTCCCAGTAGTTTAACAGATGTCCCAGTAGTTTCACAGATGTCCCAGTGGGTTAAAAGATGTCCCCATAGTTTCACAGATGTCCCAATAGGTTCACATATGTCCCAGTAGTTTTACAGATGTCCCAGTAGTTTCACAGATGTCCCATTAGTTTCACAGATGTCCCCATATTTTCATAGATGTCCCAATAGTTTCCCAGATGTCCCAATAGTTTCACAGATGTCCCCATAGTTTCACAGATGTACCAGTAGTTTCACAGATGTCCCAATAGTTTCACAGATGTCCCAATAGTTTCACAGATGTACTAGTAGTTTCCCAGATGTCCCAATAGTTGCACAGATGTCCCTATAGTTTCACAGATGTCCCGATAGTTTCACAGATGTCCCAATAGTTTCACAGATGTCCCAGAAGTTTTACAGACATCCCAGTAGGTTAACAGATGTCCTGATAGTTTCACAGATGTACCAGTAGTTTCACAGATGTCCCAATAGTTTCACATATGTCCTATTAGTTTCACAGATGTCCCCATAGTTTCACAGATGTCCCAATAGTTTAACAGATGTCCCAGTAGTTTCACACATGTCCCAGTAGTTTCACAGACGCCCCAACAGTTTCACATATGTCCCATTAGTTTCACAGATGTCCCCATAGTTTCACAGATGTCCCAATAGTTTAACAGATTTTCCAATTAGTTTACAGATGTCCCAGTAGTTTCACACATGTCCCAGTAGTTTCACAGACGCCCCAATAGTTTCACATATGTCCCATTAGTTTCACAGATGTCCCCATAGTTTCACAGATGTCCCAATAGTTTCACAAATGTACCAATAGTTTCACAGATGTACCAATAGTTTAACAGATGTCCCAATAGTTTCACCCATGTCCCAATAGTTTCACAGATGTCCCAGGAGTTTAACAGATCTCCCAATAGTTTAACAGATGTCCCAGTTGTTTCACAGATGTCCCAATAGTTTCACAGATGTCCCAGTAGTTTCACAGATGTCCCAGTAGTTTCACAGATGACCCCATAGTTTCACAGATGTCCCAATAGTTTCACAGATGTCCCAATAGTTTCACGAATGTCCCATTTGTTTCACAGATGTCCCCATAGTTTCACAGATGTCCCAATAGTTTCACAGATGTACCAGTAGTTTCACAGATGTCCCAATAGTTTCAAAGATGTCCCAGAAGTTTTACAGACATCCCAGTAGGTTAACAGATGTCCTGATAGTTTCACAGATGTACCAGTAGTTTCACAGATGTCCCAATAGTTTCACATATGTCCCATTAGTTTCACAGATGTCCCCATAGTTTCACAGATGTCCCAATAGTTTAACAGATGTCCCAGTAGTTTCACACATGTCCCAGTAGTTTCACAGACGCCCCAACAGTTTCACATATGTCCCATTAGTTTCACAGATGTCCCCATAGTTTCACAGATGTCCCAATAGTTTAACAGATTTTCCAATTAGTTTACAGATGTCCCAGTAGTTTCACACATGTCCCAGTAGTTTCACAGACGCCCCAATAGTTTCACATATGTCCCATTAGTTTCACAGATGTCCCCATAGTTTCACAGATGTCCCAATAGTTTCACAAATGTACCAATAGTTTCACAGATGTACCAATAGTTTAACAGATGTCCCAATAGTTTCACCCATGTCCCAATAGTTTCACAGATGTCCCAGGAGTTTAACAGATCTCCCAATAGTTTAACAGATGTCCCAGTTGTTTCACAGATGTCCCAATAGTTTCACAGATGTCCCAGTAGTTTCACAGATGTCCCAGTAGTTTCACAGATGACCCCATAGTTTCACAGATGTCCCAATAGTTTCACAGATGTCCCAATAGTTTCACGAATGTCCCATTTGTTTCACAGATGTCCCCATAGTTTCACAGATGTCCCAATAGTTTCACAGATGTACCAGTAGTTTCACAGATGTCCCAATAGTTTCAAAGATGTCCCAGAAGTTTTACAGACATCCCAGTAGGTTAACAGATGTCCCGTTAGTTTCACAGATGTACCAGTAGTTTCACAGATGTCCCAATAGTTTCACAGATGTACCAGTAGTTTCACAGATGTCCCAATAGTTTTACAGATGTCCCAGTAGTTTCACGTATGTCCCAGTAGTTTCACCCATGTCCCAGTAGTTTCACAGACGCCCCAATAGTTTCACATATGTCCCATTAGTTTCCCAGATGTCCCCATAGTTTCACAGATGTCCCAATAGTTTCACAGATGTCCCAGTAGTTTCACAGATGTCCCCATAGTTTCATAGATGTCCCAATAGTTTAACAGATGTCACAGTAGTTTTACAGATGTCCCAGTAGTTTCACACATGTCCCAGTAGTTTCACAGACGCCCCAATAGTTTCACATATGTCCCATTAGTTTCACAGATGTCCCCATAGTTTCACAGATGTCCCAATAGTTTCACAGATGTACCAGTAGTTTCACAGATGTCCCAATAGTTTAACAGATGTCCCAATAGTTTCACCCATGTCCCAATAGTTTCACAGATGTCCCAGGAGTTTCACAGATGTCCCAATAGTTTAACAGATGTCCCAGTTGTTTCACAGATGTCCCAATATTTTCACAGATGTCCCAATAGTTTCAGAGATGTCCCAATAGGTTCACATATGTCTCAGTAGTTTTACAGATGTCCCAGTAGTTTCACAGATGTCCCAATAGTTTAACAGATGTCCCAGTAGTTTAACAGATGTCCCAGTAGTTTCACAGATGTCCCAGTAGGTTAACAGATGTCCCCATAGTTTCACAGATGTCCCAATCGTTTCACAGATGTCCCATTAGTTTCACAGATGTCCCCATAGTTTCACAGATGTCCCAATAGTTTAACAGATGTCCCCATAGTTTCACAGATGTCCCAATAGTTTCACAGATGTACCAATAGTTTCACAGATGTCCCAATAGTTTAACAAATGTCCCAATAGTTTCACCCATGTCCCAATAGTTTCACAGATGTCCCAGGAGTTTAACAGATGTCCCAATAGTTTAACAGATGTCCCAGTTGTTTCACAGATGTCCCAATAGTTTCACAGATGTCCCAATAGGTTCACATATGTCCCAGTAGTTTTACAGATGTCCCAGTAGTTTCACAGATGTCCCAATAGTTTAACAGATGTCCCAGTAGTTTAACAGATGTCCCAGTAGTTTAACAGATGTCCCAATATTTTCACAGATGTACCAGTAGTTTCACAGATGTCCCAATAGTTTAACAGATGTCCCAATAGGTCACCCATGTCCCAATAGTTTCACAGATGTCTCAGGAGTTTAACAGATGTCCCAATAGTTTAACAGATGTCCCAGTTGTTTCACAAATGTCCCAATAGTTTCACAGATGTCCCAATAGTTTCCCAGATGTCCCAATAGTTTCACAGATGTCCCCATAGTTTCACAGATGTACCAGTAGTTTCACAGATGTCCCAATAGTTTCACAGATGTCCCAATAGTTTCACAGATGTACTAGTAGTTTCACAGATGTCCCAATAGTTTCACATATGTCCCATTAGTTTCACAGATGTCCCCATAGTTTCACAGATGTCCCAATAGTTTAACAGATGTCCCATTAGTTTCACAGATGTCCCCATAGTTTCACAGATGTCCCAATAGTTTCACAGATGTCCCAATAGTTTCACAGATGTCCCAATAGGTTCACATATGTCCCAGTAGTTTCACAGATGTCCCCATAGTTTCACAGATGTCCCAATAGTTTAACAGATGTCCCAGTAGTTTTACAGATGTCCCAGTAGTTTCACACATGTCCCAGTAGTTTCACAGACGCCCCAATAGTTTCACATATGTCCCATTAGTTTCACAGATGTCCCCATAGTTTCACAGATGTCCCAATAGTTTCACAGATGTACTAGTAGTTTCACAGATGTCCCAATAGTTTCACAGATGTCCCATCAGTTTCACAGATGTCCCCATAGTTTCACAGATGTCCCAGTAGTTTCACAGACGCCCCAATAGTTTCACATATGTCCCATTAGTTTCACAGATGTCCCCATAGTTTCACAGACGTCCCAATAGTTTCACAAATGCACCAATAGTTTCACAGATGTACCAATAGTTTAACAGATGTCCCAATAGTTTCACCCATGTCCCAATAGTTTCACAGATGTCCCAGGAGTTTAACAGATCTCCCAATAGTTTAACAGATGTCCCAGTTGTTTCACAGATGTCCCAATAGTTTCACAGATGTCCCAGTAGTTTCACAGATGTCCCAGTAGTTTCACAGATGACCCCATAGTTTCACAGATGTCCCAATAGTTTCACAGATGTCCCAATAGTTTCACGAATGTCCCATTTGTCTCACAGATGTCCCCATAGTTTCACAGATGTCCCAATAGTTTCACAGATGTACCAGTAGTTTCACAGATGTCCCAATAGTTTCAAAGATGTCCCAGAAGTTTTACAGACATCCCAGTAGGTTAACAGATGTCCCGTTAGTTTCACAGATGTACCAGTAGTTTCACAGATGTCCCAATAGTTTCACAGATGTACCAGTAGTTTCACAGATGTCCCAATAGTTTTACAGATGTCCCAGTAGTTTCACGTATGTCCCAGTAGTTTCACCCATGTCCCAGTAGTTTCACAGACGCCCCAATAGTTTCACATATGTCCCATTAGTTTCCCAGATGTCCCCATAGTTTCACAGATGTCCCAATAGTTTCACAGATGTCCCAGTAGTTTCACAGATGTCCCCATAGTTTCATAGATGTCCCAATAGTTTAACAGATGTCACAGTAGTTTTACAGATGTCCCAGTAGTTTCACACATGTCCCAGTAGTTTCACAGACGCCCCAATAGTTTCACATATGTCCCATTAGTTTCACAGATGTCCCCATAGTTTCACAGATGTCCCAATAGTTTCACAGATGTACCAGTAGTTTCACAGATGTCCCAATAGTTTAACAGATGTCCCAATAGTTTCACCCATGTCCCAATAGTTTCACAGATGTCCCAGGAGTTTCACAGATGTCCCAATAGTTTAACAGATGTCCCAGTTGTTTCACAGATGTCCCAATATTTTCACAGATGTCCCAATAGTTTCAGAGATGTCCCAATAGGTTCACATATGTCTCAGTAGTTTTACAGATGTCCCAGTAGTTTCACAGATGTCCCAATAGTTTAACAGATGTCCCAGTAGTTTAACAGATGTCCCAGTAGTTTCACAGATGTCCCAGTAGGTTAACAGATGTCCCCATAGTTTCACAGATGTCCCAATCGTTTCACAGATGTCCCATTAGTTTCACAGATGTCCCCATAGTTTCACAGATGTCCCAATAGTTTAACAGATGTCCCCATAGTTTCACAGATGTCCCAATAGTTTCACAGATGTACCAATAGTTTCACAGATGTCCCAATAGTTTAACAAATGTCCCAATAGTTTCACCCATGTCCCAATAGTTTCACAGATGTCCCAGGAGTTTAACAGATGTCCCAATAGTTTAACAGATGTCCCAGTTGTTTCACAGATGTCCCAATAGTTTCACAGATGTCCCAATAGGTTCACATATGTCCCAGTAGTTTTACAGATGTCCCAGTAGTTTCACAGATGTCCCAATAGTTTAACAGATGTCCCAGTAGTTTAACAGATGTCCCAGTAGTTTAACAGATGTCCCAATATTTTCACAGATGTACCAGTAGTTTCACAGATGTCCCAATAGTTTAACAGATGTCCCAATAGGTCACCCATGTCCCAATAGTTTCACAGATGTCTCAGGAGTTTAACAGATGTCCCAATAGTTTAACAGATGTCCCAGTTGTTTCACAGATGTCCCAATAGGTTCACATATGTCCCAGTAGTTTCACAGATGTCCCCATAGTTTCACAGATGTCCCAATAGTTTAACAGATGTCCCAGTAGTTTTACAGATGTCCCAGTAGTTTCACACATGTCCCAGTAGTTTCACAGACGCCCCAATAGTTTCACATATGTCCCATTAGTTTCACAGATGTCCCCATAGTTTCACAGATGTCCCAATAGTTTCACAGATGTACTAGTAGTTTCACAGATGTCCCAATAGTTTCACAGATGTCCCATCAGTTTCACAGATGTCCCCATAGTTTCACAGATGTCCCAGTAGTTTCACAGACGCCCCAATAGTTTCACATATGTCCCATTAGTTTCACAGATGTCCCCATAGTTTCACAGACGTCCCAATAGTTTCACAAATGCACCAATAGTTTCACAGATGTACCAATAGTTTAACAGATGTCCCAATAGTTTCACCCATGTCCCAATAGTTTCACAGATGTCCCAGGAGTTTAACAGATCTCCCAATAGTTTAACAGATGTCCCAGTTGTTTCACAGATGTCCCAATAGTTTCACAGATGTCCCAGTAGTTTCACAGATGTCCCAGTAGTTTCACAGATGACCCCATAGTTTCACAGATGTCCCAATAGTTTCACAGATGTCCCAATAGTTTCACGAATGTCCCATTTGTCTCACAGATGTCCCCATAGTTTCACAGATGTCCCAATAGTTTCACAGATGTACCAGTAGTTTCACAGATGTCCCAATAGTTTCAAAGATGTCCCAGAAGTTTTACAGACATCCCAGTAGGTTAACAGATGTCCCGTTAGTTTCACAGATGTACCAGTAGTTTCACAGATGTCCCAATAGATTCACAGATGTACCAGTAGTTTCACAGATGTCCCAATAGTTTTACAGATGTCCCAGTAGTTTCACGTATGTCCCAGTAGTTTCACCCATGTCCCAGTAGTTTCACAGACGCCCCAATAGTTTCACATATGTCCCATTAGTTTCCCAGATGTCCCCATAGTTTCACAGATGTCCCAATAGTTTCACAGATGTCCCAGTAGTTTCACAGATGTCCCCATAGTTTCATAGATGTCCCAATAGTTTAACAGATGTCACAGTAGTTTTACAGATGTCCCAGTAGTTTCACACATGTCCCAGTAGTTTCACAGACGCCCCAATAGTTTCACATATGTCCCATTAGTTTCACAGATGTCCCCATAGTTTCACAGATGTCCCAATAGTTTCACAGATGTACCAGTAGTTTCACAGATGTCCCAATAGTTTAACAGATGTCCCAATAGTTTCACCCATGTCCCAATAGTTTCACAGATGTCCCAGGAGTTTCACAGATGTCCCAATAGTTTAACAGATGTCCCAGTTGTTTCACAGATGTCCCAATATTTTCACAGATGTCCCAATAGTTTCAGAGATGTCCCAATAGGTTCACATATGTCTCAGTAGTTTTACAGATGTCCCAGTAGTTTCACAGATGTCCCAATAGTTTAACAGATGTCCCAGTAGTTTAACAGATGTCCCAGTAGTTTCACAGATGTCCCAGTAGGTTAACAGATGTCCCCATAGTTTCACAGATGTCCCAATCGTTTCACAGATGTCCCATTAGTTTCACAGATGTCCCCATAGTTTCACAGATGTCCCAATAGTTTAACAGATGTCCCCATAGTTTCACAGATGTCCCAATAGTTTCACAGATGTACCAATAGTTTCACAGATGTCCCAATAGTTTAACAAATGTCCCAATAGTTTCACCCATGTCCCAATAGTTTCACAGATGTCCCAGGAGTTTAACAGATGTCCCAATAGTTTAACAGATGTCCCAGTTGTTTCACAGATGTCCCAATAGTTTCACAGATGTCCCAATAGGTTCACATATGTCCCAGTAGTTTTACAGATGTCCCAGTAGTTTCACAGATGTCCCAATAGTTTAACAGATGTCCCAGTAGTTTAACAGATGTCCCAGTAGTTTAACAGATGTCCCAATATTTTCACAGATGTACCAGTAGTTTCACAGATGTCCCAATAGTTTAACAGATGTCCCAATAGGTCACCCATGTCCCAATAGTTTCACAGATGTCTCAGGAGTTTAACAGATGTCCCAATAGTTTAACAGATGTCCCAGTTGTTTCACAGATGTCCCAATAGGTTCACATATGTCCCAGTAGTTTCACAGATGTCCCCATAGTTTCACAGATGTCCCAATAGTTTAACAGATGTCCCAGTAGTTTTACAGATGTCCCAGTAGTTTCACACATGTCCCAGTAGTTTCACAGACGCCCCAATAGTTTCACATATGTCCCATTAGTTTCACAGATGTCCCCATAGTTTCACAGATGTCCCAATAGTTTCACAGATGTACTAGTAGTTTCACAGATGTCCCAATAGTTTCACAGATGTCCCATCAGTTTCACAGATGTCCCCATAGTTTCACAGATGTCCCAGTAGTTTCACAGACGCCCCAATAGTTTCACATATGTCCCATTAGTTTCACAGATGTCCCCATAGTTTCACAGACGTCCCAATAGTTTCACAAATGCACCAATAGTTTCACAGATGTACCAATAGTTTAACAGATGTCCCAATAGTTTCACCCATGTCCCAATAGTTTCACAGATGTCCCAGGAGTTTAACAGATCTCCCAATAGTTTAACAGATGTCCCAGTTGTTTCACAGATGTCCCAATAGTTTCACAGATGTCCCAGTAGTTTCACAGATGTCCCAGTAGTTTCACAGATGACCCCATAGTTTCACAGATGTCCCAATAGTTTCACAGATGTCCCAATAGTTTCACGAATGTCCCATTTGTCTCACAGATGTCCCCATAGTTTCACAGATGTCCCAATAGTTTCACAGATGTACCAGTAGTTTCACAGATGTCCCAATAGTTTCAAAGATGTCCCAGAAGTTTTACAGACATCCCAGTAGGTTAACAGATGTCCCGTTAGTTTCACAGATGTACCAGTAGTTTCACAGATGTCCCAATAGATTCACAGATGTACCAGTAGTTTCACAGATGTCCCAATAGTTTTACAGATGTCCCAGTAGTTTCACGTATGTCCCAGTAGTTTCACCCATGTCCCAGTAGTTTCACAGACGCCCCAATAGTTTCACATATGTCCCATTAGTTTCCCAGATGTCCCCATAGTTTCACAGATGTCCCAATAGTTTCACAGATGTCCCAGTAGTTTCACAGATGTCCCCATAGTTTCATAGATGTCCCAATAGTTTAACAGATGTCACAGTAGTTTTACAGATGTCCCAGTAGTTTCACACATGTCCCAGTAGTTTCACAGACGCCCCAATAGTTTCACATATGTCCCATTAGTTTCACAGATGTCCCCATAGTTTCACAGATGTCCCAATAGTTTCACAGATGTACCAGTAGTTTCACAGATGTCCCAATAGTTTAACAGATGTCCCAATAGTTTCACCCATGTCCCAATAGTTTCACAGATGTCCCAGGAGTTTCACAGATGTCCCAATAGTTTAACAGATGTCCCAGTTGTTTCACAGATGTCCCAATATTTTCACAGATGTCCCAATAGTTTCAGAGATGTCCCAATAGGTTCACATATGTCTCAGTAGTTTTACAGATGTCCCAGTAGTTTCACAGATGTCCCAATAGTTTAACAGATGTCCCAGTAGTTTAACAGATGTCCCAGTAGTTTCACAGATGTCCCAGTAGGTTAACAGATGTCCCCATAGTTTCACAGATGTCCCAATCGTTTCACAGATGTCCCATTAGTTTCACAGATGTCCCCATAGTTTCACAGATGTCCCAATAGTTTAACAGATGTCCCCATAGTTTCACAGATGTCCCAATAGTTTCACAGATGTACCAATAGTTTCACAGATGTCCCAATAGTTTAACAAATGTCCCAATAGTTTCACCCATGTCCCAATAGTTTCACAGATGTCCCAGGAGTTTAACAGATGTCCCAATAGTTTAACAGATGTCCCAGTTGTTTCACAGATGTCCCAATAGTTTCACAGATGTCCCAATAGGTTCACATATGTCCCAGTAGTTTTACAGATGTCCCAGTAGTTTCACAGATGTCCCAATAGTTTAACAGATGTCCCAGTAGTTTAACAGATGTCCCAGTAGTTTAACAGATGTCCCAATATTTTCACAGATGTACCAGTAGTTTCACAGATGTCCCAATAGTTTAACAGATGTCCCAATAGGTCACCCATGTCCCAATAGTTTCACAGATGTCTCAGGAGTTTAACAGATGTCCCAATAGTTTAACAGATGTCCCAGTTGTTTCACAGATGTCCCAATAGGTTCACATATGTCCCAGTAGTTTCACAGATGTCCCCATAGTTTCACAGATGTCCCAATAGTTTAACAGATGTCCCAGTAGTTTTACAGATGTCCCAGTAGTTTCACACATGTCCCAGTAGTTTCACAGACGCCCCAATAGTTTCACATATGTCCCATTAGTTTCACAGATGTCCCCATAGTTTCACAGATGTCCCAATAGTTTCACAGATGTACTAGTAGTTTCACAGATGTCCCAATAGTTTCACAGATGTCCCATCAGTTTCACAGATGTCCCCATAGTTTCACAGATGTCCCAGTAGTTTCACAGACGCCCCAATAGTTTCACATATGTCCCATTAGTTTCACAGATGTCCCCATAGTTTCACAGACGTCCCAATAGTTTCACAAATGCACCAATAGTTTCACAGATGTACCAATAGTTTAACAGATGTCCCAATAGTTTCACCCATGTCCCAATAGTTTCACAGATGTCCCAGGAGTTTAACAGATCTCCCAATAGTTTAACAGATGTCCCAGTTGTTTCACAGATGTCCCAATAGTTTCACAGATGTCCCAGTAGTTTCACAGATGTCCCAGTAGTTTCACAGATGACCCCATAGTTTCACAGATGTCCCAATAGTTTCACAGATGTCCCAATAGTTTCACGAATGTCCCATTTGTCTCACAGATGTCCCCATAGTTTCACAGATGTCCCAATAGTTTCACAGATGTACCAGTAGTTTCACAGATGTCCCAATAGTTTCAAAGATGTCCCAGAAGTTTTACAGACATCCCAGTAGGTTAACAGATGTCCCGTTAGTTTCACAGATGTACCAGTAGTTTCACAGATGTCCCAATAGTTTCACAGATGTACCAGTAGTTTCACAGATGTCCCAATAGTTTTACAGATGTCCCAGTAGTTTCACGTATGTCCCAGTAGTTTCACCCATGTCCCAGTAGTTTCACAGACGCCCCAATAGTTTCACATATGTCCCATTAGTTTCCCAGATGTCCCCATAGTTTCACAGATGTCCCAATAGTTTCACAGATGTCCCAGTAGTTTCACAGATGTCCCCATAGTTTCATAGATGTCCCAATAGTTTAACAGATGTCACAGTAGTTTTACAGATGTCCCAGTAGTTTCACACATGTCCCAATAGTTTAACAGATGTCCCAGTAGTTTAACAGATGTCCCAGTAGTTTCACAGATGTCCCAGTAGGTTAACAGATGTCCCCATAGTTTCACAGATGTCCCAATCGTTTCACAGATGTCCCATTAGTTTCACAGATGTCCCCATAGTTTCACAGATGTCCCAATAGTTTAACAGATGTCCCCATAGTTTCACAGATGTCCCAATAGTTTCACAGATGTACCAATAGTTTCACAGATGTCCCAATAGTTTAACAAATGTCCCAATAGTTTCACCCATGTCCCAATAGTTTCACAGATGTCCCAGGAGTTTAACAGATGTCCCAATAGTTTAACAGATGTCCCAGTTGTTTCACAGATGTCCCAATAGTTTCACAGATGTCCCAATAGGTTCACATATGTCCCAGTAGTTTTACAGATGTCCCAGTAGTTTCACAGATGTCCCAATAGTTTAACAGATGTCCCAGTAGTTTAACAGATGTCCCAGTAGTTTAACAGATGTCCCAATATTTTCACAGATGTACCAGTAGTTTCACAGATGTCCCAATAGTTTAACAGATGTCCCAATAGGTCACCCATGTCCCAATAGTTTCACAGATGTCTCAGGAGTTTAACAGATGTCCCAATAGTTTAACAGATGTCCCAGTTGTTTCACAAATGTCCCAATAGTTTCACAGATGTCCCAATAGTTTCCCAGATGTCCCAATAGTTTCACAGATGTCCCCATAGTTTCACAGATGTACCAGTAGTTTCACAGATGTCCCAATAGTTTCACAGATGTCCCAATAGTTTCACAGATGTACTAGTAGTTTCACAGATGTCCCAATAGTTTCACATATGTCCCATTAGTTTCACAGATGTCCCCATAGTTTCACAGATGTCCCAATAGTTTAACAGATGTCCCATTAGTTTCACAGATGTCCCCATAGTTTCACAGATGTCCCAATAGTTTCACAGATGTCCCAATAGTTTCACAGATGTCCCAATAGGTTCACATATGTCCCAGTAGTTTCACAGATGTCCCCATAGTTTCACAGATGTCCCAATAGTTTAACAGATGTCCCAGTAGTTTTACAGATGTCCCAGTAGTTTCACACATGTCCCAGTAGTTTCACAGACGCCCCAATAGTTTCACATATGTCCCATTAGTTTCACAGATGTCCCCATAGTTTCACAGATGTCCCAATAGTTTCACAGATGTACTAGTAGTTTCACAGATGTCCCAATAGTTTCACAGATGTCCCATCAGTTTCACAGATGTCCCCATAGTTTCACAGATGTCCCAGTAGTTTCACAGACGCCCCAATAGTTTCACATATGTCCCATTAGTTTCACAGATGTCCCCATAGTTTCACAGACGTCCCAATAGTTTCACAGATGTCCCAATAGTTTAACAGATGTCCCATTAGTTTCACAGATGTCCCCATAGTTTCACAGATGTCCCAATAGTTTCACAGATGTCCCAATAGTTTCACAGATGTCCCAATAGGTTCACATATGTCCCAGTAGTTTCACAGATGTCCCCATAGTTTCACAGATGTCCCAATAGTTTAACAGATGTCCCAGTAGTTTTACAGATGTCCCAGTAGTTTCACACATGTCCCAGTAGTTTCACAGACGCCCCAATAGTTTCACATATGTCCCATTAGTTTCACAGATGTCCCCATAGTTTCACAGATGTCCCAATAGTTTCACAGATGTACTAGTAGTTTCACAGATGTCCCAATAGTTTCACAGATGTCCCATCAGTTTCACAGATGTCCCCATAGTTTCACAGATGTCCCAGTAGTTTCACAGACGCCCCAATAGTTTCACATATGTCCCATTAGTTTCACAGATGTCCCCATAGTTTCACAGACGTCCCAATAGTTTCACAAATGCACCAATAGTTTCACAGATGTACCAATAGTTTAACAGATGTCCCAATAGTTTCACCCATGTCCCAATAGTTTCACAGATGTCCCAGGAGTTTAACAGATCTCCCAATAGTTTAACAGATGTCCCAGTTGTTTCACAGATGTCCCAATAGTTTCACAGATGTCCCAGTAGTTTCACAGATGTCCCAGTAGTTTCACAGATGACCCCATAGTTTCACAGATGTCCCAATAGTTTCACAGATGTCCCAATAGTTTCACGAATGTCCCATTTGTCTCACAGATGTCCCCATAGTTTCACAGATGTCCCAATAGTTTCACAGATGTACCAGTAGTTTCACAGATGTCCCAATAGTTTCAAAGATGTCCCAGAAGTTTTACAGACATCCCAGTAGGTTAACAGATGTCCCGTTAGTTTCACAGATGTACCAGTAGTTTCACAGATGTCCCAATAGTTTCACAGATGTACCAGTAGTTTCACAGATGTCCCAATAGTTTTACAGATGTCCCAGTAGTTTCACGTATGTCCCAGTAGTTTCACCCATGTCCCAGTAGTTTCACAGACGCCCCAATAGTTTCACATATGTCCCATTAGTTTCCCAGATGTCCCCATAGTTTCACAGATGTCCCAATAGTTTCACAGATGTCCCAGTAGTTTCACAGATGTCCCCATAGTTTCATAGATGTCCCAATAGTTTAACAGATGTCACAGTAGTTTTACAGATGTCCCAGTAGTTTCACACATGTCCCAGTAGTTTCACAGACGCCCCAATAGTTTCACATATGTCCCATTAGTTTCACAGATGTCCCCATAGTTTCACAGATGTCCCAATAGTTTCACAGATGTACCAGTAGTTTCACAGATGTCCCAATAGTTTAACAGATGTCCCAATAGTTTCACCCATGTCCCAATAGTTTCACAGATGTCCCAGGAGTTTCACAGATGTCCCAATAGTTTAACAGATGTCCCAGTTGTTTCACAGATGTCCCAATATTTTCACAGATGTCCCAATAGTTTCAGAGATGTCCCAATAGGTTCACATATGTCTCAGTAGTTTTACAGATGTCCCAGTAGTTTCACAGATGTCCCAATAGTTTAACAGATGTCCCAGTAGTTTAACAGATGTCCCAGTAGTTTCACAGATGTCCCAGTAGGTTAACAGATGTCCCCATAGTTTCACAGATGTCCCAATCGTTTCACAGATGTCCCATTAGTTTCACAGATGTCCCCATAGTTTCACAGATGTCCCAATAGTTTAACAGATGTCCCCATAGTTTCACAGATGTCCCAATAGTTTCACAGATGTACCAATAGTTTCACAGATGTCCCAATAGTTTAACAAATGTCCCAATAGTTTCACCCATGTCCCAATAGTTTCACAGATGTCCCAGGAGTTTAACAGATGTCCCAATAGTTTAACAGATGTCCCAGTTGTTTCACAGATGTCCCAATAGTTTCACAGATGTCCCAATAGGTTCACATATGTCCCAGTAGATTTACAGATGTCCCAGTAGTTTCACAGATGTCCCAATAGTTTAACAGATGTCCCAGTAGTTTAACAGATGTCCCAGTAGTTTAACAGATGTCCCAATATTTTCACAGATGTACCAGTAGTTTCACAGATGTCCCCATAGTTTCACAGATGTCCCAATAGTTTAACAGATGTCCCATTAGTTTCACAGATGTCCCCATAGTTTCACAGATGTCCCAATAGTTTCACAGATGTCCCAATAGTTTCACAGATGTCCCAATAGGTTCACATATGTCCCAGTAGTTTCACAGATGTCCCCATAGTTTCACAGATGTCCCAATAGTTTAACAGATGTCCCAGTAGTTTTACAGATGTCCCAGTAGTTTCACACATGTCCCAGTAGTTTCACAGACGCCCCAATAGTTTCACATATGTCCCATTAGTTTCACAGATGTCCCCATAGTTTCACAGATGTCCCAATAGTTTCACAGATGTACTAGTAGTTTCACAGATGTCCCAATAGTTTCACAGATGTCCCATCAGTTTCACAGATGTCCCCATAGTTTCACAGATGTCCCAGTAGTTTCACAGACGCCCCAATAGTTTCACATATGTCCCATTAGTTTCACAGATGTCCCCATAGTTTCACAGACGTCCCAATAGTTTCACAGATGTCCCAATAGTTTAACAGATGTCCCATTAGTTTCACAGATGTCCCCATAGTTTCACAGATGTCCCAATAGTTTCACAGATGTCCCAATAGTTTCACAGATGTCCCAATAGGTTCACATATGTCCCAGTAGTTTCACAGATGTCCCCATAGTTTCACAGATGTCCCAATAGTTTAACAGATGTCCCAGTAGTTTTACAGATGTCCCAGTAGTTTCACACATGTCCCAGTAGTTTCACAGACGCCCCAATAGTTTCACATATGTCCCATTAGTTTCACAGATGTCCCCATAGTTTCACAGATGTCCCAATAGTTTCACAGATGTACTAGTAGTTTCACAGATGTCCCAATAGTTTCACAGATGTCCCATCAGTTTCACAGATGACCCCATAGTTTCACAGATGTCCCAGTAGTTTCACAGACGCCCCAATAGTTTCACATATGTCCCATTAGTTTCACAGATGTCCCCATAGTTTCACAGACGTCCCAATAGTTTCACAAATGCACCAATAGTTTCACAGATGTACCAATAGTTTAACAGATGTCCCAATAGTTTCACCCATGTCCCAATAGTTTCACAGATGTCCCAGGAGTTTAACAGATCTCCCAATAGTTTAACAGATGTCCCAGTTGTTTCACAGATGTCCCAATAGTTTCACAGATGTCCCAGTAGTTTCACAGATGTCCCAGTAGTTTCACAGATGACCCCATAGTTTCACAGATGTCCCAATAGTTTCACAGATGTCCCAATAGTTTCACGAATGTCCCATTTGTCTCACAGATGTCCCCATAGTTTCACAGATGTCCCAATAGTTTCACAGATGTACCAGTAGTTTCACAGATGTCCCAATAGTTTCAAAGATGTCCCAGAAGTTTTACAGACATCCCAGTAGGTTAACAGATGTCCCGTTAGTTTCACAGATGTACCAGTAGTTTCACAGATGTCCCAATAGTTTCACAGATGTACCAGTAGTTTCACAGATGTCCCAATAGTTTTACAGATGTCCCAGTAGTTTCACGTATGTCCCAGTAGTTTCACCCATGTCCCAGTAGTTTCACAGACGCCCCAATAGTTTCACATATGTCCCATTAGTTTCCCAGATGTCCCCATAGTTTCACAGATGTCCCAATAGTTTCACAGATGTCCCAGTAGTTTCACAGATGTCCCCATAGTTTCATAGATGTCCCAATAGTTTAACAGATGTCACAGTAGTTTTACAGATGTCCCAGTAGTTTCACACATGTCCCAGTAGTTTCACAGACGCCCCAATAGTTTCACATATGTCCCATTAGTTTCACAGATGTCCCCATCGTTTCACAGATGTCCCAATAGTTTCACAGATGTACCAGTAGTTTCACAGATGTCCCAATAGTTTAACAGATGTCCCAATAGTTTCACCCATGTCCCAATAGTTTCACAGATGTCCCAGGAGTTTCACAGATGTCCCAATAGTTTAACAGATGTCCCAGTTGTTTCACAGATGTCCCAATATTTTCACAGATGTCCCAATAGTTTCAGAGATGTCCCAATAGGTTCACATATGTCTCAGTAGTTTTACAGATGTCCCAGTAGTTTCACAGATGTCCCAATAGTTTAACAGATGTCCCAGTAGTTTAACAGATGTCCCAGTAGTTTCACAGATGTCCCAGTAGGTTAACAGATGTCCCCATAGTTTCACAGATGTCCCAATCGTTTCACAGATGTCCCATTAGTTTCACAGATGTCCCCATAGTTTCACAGATGTCCCAATAGTTTAACAGATGTCCCCATAGTTTCACAGATGTCCCAATAGTTTCACAGATGTACCAATAGTTTCACAGATGTCCCAATAGTTTAACAAATGTCCCAATAGTTTCACCCATGTCCCAATAGTTTCACAGATGTCCCAGGAGTTTAACAGATGTCCCAATAGTTTAACAGATGTCCCAGTTGTTTCACAGATGTCCCAATAGTTTCACAGATGTCCCAATAGGTTCACATATGTCCCAGTAGATTTACAGATGTCCCAGTAGTTTCACAGATGTCCCAATAGTTTAACAGATGTCCCAGTAGTTTAACAGATGTCCCAGTAGTTTAACAGATGTCCCAATATTTTCACAGATGTACCAGTAGTTTCACAGATGTCCCAATAGTTTAACAGATGTCCCAATAGGTCACCCATGTCCCAATAGTTTCACAGATGTCTCAGGAGTTTAACAGATGTCCCAATAGTTTAACAGATGTCCCAGTTGTTTCACAGATGTCCCAATAGGTTCACATATGTCCCAGTAGTTTCACAGATGTCCCCATAGTTTCACAGATGTCCCAATAGTTTAACAGATGTCCCAGTAGTTTTACAGATGTCCCAGTAGTTTCACACATGTCCCAGTAGTTTCACAGACGCCCCAATAGTTTCACATATGTCCCATTAGTTTCACAGATGTCCCCATAGTTTCACAGATGTCCCAATAGTTTCACAGATGTACTAGTAGTTTCACAGATGTCCCAATAGTTGCACAGATGTCCCATCAGTTTCACAGATGTCCCCATAGTTTCACAGATGTCCCAGTAGTTTCACAGACGCCCCAATAGTTTCACATATGTCCCATTAGTTTCACAGATGTCCCCATAGTTTCACAGACGTCCCAATAGTTTCACAAATGCACCAATAGTTTCACAGATGTACCAATAGTTTAACAGATGTCCCAATAGTTTCACCCATGTCCCAATAGTTTCACAGATGTCCCAGGAGTTTAACAGATCTCCCAATAGTTTAACAGATGTCCCAGTTGTTTCACAGATGTCCCAATAGTTTCACAGATGTCCCAGTAGTTTCACAGATGTCCCAGTAGTTTCACAGATGACCCCATAGTTTCACAGATGTCCCAATAGTTTCACAGATGTCCCAATAGTTTCACGAATGTCCCATTTGTCTCACAGATGTCCCCATAGTTTCACAGATGTCCCAATAGTTTCACAGATGTACCAGTAGTTTCACAGATGTCCCAATAGTTTCAAAGATGTCCCAGAAGTTTTACAGACATCCCAGTAGGTTAACAGATGTCCCGTTAGTTTCACAGATGTACCAGTAGTTTCACAGATGTCCCAATAGTTTCACAGATGTACCAGTAGTTTCACAGATGTCCCAATAGTTTTACAGATGTCCCAGTAGTTTCACGTATGTCCCAGTAGTTTCACCCATGTCCCAGTAGTTTCACAGACGCCCCAATAGTTTCACATATGTCCCATTAGTTTCCCAGATGTCCCCATAGTTTCACAGATGTCCCAATAGTTTCACAGATGTCCCAGTAGTTTCACAGATGTCCCCATAGTTTCATAGATGTCCCAATAGTTTAACAGATGTCACAGTAGTTTTACAGATGTCCCAGTAGTTTCACACATGTCCCAGTAGTTTCACAGACGCCCCAATAGTTTCACATATGTCCCATTAGTTTCACAGATGTCCCCATCGTTTCACAGATGTCCCAATAGTTTCACAGATGTACCAGTAGTTTCACAGATGTCCCAATAGTTTAACAGATGTCCCAATAGTTTCACCCATGTCCCAATAGTTTCACAGATGTCCCAGGAGTTTCACAGATGTCCCAATAGTTTAACAGATGTCCCAGTTGTTTCACAGATGTCCCAATATTTTCACAGATGTCCCAATAGTTTCAGAGATGTCCCAATAGGTTCACATATGTCTCAGTAGTTTTACAGATGTCCCAGTAGTTTCACAGATGTCCCAATAGTTTAACAGATGTCCCAGTAGTTTAACAGATGTCCCAGTAGTTTCACAGATGTCCCAGTAGGTTAACAGATGTCCCCATAGTTTCACAGATGTCCCAATCGTTTCACAGATGTCCCATTAGTTTCACAGATGTCCCCATAGTTTCACAGATGTCCCAATAGTTTAACAGATGTCCCCATAGTTTCACAGATGTCCCAATAGTTTCACAGATGTACCAATAGTTTCACAGATGTCCCAATAGTTTAACAAATGTCCCAATAGTTTCACCCATGTCCCAATAGTTTCACAGATGTCCCAGGAGTTTAACAGATGTCCCAATAGTTTAACAGATGTCCCAGTTGTTTCACAGATGTCCCAATAGTTTCACAGATGTCCCAATAGGTTCACATATGTCCCAGTAGATTTACAGATGTCCCAGTAGTTTCACAGATGTCCCAATAGTTTAACAGATGTCCCAGTAGTTTAACAGATGTCCCAGTAGTTTAACAGATGTCCCAATATTTTCACAGATGTACCAGTAGTTTCACAGATGTCCCAATAGTTTAACAGATGTCCCAATAGGTCACCCATGTCCCAATAGTTTCACAGATGTCTCAGGAGTTTAACAGATGTCCCAATAGTTTAACAGATGTCCCAGTTGTTTCACAGATGTCCCAATAGGTTCACATATGTCCCAGTAGTTTCACAGATGTCCCCATAGTTTCACAGATGTCCCAATAGTTTAACAGATGTCCCAGTAGTTTTACAGATGTCCCAGTAGTTTCACACATGTCCCAGTAGTTTCACAGACGCCCCAATAGTTTCACATATGTCCCATTAGTTTCACAGATGTCCCCATAGTTTCACAGATGTCCCAATAGTTTCACAGATGTACTAGTAGTTTCACAGATGTCCCAATAGTTGCACAGATGTCCCATCAGTTTCACAGATGTCCCCATAGTTTCACAGATGTCCCAGTAGTTTCACAGACGCCCCAATAGTTTCACATATGTCCCATTAGTTTCACAGATGTCCCCATAGTTTCACAGACGTCCCAATAGTTTCACAAATGCACCAATAGTTTCACAGATGTACCAATAGTTTAACAGATGTCCCAATAGTTTCACCCATGTCCCAATAGTTTCACAGATGTCCCAGGAGTTTAACAGATCTCCCAATAGTTTAACAGATGTCCCAGTTGTTTCACAGATGTCCCAATAGTTTCACAGATGTCCCAGTAGTTTCACAGATGTCCCAGTAGTTTCACAGATGACCCCATAGTTTCACAGATGTCCCAATAGTTTCACAGATGTCCCAATAGTTTCACGAATGTCCCATTTGTCTCACAGATGTCCCCATAGTTTCACAGATGTCCCAATAGTTTCACAGATGTACCAGTAGTTTCACAGATGTCCCAATAGTTTCAAAGATGTCCCAGAAGTTTTACAGACATCCCAGTAGGTTAACAGATGTCCCGTTAGTTTCACAGATGTACCAGTAGTTTCACAGATGTCCCAATAGTTTCACAGATGTACCAGTAGTTTCACAGATGTCCCAATAGTTTTACAGATGTCCCAGTAGTTTCACGTATGTCCCAGTAGTTTCACCCATGTCCCAGTAGTTTCACAGACGCCCCAATAGTTTCACATATGTCCCATTAGTTTCCCAGATGTCCCCATAGTTTCACAGATGTCCCAATAGTTTCACAGATGTCCCAGTAGTTTCACAGATGTCCCCATAGTTTCATAGATGTCCCAATAGTTTAACAGATGTCACAGTAGTTTTACAGATGTCCCAGTAGTTTCACACATGTCCCAGTAGTTTCACAGACGCCCCAATAGTTTCACATATGTCCCATTAGTTTCACAGATGTCCCCATAGTTTCACAGATGTCCCAATAGTTTCACAGATGTACCAGTAGTTTCACAGATGTCCCAATAGTTTAACAGATGTCCCAATAGTTTCACCCATGTCCCAATAGTTTCACAGATGTCCCAGGAGTTTCACAGATGTCCCAATAGTTTAACAGATGTCCCAGTTGTTTCACAGATGTCCCAATATTTTCACAGATGTCCCAATAGTTTCAGAGATGTCCCAATAGGTTCACATATGTCTCAGTAGTTTTACAGATGTCCCAGTAGTTTCACAGATGTCCCAATAGTTTAACAGATGTCCCAGTAGTTTAACAGATGTCCCAGTAGTTTCACAGATGTCCCAGTAGGTTAACAGATGTCCCCATAGTTTCACAGATGTCCCAATCGTTTCACAGATGTCCCATTAGTTTCACAGATGTCCCCATAGTTTCACAGATGTCCCAATAGTTTAACAGATGTCCCCATAGTTTCACAGATGTCCCAATAGTTTCACAGATGTACCAATAGTTTCACAGATGTCCCAATAGTTTAACAAATGTCCCAATAGTTTCACCCATGTCCCAATAGTTTCACAGATGTCCCAGGAGTTTAACAGATGTCCCAATAGTTTAACAGATGTCCCAGTTGTTTCACAGATGTCCCAATAGTTTCACAGATGTCCCAATAGGTTCACATATGTCCCAGTAGTTTTACAGATGTCCCAGTAGTTTCACAGATGTCCCAATAGTTTAACAGATGTCCCAGTAGTTTAACAGATGTCCCAGTAGTTTAACAGATGTCCCAATATTTTCACAGATGTACCAGTAGTTTCACAGATGTCCCAATAGTTTAACAGATGTCCCAATAGGTCACCCATGTCCCAATAGTTTCACAGATGTCTCAGGAGTTTAACAGATGTCCCAATAGTTTAACAGATGTCCCAGTTGTTTCACAGATGTCCCAATAGTTTCACAGATGTCCCAATAGTTTCCCAGATGTCCCAATAGTTTCACAGATGTCCCCATAGTTTCACAGATGTACCAGTAGTTTCACAGATGTCCCAATAGTTTCACAGATGTCCCAATAGTTTCACAGATGTACTAGTAGTTTCACAGATGTCCCAATAGTTTCACATATGTCCCATTAGTTTCACAGATGTCCCCATAGTTTCACAGATGTCCCAATAGTTTAACAGATGTCCCATTAGTTTCACAGATGTCCCCATAGTTTCACAGATGTTCCAATAGTTTCACAGATGTCCCAATAGTTTCACAGATGTCCCAATAGGTTCACATATGTCCCAGTAGTTTCACAGATGTCCCCATAGTTTCACAGATGTCCCAATAGTTTAGCAGATGTCCCAGTAGTTTTACAGATGTCCCAGTAGTTTCACACATGTCCCAGTAGTTTCACAGACGCCCCAATAGTTTCACATATGTCCCATTAGTTTCACAGATGTCCCCATAGTTTCACAGATGTCCCAATAGTTTCACAGATGTACTAGTAGTTTCACAGATGTCCCAATAGTTTCACAGATGTCCCATCAGTTTCACAGATGTCCCCATAGTTTCACAGATGTCCCAGTAGTTTCACAGATGTCCCAATAGTTTCACAGATGTCCCAGGAGTTTAACAGATGTCCCCGTATAGGAATAGGTTTTACCCTTTTAACTGGCACAAAAACTGACACCTTTATTCAAGGCATAATGTTTGCAATAACCACAACACAAGCAGTCAAAATGCAAAAAAAAAAGACAACTCTGATAATAATATTGGCACTGTCCTTGAATTTGATTGGTCCACACCCGAGACGGCTTTTCTTAAGAGCCCTTTAGTCTCCATTGGTGTTGGACCAGAAGACGCCAAAAGGCGTACAACTCAAAAACAGCGCCACTATCAGAGTATTGAGGGCTCGGGGTGAGCATTTACATTATGGGACCTCCTTTGCCAGTAACAAGATACAGGAATAGGTTTTTACCCGTTTAACTGGCTCCCTCATCCTGCTCCAGACATCCGAGATGCTCTTGCTCACGGCAGGAGGCTTTGGCGTCTGTGGATAAAGACAAAAATCCCCCCACCCCCCCGCATAGTTAGCATGGCTGTCGGTGCTCGCGCTGTTGGCGACTAGCAGTGTCCATGAAGGCTGGCACAGCGCGCGCATGAAAAAATATATATTGTGGACGATGTTGGTCACGAAAGCCTACGTGTTAAATCTGTGAAACCGCCTGGACATCTGTGAAACTAAAGTAAGGGGACATCCGTGAAACCATTGGGAATATCTGTGAAACTAAACTAAGGGGACATCCGTGAAACCATTGGGAATATCTGTGAAACTAAACTAATGGGACATCCATAAAACCATTGGGAATATCTGTGAAACTAAACTAAGGGGACATCCGTGAAACCATTGGGAATATCTGTGAAACTAAACTGGGACATCCGTGAAACCATTGGGAATATCTGCGAATCTGCGGTGACTGCGACCGTCACCGCGTGGCGCCGGGCTTACGAAGCCACGGCGGGTAACGTGTTGCCATCACGTGCAGCCCCGCTCACTGATCGTAGTACCACCGGCCCCGGCGGGGCCTGGGTTGAGCGTCGGCCAGCCAGGGTCACGTTGGGGCACGGTACGCCGGCTGACCTGCCGACGCGCGACCGGACGATATCGGGCGGGGGGGGGGGGGGCCCACCGGTGGACTGGGGGGGGGGCCGCTGGGCGGTCACGTGGTCTAGAGGAGCTCTCGGGGAGCCCTTTGGGAAAGAGCCGGAGAGGTCTGGAAGGTGGGCGGGGCAAGGGGTGGAGTCGGGCCCAGCCCCAGGCCGCCGTAACGGGGGGGGGGCCCCGTGAAGGGGCTCGGGGGTCCTTCGTGTTGCTGGCGATGAAGATTCACGGTGGGGTAAACGAAGCCTCTGGCCACGCGGTCCAGGACCCGGCTCATGGAGTCCGGGCCGGGGATAGGGAACCTTGTCCAGTTCTGTCGTGGCGTGGCCAGGTGAGCACTCAACACCCAAAGTGTGGGTGGCGTTGTGTTACGTCGATTTAATGAATAGCGTTGCTCCCAAGGCAACGTCTCGCCATTCGGTTGGACTCACTACAAAACCTATTGGGATGTCTTTGAAACGATTGGCCAGCAACACGCCCGGCAGTCTTCGGCCACACCAGCAGCCACGTTTCCAAACCGGACCAGGTAGTTATGTGACGACCTGGTGTGCGGCCTCGTGTGAATCTTTACCAATGAAAGTTCTACCGGGAGCTATCCCAAGGCCACATTCGTCGGCACGGCCTGTGGTAGAATCATCGCTGTGCACCGTGGCACTGCAGCCAGAATCAGAGTCTTTATTTATACTGGAGGAATACGATGAGCTATGAAGCTCTTTTTCACAAATGTAAAATAATTATAACAGGTGTCCAATAGTTTCAGAGATGTCCAATAGTTTCAGAGATGCCCAATAGTTTCAGAGATGCCCAATAGTTTCAGAGATGCCCAATAGTTTTACAGATGCCCAATAGTTTCAGAGATGTCCAATAGTTTTACAGATGCCCAATAGTTTTACAGATGTCCCAATAGTTTCAGAAATGTCCAATAGTTTAACAGATGCCCAATAGTTTTACAGATGCCCAATAGTTTTACAGATGCCCAATAGTTTTACAGATGTCCAATAGTTTCAGAGATGTCCAATAGTTTTACAGATATACAATAGTTTCAGAGATGTCCAATAGTTTCAGAGGTGCCCAATAGTTTCAGAGATGTCCAATAGTTTTACAGATATCCAATAGTTTCACAGATGCCCAATAGTTTTACAGATGCCCAATAGTTTTACAGATGCCCAATAGTTTTACAGATGTCCAATAGTTTCAGAGGTGCCCAATAGTTTCAGAGATGCCCAATAGTTTCAGAGATGTCCAATAGTTTTACAGATGCCCAATAGTTTTACAGATGTCCCAATAGGTTCACATATGTCCCAATAGTTTTACAGATGTCCAATAGTTTCAGAGATGCCCAATAGTTTTACAGATGCCCAATAGTTTCAGAGATGTCCAATAGTTTTACAGATGCCCAATAGTTTTACAGATGTCCCAATAGTTTCAGAAATGTCCAATAGTTTAACAGATGCCCAATAGTTTTAGAGATGCCCAATAGTTTTACAGATGCCCAATAGTTTTACAGATGTCCAATAGTTTTAGAGATGCCCAATAGTTTTACAGATGCCCAATAGTTTTACAGATGTCCAATAGTTTTAGAGATGCCCAATAGTTTTACAGATGCCCAATAGTTTTAGAGATGCCCAATAGTTTTATAGATGCCCAATAGTTTTACAGATATCCAATAGTTTCACAGATGCCCAATAGTTTTACAGATGCCCAATAGTTTTAGAGATGCCCAATAGTTTTACAGATGCCAAATAGTTTTAGAGATGCCCAATAGTTTTAGAGATGCCCAATAGTTTTAGAGATGTCCAATAGTTTCACAGATGCCCAATAGTTTTACAGATGCCCAATAGTTTTAGAGATGCCCAATAGTTTTACAGATGCCCAATAGTTTTAGAGATGCCCAATAGTTTTAGAGATGCCCAATAGTTTTACAGATGCCCAATAGTTTAACAGATGTCCCAGTAGTTTTACAGATGTCCCAATAGTTTCACAGATGTCCCAATAGTTTCACATATGTCCCAATAGTTTCACAGATGTCCAAATAGTTTCACAGATGTCCCAGAAGTTTTACAGACATCCCAGTAGGTTAACAGATGTTCTGATAGTTTCACAGATGTACCAGTAGTTTCACAGATGTCCCAATAGTTTCACATATGTCCCATTAGTTTCACAGATGTACCCATAGTTTCACAGATGTCCCAATAGTTTAACAGATGTCCCAGTAGTTTTACAGATGTCCCAGTAGTTTCACAGATGTCCCAATAGTTTCACATATGTCCCATTAGTTTCACAGATGTCCCCATAGTTTCACAGATGTCCCAATAGTTTAAAAGATGTCCCAGTAGTATTACAGATGGCCCAGTAGTTTAACACATGTCCCAGTAGTTCCACAGACGCCCCAATAGTTTCACATATGTTCCATTAGTTTCACAGATGTCCCCATAGTTTCACAGATGTCCCAATAGTTTCACAGATGTACCAATAGTTTCACAGATGTCCCAATAGTTTAACAGATGTCCCAATAGTTTCACCCATGTCCCAATAGTTTCACAGATGTCCCAGGAGTTTAACAGATGTCCCAAAAGTTTAACAGATGTCCCAGTTGTTTCACAGATGTCCCAATAGTTTCACAGATGTCCCAATAGTTTAACAGATGTCCCAGTAGTTTAACAGATGTCCCAGTAGTTTCACAGATGTCCCAATAGTTTAACAGATGTCCCAGTAGTTTAACAGATGTCCCAGTAGTTTCACAGATGTCCCAATAGGTTCACATATGTCCCAGTAGTTTTACAGATGTCCCAGTAGTTTCACAGATGTCCCAATAGTTTAACAGATGTCCCAGTAGTTTAACAGATGTCCCAGTAGTTTCACAGATGTCCCAGTAGGTTAACAGATGTCCCCATAGTTTCACAGATGTCCCAATAGTTTCACAGATGTCCCAGTAGTTTTACAGATATCCCAGTAGGTTAACAGATGTCCCCATAGTTTCACAGATGTCCCAATAGTTTAACAGATGTCCCAGTAGTTTAACAGATGTCCCAGTAGTTTCACAGATGTCCCAGTAGGTTAACAGATGTCCCCATAGTTTCACAGATGTCCCAATAGGTTCACATATGTCCCAGTAGTTTTACAGATGTCCCAGTAGTTTCACAGATGTCCCATGAGTTTCACAGATGTCCCAATAGTTTCCCAGATGTCCCAATAGTTTCACAGATGTCCCCATAGTTTCACAGATGTACCAGTAGTTTCACAGATGTCCCAATAGTTTCACAGATGTCCCAATAGTTTCACAGATGTACTAGTAGTTTCACAGATGTCCCAATAGTTTCACATATGTCCCATTAGTTTCACAGATGTCCCCTTAGTTTCACAGATTTCCCAATAGTTTAACAGATGTCCCAATAGTTTTACAGATGTCCCAGTAGTTTCACAGATGTCCCCATAGTTTCACAGATGTCCCAATAGTTTAACAGATGTCCCAGTAGTTTTACAGATGTCCCAGGAGTTTCACACATGTCCCAGTAGTTTCACAGACGCCCCAATAGTTTCACATATGTCCCATTAGTTTCACAGATGTCCCCATAGTTTCACAGATGTCCCAATAGTTTCACAGATGTCCCAATAGTTTCACAGATGTCCCATTAGTTTCACAGATGTCCCCATAGTTTCACAGATGTCCCAGTAGGTTAACAGATGTCCCCATAGTTTCACAGATGTCCCAATAGTTTGACAGATGTCCCAGTAGTTTTACAGATATCCCAGTAGGTTAACAGATGTCCCCATAGTTTCACAGATCTCCCAATAGTTTCACAGATGTCCCATTAGTTTCACAGATGTTCCCATAGTTTCAGAGATGTTCCAATAGTTTAACAGATGTCCCAGTAGTTTTACAGATGTCCCAGTAGTTTCACACATGTCCCAGTAGTTTCCCAGACGCCCCAATAGTTTCCATATGTCCCATTAGTTTCACAGATGTCCCCATAGTTTCACAGATGTCCCAATAGTTTCACAGATGTACCAGTAGTTTCACAGATGTCCCAGTAGGTTAACAGATGTCCCCATAGTTTCACAGATGTCCCAATAGTTTCACAGATGTCCCAGTAGTTTTACAGATATCCCAATAGGTTGACAGATGTCCCCATAGTTTCACAGATGTATCAGTAGTTTCACAGATGTCCAAATAGTTTCACAGATGTCCCAATAGTTTAACAGATGTCCCAATAGTTTCACCCATGTCCCAATAGTTTCACAGATGTCCCAGGAGTTTAACAGATGTCCCAAAAGTTTAACAGATGTCCCAGTTGTTTCACAGATGTCCCAATAGTTTCACAGATGTCCCAATAGTTTAACAGATGTCCCAGTAGTTTAACAGATGTCCCAGTAGTTTCACAGATGTCCCAATAGTTTCACAGATGTCCCAGTAGTTTAACAGATGTCAAAGTAGTTTCACAGATGTCCCAATAGGTTCACATATGTCCCAGTAGTTTTACAGATGTCCCAGTAGTTTCACAGATGTCCCAATAGTTTAACAGATGTCCCAGTAGTTTAACAGATGTCCCCATAGTTTCACAGATGTCCCAATAGTTTCACAGATGTCCCAGTAGTTTTACAGATATCCCAGTAGGTTAACAGATGTCCCCATAGTTTCACAGATGTCCCAATAGTTTAACAGATGTCCCAGTAGTTTAACAGATGTCCCAGTAGTTTCACAGATGTCCCAATAGTTTCACAGATGTCCCATTAGTTTCACAGATGTCCCCATAGTTTCACAGATGTCCCAGTAGGTTAACAGATGTTCCCATAGGTTCACAGATGTCCCAATAGTTTCACAGATGCCCCAGTAGTTTTACAGATATCCCAGTAGGTTAACAGATGTCCCCATAGTTTCAAAGATCTCCCAATAGTTTCACAGATGTCCCATTAGTTTCACAGATGTTCCCATAGTTTCACAGATGTTCCAATAGTTTAACAGATGTCCCAGTAGTTTTACAGATGTCCCAGTAGTTTCACACATGTCCCAGTAGTTTCACAGACGCCCCAATAGTTTCACAGATGTCCCAGTAGTTTCACAGATCTCCCAATAGTTTCACAGATGTCCCATTAGTTTCACAGATGTTCCCATAGTTTCACAGATGTTCCAATAGTTTAACAGATGTCCCAGTAGTTTTACAGATGTCCCAGTAGTTTCACACATGTCCCAGTAGTTTCACAGACGCCCCAATAGTTTCACAGATGTCCCAATAGTTTCACAGATGTACCAGTAGTTTCACAGATGTCCCAGTCGGTTAACAGATGTCCCCATAGTTTCACAGATGTACCAGTAGTTTCACAGATGTCCCAATAGTTTAACAGATGTCCCAATAAATTTTGATTTAAAGCTTTCGTGACTGCAGTAATTCATATTCTTAGTTTTTTCGGTAAAGTCACGTTGAAGAGAAACAACAAAATAACAAAATATATATATATATAAAACAAGAATAAGATGTCCCAATAGTTTCACCCATGTCCCAATAGTTTCACAGATGTCCCAGGAGTTTCACAGATTTCCCAATAGTTTCACATATGTACCAGTAGTTTTACACATTTCCCAATAGTTTCACACATGTCCCAGTAGTTTCACAGACGCCCAAATAGTTTCACATATGTCCCATTAGTTTCACAGATGTCCCCATAGTTTAACAGATGTCCCAATAGTTTCACAGATGTACCAGTAGTTTCACAGATGTCCCAGTAGGTTAACAGATGTCCCCATAGTTTCACAGATGTATCAGTAGTTTCACAGATGTCCAAATAGTTTCACAGATGTCCCAATAGTTTAACAGATGTCCCAATAGTTTCACCCATGTCCTAATAGTTTCACAGATGTCCCAGGAGTTTAACAGATGTCCCAAAAGTTTAACAGATGTCCCAGTTGTTTCACAGATGTCCCAATAGTTTCACAGATGTCCCAATAGTTTAACAGATGTCCCAGTAGTTTAACAGATGTCCCAGTAGTTTCACAGATGTCCCAATAGTTTAACAGATGTCCCAATAGTTTTACAGATGTCCCAGTAGTTTCACAGATGTCCCCATAGTTTCACAGATGTCCCAATAGTTTAAGAGATGTCCCAGTAGTTTTACAGATGTCCCAGTAGTTTCACACATGTCCCAGTAGTTTCACACACGCCCCAATAGTTTCACATATGTCCCATTAGTTTCACAGATGTCCCCATAGTTTCACAGATGTCCCAATAGTTTCACAGATGTCCCAATAGTTTCACAGATGTCCCATTAGTTTCACAGATGTCCCCATAGTTTCACAGATGTCCCAGTAGGTTAACAGATGTCCCCATAGTTTCACAGATGTCCCAATAGTTTCACAGATGTCCCAGTAGTTTTACAGATATCCCAGTAGGTTAACAGATGTCCCCATAGTTTAACAGATGTCCCAATAGTTTAACAGATGTCCCAGTAGTTTAACAGATGTCCCAGTAGTTTCACAGATGTCCCAGTAGGTTAAAAGATGTCCCCATAGTTTCACAGATGTCCCATTAGTTTCACAGATGTCCCCATAGTTTCACAGATGTCCCAATAGTTTCACAGATGTACCAGTAGTTTCACAGATGTCCCAATAGTCTAACAGATGTCCCAGTAGTTTACCAGATGTCCCAATATTTTAACAGATGTCCCAGTAGTTTCACAGATGTCCCAGTAGGTTAACAGATGTCCCCATAGTTTCACAGATGTCCCAATAGTTCCACAGATGTCCCAGTAGTTTTCCAGATATCCCAGTAGGTTAACAGATGTCCCCATAGTTTCACAGATGTCCCAATAGTTTCACAGATGTCCCAGGAGTTTAACAGATGTCTCCGTATAGGAATAGGTTTTACCCTTTTAACTGGCACAAAAACTGACACCTTTATTCAAGGCATCATGTTTGCAATAACCACAACACAAGCAGTCAAAATGCAAAAAAAAAAGACAACTCTGATAATAATATTGGCACTGTCCTTGAATTTGATTGGTCCACACCCGAGACGGCTTTTCTTAAGAGCCCTTTAGTCTCCATTGGTGTTGGACCAGAAGACGCCAAAAGGCGTACAACTCAAAAACAGCGCCACTATCAGAGTATTGAGGGCTCGGGGTGAGCATTTACATTATGGGACCTCCTTTGCCAGTAACAAGATACAGGAATAGGTTTTTACCCGTTTAACTGGCTCCCTCATCCTGCTCCAGACATCCGAGATGCTCTTGCTCACGGCAGGAGGCTTTGGCGTCTGTGGATAAAGACAAAAATCCCCCCACCCCCCCGTATAGTTAGCATGGCTGTCGGTGCTCGCGCTGTTGGCGACTAGCAGCGTCCATGAAGGCTGGCACAGCGCGCGCATAAAAAATATATATTGTGGACGATGTTGGTCACGAAAGCCTACGTGTTAAATCTGTGAAACCGCCTGGACATCTGTGAAACTAAACTAAGGGGACATCCGTGAAACCATTGGGAATATCTGTGAAACTAAACTAAGGGGACATCCGTAAAACCATTGGGAATATCTGTGAAACTAAACTAAGGGGACATCCGTAAAACCATTGGGAATATCTGTGAAACTAAACTAAGGGGACATCCGTGAAACCATTGGGAATATCTGTGAAACTAAACTGGGACATCCGTGAAACCATTGGGAATATCTGCGAATCTGCGGTGACTGCGACCGTCACCGCGTGGCGCCGGGCTTACGAAGCCACGGCGGGTAACGTGTTGCCATCACGTGCAGCCCCGCTCACTGATCGTAGTACCACCGGCCCCGGCGGGGCCTGGGTTGAGCGTCGGCCAGCCAGGGTCACGTTGGGGCACGGTACGCCGGCTGACCTGCCGACGCGCGACCGGACGATATCGGGCGGGGGGGGGGGCCCGCCGGTGGACCGGGGGGGGGCCGCTGGGCGGTCACGTGGTCTAGAGGAGCTCTCGGGGAGCCCTTTGGGAAAGAGCCGGAGAGGTCTGGAAGGTGGGCGGGGCGAGGGGCGGAGCCGGGCCCAGCCCCAGGCCGCCGTAACGGGGGGGGGGGGCCCCCGTGAAGGGGCTCGGGGGTCCTTCATGTTGCTGGCGATGAAGATCCACGGTGGGGTAAACGAAGCCTCTGGCCACGCGGTCCAGGACCCGGCTCATGGAGTCCGGGCCGGGGATAGGGAACCTTGTCCAGGTGAGCACTCAACACCCAAAGTGTGGGTGGCGTTGTGTTACGTCGATTTAATGAATAGCGTTGCTCCCAAGGCAACGTCTCGCCATTCGGTTGGACTCACTACAAAACCTATTGGGATGTCTTTGAAACGATTGGCCAGCAACACGCCCGGCAGTCTTCGGCCACACCAGCAGCCACGTTTCCAAACCGGACCAGGTAGTTATGTGACGACCTGGTGTGTGCCCTCGTGTGAATCTTTACCAATGAAAGTTCTACCGGGAGCTATCCCAAGGCCACATTCGTCGGCACGGCCTGTGGTAGAATCATCGCTGCGCACCGTGGCACTGCAGCCAGAATCAGAATCTTTATTTATACTGGAGGAATACGATGAGCTATGAAGCTCTTTTTCACAAATGTAAAATAATTATAACAGGTGTCCAATAGTTTCAGAGATGTCCAATAGTTTCAGAGATGCCCAATAGTTTCAGAGATGCCCAATAGTTTCAGAGATGCCCAATAGTTTTACAGATGCCCAATAGTTTCAGAGATGTCCAATAGTTTTACAGATGCCCAATAGTTTTACAGATGTCCCAATAGTTTCAGAAATGTCCAATAGTTTAACAGATGCCCAATAGTTTTACAGATGCCCAATAGTTTTACAGATGCCCAATAGTTTTACAGATGTCCAATAGTTTCAGAGATGTCCAATAGTTTTACAGATATACATTAGTTTCAGAGATTTCCAATAGTTTCAGAGGTGCCCAATAGTTTCAGAGATGTCCAATAGTTTTACAGATATCCAATAGTTTCACAGATGCCCAATAGTTTTACAGATGCCCAATAGTTTTAGAGATGTCCAATAGTTTTACAGATGCCCAATAGTTTTACAGATGCCCAATAGTTTTACAGATGTCCCAATAGTTTCAGAAATGTCCAATAGTTTAACAGATGCCCAATAGTTTTAGAGATGCCCAATAGTTTAACAGATGCCCAATAGTTTCAGAGATGCCCAATAGTTTTACAGATGCCCAATAGTTTCAGAGATGTCCAATAGTTTTACAGATGCCCAATAGTTTTACAGATGTCCCAATAGTTTCAGAAATGTCCAATAGTTTAACAGATGCCCAATAGTTTTACAGATGCCCAATAGTTTTACAGATGCCCAATAGTTTTACAGATATACAATAGTTTCAGAGATGTCCAGTAGTTTCAGAGGTGCCCAATAGTTTCAGAGATGTCCAATAGTTTTACAGATATCCAATAGTTTCAGAGATGTCCAATAGTTTTACAGATATACAATAGTTTCAGAGATGTCCAAAAGTTTCAGAGGTGCCCAATAGTTTCAGAGATGCCCAATAGTTTCAGAGATGTCCAATAGTTTTACAGATGCCCAATAGTTTTACAGATGTCCCAATAGGTTCACATATGTCCCAATAGTTTTACAGATGTCCAATAGTTTCAGAGATGCCCAATAGTTTTACAGATGCCCAATAGTTTCAGAGATGTCCAATAGTTTTACAGATGCCCAATAGTTTTACAGATGCCCAATAGTTTTACAGATGTCCCAATAGTTTCAGAAATGTCCAATAGTTTAACAGATGCCCAATAGTTTTACAGATGTCCAATAGTTTTACAGATATCCAATAGTTTCACAGATGCCCAATAGTTTTACAGATGCCCAATAGTTTAACAGATGCCCAATAGTTTCAGAGATGTCCAATAGTTTTACAGATATCCAATAGTTTCACAGATGCCCAATAGTTTTACAGATGCCCAATAGTTTAACAGATGCCCAATAGTTTCAGAGATGTCCAATAGTTTTACAGATATCCAATAGTTTCACAGATGCCCAATAGTTTTACAGATGCCCAATAGTTTAACAGATGCCCAATAGTTTCAGAGATGTCCAATAGTTTTACAGATATCCAATAGTTTCACAGGTGCCCAATAGTTTAACAGATGCCCAATAGTTTTACAGATGCCCAATAGTTTCACAGATGCCCAATAGTTTCACTCATGTCCAGTCGTCGCCTTCCCCTGGTGCAGCCCCCCAACGTGACCACGAGCCGTGAGGTTGACGCGCAGCTCACCAGTACCGGGGTCTTGGTGGAAGCCGAGCGGGAACGACGATCGCCTGTCGCTAGATCTCGGCCGTGCGCCTCACCCCTCTCCCCGGAATCCCCACGGCCACCGTCGCTTCGTCAGCGGGGGGCGGTCGGAGTCGCCGCACCGTCACCCCGACGGACGTCGCGGTCGGGCGGGCCGATGCCGTCCTTGCCGTCCTTGCCGCCGCCGCCGCCGCCCATCCTCCTCGCGTGCGGGGCGCCCTCGCTCACGGCGGGGAGGGATCGGCATCCGTGCGCGCGGGGAGGCGACAATCCCCCCACGCGGCGCATTAGCGGACCGCCGGGGGGGCAGGCGAAGTCGGCGAGGGGCTCCGACGAACACCGGCAAAGCTCCGTCGCCGCACGTGGGGAGTCGTTCACGGCCGCGGCCCGGCGCTCTCAACGCGCCTCTCCAAAGGTGGAGGTGGGCGGAACCGTAGGAGGGGGAGGAGGAGCCTGCAGGAGAAAGGTCCTAGAACAAGATGACACTGAAGCAGACGAACGGGGGAATAACACAATTTCAAAAGTAGCAGCTTTGCATTATTCAAATATTCGCCACGTGCCGGACACCTCCAATCACCGGATCGGTTCCCACTCCACTCGGTCTCGTCTCGCAGAGATCCCACAGAACCATCTGTCGGTGTTCCTACAAACATCCCGCGTGCGTACGCACCGTGCGCTAGAGCAGCAACTCCTGGCACAATGGTGGTGGTGGTGATGGTGGTGATGGTGGGGGTGGTGGTAGTGGTGGTGGTGGGGGGGTGGTGGGGGTGGTAGTGGTGGTGGTGGTGGGGGTGGTGGGGGTGGTGGTGGTGGTGGGGGTGGTGGTGATGGTGGTGGTGATGGGGGTGGTGGTGGGGATGATGGTGGTGGTGATGGTGGTGGTGGTGATGGTGGTGGTGGTGATGGTGGTGGGGGTGGTGGTGATGGTGGTGGTGGTGATGGTGGTGGGGGTGGTGGTGATGGTGGTGGTGGTGGTGATGGTGGTGGGGGTGGTGGTGGTGATGGTGGTGGTGATGGTGGTGGGGGTGGTGGTGGTGATGGTGGTGGTGGTGATGGTGGTGGGGGTGGTGGTGGTGATGGTGGTGGTGGTAGTGATGGTGGTGGTGGTGATGGTGGTGATGGTGGTGGTAGTGGTGGGGGTGGTAATGGTGGTGGTGGTGGTGGGGGTGGTGATGGTGGTGGTGGTGATGGTGGGGGTGATGATGGTGGTGGTGGTGATGGTGGTGGTGATGGTGGTGGTGATGGTGGTGGTGATGGTGGTGGTGGTGATGGTGGTGGTGATGGTGGTGATGGTGGTGGTGGTGATGGTGGTGGGGGTGGTGGTGGTGGTGATGGTGGATGTGGTGGTGGTGATGGGGGTGGTGGTGGTGGTGGTGATGGTAGTGGTGGTGATGGTGGTGGTGGTGATGGTGATGGTGGTGATGGTGGTGGTAGTGGTGGGGGTGGTGATGGTGGTGGTGGGGGTGGTGATGGTGGTGGTGGTGGTGGTGATGGTGGTGGTGGTGATGGTGGGGGTGATGATGGTGGTGGTGGTGATGGTGGTGGTGGTGATGGTGGTGATGGTGGTGGTGGTGGTGATAGTGGGGGTGGTGGTGGTGATGGTGATGGTGGTGGTGATGGTGGTGGTGATGGGGGTGGTGGTGGTGGTGGTGATGGTGGTGGTGGTGATGGTAGTGGTGGTGGTGGTGATGGTGGTGATGGTGGTGATGGTGGTGGTAGTGGTGGGGGTGGTTATGGTGGTGGTGGTGGTGGTGGGGGTGGTGATGGTGGTGGTGGTGGTGATGGTGGTGGTGGTGATGGTGATGGTGGTGATAGTGGGGGTGGTGGTGGTGATGGTGATGGTGGTGGTGGTGATGGTGGTGGTGGTGGTGATGGTGGTGGTGATGGTGGTGGTGATTGTGGTGGTGGTGGTGGTGATGCTGATGGTGGTGGTGATGGTGGTGGTGGTGGTGATGGTGGTGGTGGTGGTGATGGTGGTGATAGTGGTGGTGGTGGTGGTGGGGGTGGTGATGGTGGTGGTGGTGGTGGGGGTGGTGATGATGGTGATGGTGGTGGTGGGGGTGGTGATAGTGGTGGGGGTGGTGATGGTGGTGGTGGTGGGGGTGGTGGTGGGGGTGGTGATGGTGGTGGTGGGGGTGGTGGTGGTGGTGGTGATGGTGGGGGTGGTGGTGATGGTGGTGGTGGTGGTGATGGTGGGGGTGGTGGTGATGGTGGTGGTGGTGGTGATGGTGGTGGTTATGGTGATGGTGGTGGTGGCGCTGCTGTTGCTGGTGGCCTTGGTCAGGACCCGCTCCCTGACCCTCCTCACCTACGTCACAATGCTCTTGCAGGTGACGGGGAGATTTGTATCTGAGTGGACAAAGACAAAGATGACCCTCCCCCCGTAGAGCATTAACACTACACTATACACTACACTATACACTACACTATACACTACACTATACACTACACTATACACTACACTATACACTACACTATACACTACACTATACACTACACTATACACTATCCACTACACTACACTATACACTACACTATACACTACACTATACACTACACTATACACTACACTATACACTACACTATACACTATAGACTACACTATACACTACACAATACACTACACTATACTATACACTATACACTAGACTATACACTAGACTATACACTACAATATACACTACACTATACACTACACTATACACTACACTATACATTACACTATACACTACACTATACACTACACACTACACTACACACTACACTATACACTACACTATACACTACACTATACACTACACTATACACTACACTATACACTACACTATACACTGCACTATACACTACACTATACACTACACTATACACTACACTATACACTACACTATACACTACACTATACACTACACTATACACGATACACTACCCTATACACTATACACTACACTATACACTACACTATACACTACACTATACACTACACTATACACTACACTATACACTACACTATACTATACACTATACACTACACCACTATACACTACACTATACACTACACTATACTATACACTATACACTACACTATACACTACACTGTACACTACACTGTACACTATACACTACACTATACACTACACTATACACTACACTATACACTACACTATACACTATACACTACACTATACACTACACTATACACTGCACTATACACTGCACTATACACTACACTATACACTGCACTATACACTACACTACACTATACACTACACTATACACTACACTATACACTACACTATACACTACACTATACACTACACTATACACTACACTATACACTACACTATACACTACACTATACACTGCACTATACACTGCGACATACACTATCACTAACTAATACACTACACTATACACTACACTATACACTACACTACACTATACACTACACTATACACTACACTATACACTACACTATACACTACACTATACACTACACTATACACTACACTATACACTACACTATAACTATACACTACACTATACACTACACTATACACTACACTATACACTACACTATACACTACACTATACACTACACTATACACTACACTATACACTACACTATACACTACACTATACTACACTATACACTATACACTACACTATACACTACACTATACTAATACATTACACTATACACTACACTATACACTACACTATACACTACACTATACACTACTACACTACACTATACACTACACTATACACTACACTATACACTACACTATACACACACTATACACTACACTATACACTACACTATACACTACACTATACACTACACTATACACTACACTATACACTACACTATACACATGCACTACACTATACACTACACTATACACTACACTATACACTACACTATACACTACACTATTACACTACACTTACACTACACTATAACATACACTATACACTACACTATACACTACACTATACACTACACTATACTATACACTACACTATACACTACACTATACACTACACTATACACTACACTATACACTACACTATACACTATACACAACACTATACACTACACTATACACTACACTATACACTACATTAACACTACACTATACAACTATACACTATACATACACACTATACACTACACTATACACTATGCACTACACTATACACTACACTATACACTACACTATACACTGCACTATACACTACACTATACACTACACTATACACTACACTACACTATACACTACACTATACACTACACTATACACTACACTATACACTACACTATACACTACACTGTACACTATACACTACACTATACACTACACTATACTATACACTACACTATACACTATACTATACACTACACTATACACTACACTATACACTACACTATACACTACACTATACACTATACACACTATACACTACACTATACACTGCACTATACACTACACTATACACTACACTATACACTACACTATACACTACACTATACACTACACTATACACTACACTATACACTACACTATACACTACACTATACACTACACTATACACTACACTATACACTACACTATACACTATAAACTACACTGTACACTACACTATACACTACACTATACACTACACTATACACTACACTATACACTACACTATACACTACACTATACACTATACTATACACTACACTATACACTACACTATACTATACACTATACTATACACTACACTATACACTACACTATACACTACACTATACACTACACTGTACACTATACACTACACTATACACTACACTATACACTACACTATACACTACATTATACACTACACTATACACTACAATATACACTAGACTATACACACTATACACTACACTATACACTATGCACTACACTATACACTACACTATACACTACACTATACACTGCACTATACACTACACTATACACTGCACTATACACTACACTATACACTACACTATACACTACACTATACACTACACTATACACTACACTTTACACTACACTATACACTACACTATACACTACACTATACACTACACTATACACTATAAAGTACACTGTACACTACACTATACACTACACTATACACTACACTATACACTACACTATACACTACACTATACACTACACTATACACTACACTATACACTACACTATACACTATACACTACACTATACACTATAAAGAACACTGTACACTACACTATACACTACACTATACACTACACTATACACTACACTATACACTACACTATACACTACACTATACACTACACTATACACTACACTATACACTACACTACACTATACAATACACTATACACTACACTATACACTACACTATACACTACACTATACACTACACTATACACTACACTATACACTATACTATACACTACACTATACACTACACTATACACTACACTATACACTACACTATACACTACACTATACACTACACTATACACTACACTGTACACTATACACTACACTATACACTACACTATACACTACACTATACACTATGCACTACACTATACACTACACTATACACTACACTATACACTGCACTATACACTACACTATACACTGCACTATACACTACACTATACACTACACTATACACTACACTATACACTACACTATACACTATACACTACACTATACACTACACTATACACTACACTATATACTACACTTTACACTACACTATACACTACACTATACACTATAAAGTACACTGTACACTACACTATACACTACACTATACACTACACTATACACTACACTATACTCTACACTATACACTACACTATACACTACACTATACTCTACATTATACACTACACTATACACTACACTATACACAATACTATACACTACACTATACACTACACTATACACTACACTATACACTACACTATACACTACACTATACACACAGACACACAGAGACACACAGAGACACGCAGACAGAAACACACACAGACACACAGAGACACACAGACACACACACACAGACACACACATACACACACAGACACACACAGAGACACACACACAGACACACACACACAGACACATAGAGACACACAGACACACACACACAGACACAGAGACACACACACACAGACACAGACACACACAGAGACACAGAGACACACACACAGACACAGAGACACAGACACACACACAGAGACACACACACAGACACACACAGACACACAGAGACACACACA
This sequence comes from Petromyzon marinus, assembly GCF_048934315.1. Taxonomy (NCBI): domain Eukaryota; kingdom Metazoa; phylum Chordata; class Hyperoartia; order Petromyzontiformes; family Petromyzontidae; genus Petromyzon; species Petromyzon marinus. The sequence continues at coordinate 163,143 of NW_027423683.1, read as the reverse complement.
CACAGAGACACACAGACACACACACAGAGACACACACAGACACACAGACACACACACAGAGACACACAGACACACACACAGACACACACACACAGACACACACACAGACACACACAGAGACACACACACACAGACACACACAGACACACACACAGACACACACACAGACACACACAGACACACACACAGACACACACACACAGACACACACAGACACACACACACACAGACACACACACACAGACACACACAGAGACACACACACACAGACACACACACAGACACACACACACAGACACACACACACAGACACACACAGACACACACACACAGACACACACAGAGACACACACAGACACAGACACACACACAGAGACACACAGACACACACACAGACACACACAGACACACACAGACACACACACAGACACACACAGAGACACACACACAGACACACACAGACACACACACAGACACACACACACAGACACACACAGACACACACACACACAGACACACACAGACACACACACACAGACACACACAGAGACACACACACAGACACACACACAGACACACACACACAGACACACACACAGACACACACAGACACACACACACAGACACACACACAGACACACACAGAGACACACACACACACAGGCACACACACACACAGACACACACACAGACACACACACAGACACACACACACAGACACACACACAGAGACACACACAGAGAGACACAAAGACACACACACACAGAGACACACACACACAGACACACACACTCCACGTTTCGATCGCAACACACGACCCTGATGAAGGCCGCTTGCGTTGCTTTAATTTTAAATTTATTATTTTAAAAAAATAGTTTTTATTTTTTTTATTTGATTAAATTTTACATTTTCTAATAATTTAAATTAACACAAAAATGTAATAATTATTTCCCTAGCTAAGTGACTTTTCTCCCGAAAGAGGCGAAGAATAATAAGAAGGAAGTCCCCGCAGGCCACCAAAGGCTCAAGTCTAAGAGACGAGAATCTCACCACCACCAACTCCTCCGCGCCTCGTCCACTCGCTGTCGACACCTGTCACGTGGCGCGTCACGTGACGCCGAGTGACGTCACGCGAGCGGAACTCGGCTCCACGTGACCGGAACTCGGTGCCACGTGACTGCGGCTGGCCCCGCCCACTTGGAGGGGTGCGGAAAAGGGTGACGTCATGGAGGGGGATGGGCGGAGCTGAGGGGGGAGGGGCGAAGTCGACTCAGTCACTCATAGTCACTCACAGTCACTCAGTCACTCATAGTCACTCACAGTCACTCACACAGTTACACAGTCACTCACAGTCACTCACAGTCACACAGTCACTCATAGTCACTCACAGTCACTCACACAGTTACACAGTCACTCATACAGTCACACACAGTCACTCACACAGTCACTCACAGTCACTCACAGTCACTCACACAGTCACTCACACAGTCACACGCAGTCACTCACACAGTCACTCACACAGTCACTCACAGTCACTCACACAGTCACTTACACAGTCACTCACACAGTCACTCACAGTCACTCACACAGTCACTCACAGTCACTCACAGTCACTCACACAGTCACTTACACAGTCACTCAGTCACTCACACAGTCACTCACACAGTCACTCACAGTCACTCACACAGTCACTCACACAGTCACTCACAGTCACTCACACGGTCACTCACACAGTCACTCACACAGTCACTCATAGTCACTCACAGTCACTCACAGTCACTCACAGTCACTCACACAGTCACTCACACAGTCACTTACACAGTCACTCACAGTCACTCACACGGTCACTCACACAGTCACTCACACAGTCACTCACACAGTCACACACATAGTCACTCACACAGTCACTCACACAGTCACTCACAGTCACCCACAGGGGTGAGGAAGGTGTCCACGCGTGGTGCTGGCCACCCACCCACACGAGTGCCGTGCCGGCCTTCATAGTTACTGTCTAGCACCACTTGCCACAACAGTTTGTTAAGGCTACAGTGGGTGGGTGAGATGGTGAGTGAGTGGGTGAGTGCGTGAGTGAGATGGTGAGTGAGTGGGTGAGTGAGTGGGGTGGGTGAGTGAGTGGGTGAGTGAGTGAGATGTCGAGCGAGTGGGTGATTGAGTGGGGGAATGAGAGGGTGAGTGAGTGGGTGAGTGAGATGGTGAGCGAGTGGGTGAGTGAGATGGTGAGTGAGTGGGTGATTTAGTGGGTGAGTGAGTGCGTGGGTGAGTGAGTGCGTGGGTGAGTGAGTGGGTGGGTGAGTGAGTGGGTGGTGAGTGGGTGAGTGAGTGCGTGAGTGGATGGGTGAATGGGTGATGAGTGAGTGGGTGAGCGAGTGATAGGGTGAGTGAGTGGGTGGGTTGGTGAGTGAGTGGGTGAGTGAGTTGGTGAGTGAATGGGTGAGTGAGTGGGTGAGTGCGTGGTGAGTGGGTGAGTGAGTGGGTGGGTGAATTGGTGAGTGAATGGGTGAGTGAGTGGGTGAGTGGGTGAGTGAGTGAATGGGTGAGTGGGTGAGTGAGTGGGTGAGTGGGTAAGTGAGTGCGTAAGTGAGTGGGTGAGTGAGTGTGTGAGTGGGTGAGTGAGTGGGTGGGTGAGTAAAGTGGGTGAGTGAGTGGGTGAGTGAGTTTGTGAGTGGGTGAGTGGGTTAGTGAGTGGGTGAGTGAGTGGGTGGTGAGTGGGTGAGTGAGTGGGTGAGTGGATGGGTGAATGGGTGAGTGAGTGAGTAGGTGAGTGAGTGAGTGGGTGAGTGAGTGGGTGAGTGGGTAAGTGAGTGCGTAAGTGAGTGGGTGAGTGAGTGGGTGGGTGAGTAAAGTGGGTGAGTGAGTGGGTGGGTTGGTGAGTGTGTGAGTGGGTGAGTGAGTGGGTGAGTGATTGGGTGAGTGGGTGAGTGAGTGGGTGAGGGTGAGTGAGTGGGTGTGTGAATTGGTGAGTGAGTGGGTGAGTGAGTGGGTGAGTGAGTGAATGCGTGAGTGGGTGAGTGAGTGGGTGAGTGGGTAAGTGAGTGCGTAAGTGAGTGGGTGAGTGAGTGTGTGAGTGGGTGAGTGAGTGGGTGGGTGAGTAAAGTGGGTGAGTGAGTGGGTGAGTGAGTGAGTGTGTGAGTGGGTGAGTGGGTGAGTGAGTGGTGAGTGAGTGAGTGGGTGAGTAAGTGGGTGAGTGGTGGGTGAGTGGGTGAGTGAGTGGGTGAGTGTGAGGGTGAGTGAGTGGGTGAGTGAGTGGGTGAGTGAGTGAGTGGGTGAGTGAGTGGGTGAGTGAGTAGGTGAGTGTGTGGGTGAGTGAGTGAGTGGGTGAGTGAGTGGGTGAATGAATGGGTGAGTGAGTGGGTGAGTGTGAGGGTGAGTGAGTGGGTGAGTGAGTGGGTGAGTGAGTGGGTGAGTGAGTGAGTGGGTGAGTGAGTGGTGAATGGGTGAGTGAGTGGGTGAGTGGGTGGGTGAATTGGTGTGTGAGTGGTTGAGTGAGTGGGTGAGTGGGTGAGTGGGTGAGTGAGTGGGTGAGTGTGAGGGTGAGTGAGTGGGTGAGTGAGTGGGTGAGTGAGTGAGTGAGTGGGTGAGTGAGTGGGTGAGTGAGTGGGTGAGTGTGTGGGTGAGTGAGTGAGTGAGTGGGTGAGTGAGTGGGTGAGTGAATGGGTGAGTGAGTGGGTGAGTGGGTGAGTGAGTGGTGAGTGGGTGAGTGAGTGGGTGAGTGGGTGGGTGAATTGGTGAGTGAGTGGGTGAGTGAGTGAGTGAATGGGTGAGTGGGTGAGTGAGTGGGTGAGTGAGTGAGTGGGTGAGTAAGTGGGTGAGTGAGTGGGTGAGTGGGTGAGTGAGTGGGTGAGTGTGAGGGTGAGTAAGTGGGTGAGTGAGTGGGTGAGTGAGTGGGTGAGTGAGTGGGTGAGTGTGTGGGTGAGTGAGTGAGTGAGTGGGTGAGTGAGTGGGTGAGTGAGTGTGTGGTGAGTGGGTGAGTGGGTGAGTGAGTGGTGAGTGGGTGAGTGAGTGGGTGAGTGTGTGGGTGAATTTGGTGAGTAAGTGGGTGAGTGGGTGAGTGAGTGAATGGGTGAGTGGGTGAGTGAGTGGGTGAGTGGGTGAGTGAGTGGGTGAGTGAGTGGGTGAGTAAGTGGGTGATTGAGTGGGTGATTGAGTGGGTGGGTCGCTCACACAAGTCACTCATGGTCACTCACACAGTCACTCATAGTCATTCGCAGTCATTCACAGTCAATTAGTCACTCAGTCACTCACACAGTCACTCAGTCACTCACACAGTCACTCACACAGTCACTCATAGTCACTCATTGTCACTCACAGTCAATTACATTCACACATACAGTCACTCATAGTCACTCACACAGTCACTCAGAGTCACTCACACAGTCACACATAGTCACTCACAGTCACTCACACAGGCACACAGTCACTCACACAGTCACACACAGTCACTCACAGTCACTCACACAGTCACTCACACAGTCACTCACACAGGCACACAGTCACTCACACAGTCACACATAGTCACTCACAGTCACTCACACAGTCACTCACACAGTCACTCACACAGTCACTCACAGTCACTCACACAGTCACTCACAGTCACTCACACAGTCACTCACACAGCCACACACAGTCACTCACACAGTCACTCACACAGTCACTCACAGTCACTCACACAGTCACTCACAGTCACTCACACAGTCACTCACACAGTCACTCACACAGTCACTCACAGTCACTCACACAGTCACTCACAGTCACCCACAGGGGTGAGGAAGGTGTCCACGCGTGGTGCTGGTCACCCACCCACACGAGTGCTGTGCCGGCCTTCATAGTTACTGTCTAGCACCACTTGCCACAACAGTTTGTTAAGGCTACAGTGGGTGGGTGAGATGGTGAGTGAGTGGGTGAGTGAGTGGGTGAGTGCGTGAGTGAGATGGGTGAGTGAGTGGGTGAGTGAGTGGGTGAGGGAGATGGTGAGTAAGATGGTGAGTGAGTGGGTGAATGAGAGGGTGAGTGAGATGGTGAGTGAGTGGGTGAGTGAGTGAGTGGGTGAGAGAGTGAGTGGGTGGGTGAGTGAGTGGGTGAGTGAGTGAGATGTCGAGGGAGTGGGTGATTGAGTGGGGGAATGAGAGGGTGAGTGAGTGGGTGAGTGAGATGGTGAGCGAGTGGGTGAGTGAGATGGTGAGTGAGTGGGTGATTTAGTGGGTGAGTGAGTGCGTGGGTGAGTGAGTGGGTGGGTGAGTGAGTGGGTGGTGAGTGGGTGAGTGAGTGCGTGAGTGGATGGGTGAGTGAGTGAGTGGGTGAGTGAGTGGGTGGGTTGGTGAGTGAGTGGGTGAGTGAGTTGGTGAGTGAGTGGGTGAGTGAGTTGGTGAGTGAATGGGTGAGTGAGTGGGTGAGTGGGTGAGTGAGTGGTGAGTGGGTGAGTGAGTGGGTGGGTGAATTGGTGAGTGAGTGGGTGAGTGAGTGGGTGAGTGGGTAAGTGAGTGCGTAAGTGAGCTGGTGAGTGAGTGTGTGAGTGGGTGAGTGAGTGGGTGGGTGAGTAAAGTGGGTGAGTGAGTGGGTGAGTGAGTGAGTGTGTGAGTGGGTGAGTGGGTGAGTGAGTGGGTGAGTGAGTGAGTGGGTGATTGGGTAAGTGAGTGCGTAAGTGAGTTGGTGAGTGAGTGTGTGAGTGGGTGAGTGAGTGGGTGGGTGAGTAAAGTGGGTGAGTGGGTGAGTGAGTGAGTGTGTGAGATGGTGAGTGAGATGGTGAGTGAGTGGGTGAATGAGTGGGTGAGGGAGATGGTGAGTAAGATGGTGAGTGAGTGGGTGAGTGAGTGAGTGGGTGGGTGAGTGAGTGGGTGACTGAGTGAGATGTCGAGGGAGTGGGTGATTGAGTGGGGGAATGAGAGGGTGAGTGAGTGGGTGAGTGAGATGGTGAGTGAGTGGGTGAGTGAGATGGTGAGTGAGTGGGTGATTTAGTGGGTGAGTGAGTGCGTGGGTGAGTGGGTGAGTGAGTGGATGGGTGAATGGGTGAGTGAGTGAGTGGGTGAGTGAGTGAGTGGGTGAGTGAGTGGGTGGGTTGGTGAGTGATGGGGTGAGTGAGTTGGTGAGTGAATGGGTGAGTGAGTGGGTGAGTGGGTGAGTGAGTGGTGAGTGGGTGAGTGAGTGGGTGGGTGAATTGGTGAGTGAGTGGGTGAGTGAGTGGGTGAGTGGGTAAGTGAGTGCGTAAGTGAGTTGGTGAGTGAGTGTGTGAGTGGGTGAGTGAGTGGGTGGGTGAGTAAAGTGGGTGAGTGAGTGGGTGAGTGAGTGAGTGTGTGAGTGGGTGAGTGGGTGAGTGAGTGGGTGTGTGAGTGAGTGGGTGAGTGGGTAAGTGAGTGCGTAAGTGAGTTGGTGAGTGAGTGTGTGAGTGAGTGGGTGGGTGAGTAAAGTGGGGTGAGTGAGTGGGTGAGTGAGTGAGTGTGTGAGTGGGTGAGTGGGTGTGTGAGATGGTGAGTGAGTGGGTGATTTAGTGGGTGAGTGAGTGCGTGGGTGAGTGAGTGGGTGGGTGGGTGAGTGAGTGGGTGGTGAGTGGGTGAGTGAGTGCGTGAGTGGATGGGTGAATGGGTGAGTGAGTGAGTGGGTGAGTGAGTGAGTGGGTGAGTGAGTGGGTGGGTTGGTGAGTGAGTGGGTGAGTGAGTTGGTGAGTGAATGGGTGAGTGAGTGGGTGAGTGGGTGAGTGAGTGGTGAGTGGGTGAGTGAGTGGGTGGGTGAATTGGTGAGTGAGTGGGTGAGTGAGTGGGTGAGGTGGGTAAGTGAGTGCATAAGTGAGTTGGTGAGTGAGTGTGTGAGTGGGTGAGTGAGTGGGTGGGTGAGTAAAGTGGGTGAGTGAGTGGGTGAGTGAGTGAGTGTGTGAGTGGGTGAGTGAGTGGGTCAGTGAGTGAGTGGGTGAGTAAGTGGGTGAGTGAGTGGGTGAGTGAGTGGGTGAGTGTGAGGGTTAGTGAGTGGGTGAGTGAGTGGGTGAGTGAGTGGGTGAGTGAGTGAGTGAGTGGGTGAGTGAGTGGGTGAGTGTGTGGGTGAGTGAGTGAGTAGGTGAGTGAGTGGGTGAGTGAATGGGTGAGTGAGTGAGTGGGTGAGTGGGTGAGTGGGTGGGTGAATTGGTGAGTGAGGGGTGAGTGAGTGGGTGAGTGAATGGGTGAGTGGGTGAGTGAGTGGGTGAGTGTGTGAGTGGGTGAGTGGGTAAGTGAGTGCGTAAGTGAGTTGGTGAGTGAGTGTGTGAGTGGGTGAGTGAGTGGGTGGGTGAGTAAAGTGGGTGAGTGAGTGAGTGGGTGAGTGCGTGGGTGGGTTGGTGAGTGAGTGGGTGAGTGAGTTGGTGAGTGAATGGGTGAGTGAGTGGGTGAGTGGGTGAGTGAGTGGTGAGTGGGTGAGTGAGTGGGTGGGTGAATTGGTGAGTGAGTGAGTGGGTGAGTGGGTAAGTGAGTGCGTAAGTGAGTTGGTGAGTGAGTGTGTGAGTGGGTGAGTGAGTGGGTGGGTGAGTAAAGTGGGTGAGTGAGTGGGTGAGTGAGTGAGTGTGTGAGTGGGTGAGTGAGTGGGTGAGTGAGTGAGTGGGTGAGTGAGTGGGTGAGTGGGTGAGTGAGTGGGTGAGTGTGAGGGTGAGTGAGTGGGTGAGTGAGTGGGTGGGTGAGTGAGTGGTGAGTGAGTGAGTGAGTGTGTGGGTGAGTGAGTGAGTAGGTGAGTGAGTGGGTGAGTGAATGGGTGAGTGAGTGAGTGAGTGGGTGTGAGTGGTGAGTGGGTGAGTGAGTGGGTGAGTGGGTGGGTGAATTGGTGAGTGAGTGGGTGAGTGGGTGGGTGAATTGGTGAGTGAGTGGGTGAGTGAGTGGGTGAGTGAGTGAATGGGTGAGTGGGTGAGTGAGTGGGTGAGTGTGTGAGTGGGTGAGTGGGTAAGTGAGTGCGTAAGTGAGTTGGTGAGTGAGTGTGTGAGTGGGTGAGTGAGTGGGTGGGTGAGTAAAGTGGGTGAGTGAGTGGGTGAGTGAGTGAGTGTGTGAGTGGGTGAGTGGGTGAGTGAGATGGTGAGCGAGTGGGTGAGTGAGATGGTGAGTGAGTAGGTGATTTAGTGGGTGAGTGAGTGCGTGGGTGAGTGAGTGGGTGGGTGGGTGAGTAAGTGGGTGAGTGAGTGGGTGAGTGAGTGAGTGTGTGAGTGGGTGAGTGGGTGAGTGAGATGGTGAGTGAGTGGGTGATTTAGTGGGTGAGTGAGTGCGTGGGTGAGTGAGTGGGTGGGTGGGTGAGGTGGGTGGTGAGTGGGTGAGTGAGTGCGTGAGTGGATGGGTGAATGGGTGAGTGGTGGGTGAGTGAGTGGGTGAGTGAGTGAGTGAGTGGGTGAGTGGGTGAGTGAGTGGTGAGTGGGTGAGTGAGTGAGTGGGTGGGTGAATTGGTGAGTGGGTGGGTGAGTGAGTGGGTGAGTGGGTAAGTGAGTGCGTAAGTGAGTTGGTGAGTGAGTGTGTGAGTGGGTGAGTGAGTGGGTGGGTGAGTAAAGTGGGTGAGTGGGTGAGTGAGTGAGTGTGTGAGTGGGTGAGTGAGTGGGTGAGTGAGTGAGTGGGTGAGTAAGTGGGTGAGTGAGTGGGTGAGTGGGTGAGTGAGTGGGTGAGTGTGAGGGTTAATGAGTGGGTGAGTGAGTGGGTGAGTGAGTGGGTGAGTGAGTGAGTGAGTGGGTGAGTAAGTGAGTGGGTGAGTGAGTGGGTGAGTGAATGGGTGAGTGAGTGGGTGAGTGGGTGAGTGAGTGGTGAGTGGGTGAGTGAGTGGGTGAGTGGGTGGGTGAATTGGTGAGTGAGTGAGTGAGTGGGTGAGTGGGTGAGTGGAGTGGGTGGGTGAGTAAAGTGGGTGAGTGAGTGGGTGAGTGAGTGAGTGTGTGAGTGGGTGAGTGGGTGTGTGAGATGGTGAGTGAGTGGGTGATTTAGTGGGTGAGTGAGTGCGTGGGTGAGTGAGTGGTGGGTGGGTAAGTGAGTGCGTAAGTGAGTTGGTGAGTGAGTGTGTGAGTGGGTGAGTGAGTGGGTGGGTGAGTAAAGTGGGTGAGTGAGTGGGTGAGTGAGTGAGTGTGTGAGTGGGTGAGTGAGTGGGTGAGTGAGTGAGTGGGTGAGTAAGTGGGTGAGTGAGTGGGTGAGTGGGGTGAGTGAGTGGGTGAGTGTGAGGGTGAGTGAGTGGGTGAGTGAGTGGGTGGGTGAGTGAGTGGGTGAGTGAGTGGGTGAGTGTATGGGTGAGTGAGTGAGTAGGTGAGTGAGTGGGTGAGTGAATGGGTGAGTGAGTGAGTGGGTGAGTGAGTGGTGAGTGGGTGAGTGAGTGGGTGAGTGGGTGGGTGAATGGTGAGTGAGTGGGTGAGTGAGTGGGTGAGTGATTGCATGGGTGAGTGGGTGAGTGAGTGGGTGAGTGTGTGAGTGGGTGAGTGGGTAAGTGAGTGCGTAAGTGAGTTGGTGAGTGAGTGTGTGAGTGGGGTGAGTGGGTGGGTGAGTAAAGTGGGTGAGTGGGTGAGTGAGTGAGTGTGTGAGTGGGTGAGTGGGTGAGTGAGATGGTGAGCGAGTGGGTGAGTGAGATGGTGAGTGAGTAGGTGATTTAGTGGGTGAGTGAGTGCGTGGGTGAGTGAGTGGGTGGGTGGGTGAGTAAAGTGGGTGAGTGAGTGGGTGAGTGAGTGAGTGTGTGAGTGGGTGAGTGGGTGAGTGAGATGGTGAGTGAGTGGGTGATTTAGTGGGTGAGTGAGTGCGTGGGTGAGTGAGTGGGTGGGTGGGTGGGTGAGTGAGTGGGTGGTGAGTGGGTGAGTGAGTGCGTGAGTGGATGGGTGAATGGGTGAGTGAGTGGGTGAGTGAGTGAGTGTGTGAGTGAGTGAGTGAGTGGGTGAGTGGGTGAGTGAGTGGTGAGTGGGTGAGTGAGTGAGTGGGTGGGTGAATTGGTGAGTGAGTGGGTGAGTGAGTGGGTGAGTGGGTAAGTGAGTGCGTAAGTGAGTTGGTGAGTGAGTGTGTGAGTGGGTGAGTGAGTGGATGGGTGAGTAAAGTGGGTGAGTGGGTGAGTGAGTGAGTGTGTGAGTGGGTGAGTGGGTGAGTGAGTGGGTGAGTGAGTGAGTGGGTGAGTAAGTGGGTGAGTGAGTGGGTGAGTGGGTGAGTGAGTGGGTGAGTGTGAGGGTTAATGAGTGGGTGAGTGAGTGGGTGAGTGAGTGGGTGAGTGAGTGAGTGAGTGGGTGAGTAAGTGAGTGGGTGAGTGAGTGGGTGAGTGAATGGGTGAGTGAGTGGGTGAGTGGGTGAGTGAGTGGTGAGTGGGTGAGTGAGTGGGTGAGTGGGTGGGTGAATTGGTGAGTGAGTGAGTGAGTGGTTGAGTGGGTGAGTGAGTGGGTGGGTGAGTAAAGTGGGTGAGTGAGTGGGTGAGTGAGTGAGTGTGTGAGTGGGTGAGTGGGTGTGTGAGATGGTGAGTGAGTGGGTGATTTAGTGGGTGAGTGAGTGCGTGGGTGAGTGAGTGGGTGGGTGGGTGAGTGAGTGGGTGGTGAGTGGGTGAGTGAGTGCGTGAGTGGATGGGTGAATGGGTGAGTGAGTGAGTGGGTGAGTGAGTGAGTGGGTGAGTGAGTGGGTGGGTTGGTGAGTGAGTGGGTGAGTGAGTTGGTGAGTGAATGGGTGAGTGAGTGGGTGAGTGGGTGAGTGAGTGGTGAGTGGGTGAGTGAGTGGGTGGGTGAATTGGTGAGTGAGTGGGTGAGTGAGTGGGTGAGTGGGTAAGTGAGTGCGTAAGTGAGTTGGTGAGTGAGTGTGTGAGTGGGTGAGTGAGTGGGTGGGTGAGTAATGTGGGTGAGTGAGTGGGTGAGTGAGTGAGTGTGTGAGTGGGTGAGTGAGTGGGTCAGTGAGTGAGTGGGTGAGTAAGTGGGTGAGTGAGTGGGTGAGTGAGTGGGTGAGTGTGAGGGTTAGTGAGTGGGTGAGTGAGTGGGTGAGTGAGTGGGTGAGTGAGTGAGTGGGTGAGTGAGTGGGTGAGTGAGTGGGTGAGTGTGTGGGTGAGTGAGTAGGTGAGTGAGTGGGTGAGTGAATGGGTGAGTGAGTGAGTGGGTGAGTGGGTGAGTGGGTGGGTGAATTGGTGAGTGAGTGGGTGAGTGAGTGGGTGAGTGAATGGGTGAGTGGGTGAGTGAGTGGGTGAGTGTGTGAGTGGGTGAGTGGGTAAGTGAGTGCGTAAGTGAGTTGGTGAGTGAGTGTGTGAGTGGGTGAGTGAGTGGGTGGGTGAGTAAAGTGGGTGAGTGAGTGAGTGGGTGAGTGAGTGGGTGGGTTGGTGAGTGAGTGGGTGAGTGAGTTGGTGAGTGAATGGGTGAGTGAGTGGGTGAGTGGGTGAGTGAGTGGTGAGTGGGTGAGTGAGTGGGTGGGTGAATTGGTGAGTGAGTGAGTGAGTGGGTGAGTGGGTAAGTGAGTGCGTAAGTGAGTTGGTGAGTGAGTGTGTGAGTGAGTGAGTGAGTGGGTGGGTGAGTAAAGTGGGTGAGTGAGTGGGTGAGTGAGTGAGTGTGTGAGTGGGTGAGTGAGTGGGTGAGTGAGTGAGTGGGTGAGTAAGTGGGTGAGTGAGTGGGTGAGTGGGTGAGTGAGTGGGTGAGTGTGAGGGTGAGTGAGTGGGTGAGTGAGTGGGTGGGTGAGTGAGTGGGTGAGTGAGTGGGTGAGTGTGTGGGTGAGTGAGTGAGTAGGTGAGTGAGTGGGTGAGTGAATGGGTGAGTGAGTGAGTGGGTGAGTGAGTGGTGAGTGGGTGAGTGAGTGGGTGAGTGGGTGGGTGAATTGGTGAGTGAGTGGGTGAGTGAGTGGGTGAGTGAGTGAATAGGTGAGTGGGTGAGTGAGTGGGTGAGTGTGTGAGTGGATGAGTGGGTAAGTGAGTGCGTAAGTGAGTTGGTGAGTGAGTGTGTGAGTGGGTGAGTGAGTGGGTGGGTGAGTAAAGTGGGTGAGTGAGTGGGTGAGTGAGTGAGTGTGTGAGTGGGTGAGTGGGTGAGTGAGATGGTGAGCGAGTGGGTGAGTGAGATGGTGAGTGAGTAGGTGATTTAGTGGGTGAGTGAGTGCGTGGGTGAGTGAGTGGGTGGGTGGGTGAGTAAAGTGGGTGAGTGAGTGGGTGAGTGAGTGAGTGTGTGAGGGGGTGAGTGGGTGAGTGAGATGGTGAGTGAGTGGGTGATTTAGTGGGTGAGTGAGTGCGTGGGTGAGTGAGTGGGTGGGTGGGTGAGTGAGTGGGTGGTGAGTGGGTGAGTGAGTGCGTGAGTGGATGGGTGAATGGGTGAGTGAGTGGGTGAGTGAGTGAGTGGGTGAGTGAGTGAGTGAGTGGGTGAGTGGGTGAGTGAGTGGTGAGTGGGTGAGTGAGTGAGTGGGTGGGTGAATTGGTGAGTGAGTGGGTGAGTGAGTGGGTGAGTGGGTAAGTGAGTGCGTAAGTGAGTTGGTGAGTGAGTGTGTGAGTGGGTGAGTGAGTGGGTGGGTGAGTAAAGTGGGTGAGTGGGTGAGTGATTGAGTGTGTGAGTGGGTGAGTGGGTGAGTGAGTGAGTGAGTGGGTGAGTAAGTGGGTGAGTGAGTGGGTGAGTGGGTGAGTGAGTGGGTGAGTGTGAGGGTTAATGAGTGGGTGAGTGAGTGGGTGAGTGAGTGGGTGAGTGAGTGAGTGAGTGGGTGAGTGAGTGAGTGGGTGAGTGAGTGGGTGAGTGAATGGGTGAGTGAGTGGGTGAGTGGGTGAGTGAGTGGTGAGTGGGTGAGTGAGTGGGTGAGTGGGTGGGTGAATTGGTGAGTGAGTGAGTGAGTGGGTGAGTGGGTGAGTGAGTGAATGGGTGGGTGAGTGAGTGAATGGGTGAGTGGGTGAGTGAGTGGGTGGGTGAGTAAAGTGGGTGAGTGAGTGGGTGAGTGAGTGGGTGAGTGGGTGAGTGAGATGGTGAGCGAGTGGGTGAGTGAGATGGTGAGTGAGTAGGTGATTTAGTGGGTGAGTGAGTGCGTGGGTGAGTGAGTGGGTGGGTGGGTGAGTAAAGTGGGTGAGTGAGTGGGTGAGTGAGTGAGTGAGTGTGTGAGTGGGTGAGTGGGTGAGTGAGATGGTGAGTGAGTGGGTGATTTAGTGGGTGAATGAGTGCGTGGGTGAATGAGTGGGTGGGTGGGTGAGTGAGTGGGTGGGTGGTGAGTGGGTGAGTGAGTGCGTGAGTGGATGGGTGAATGGGTGAGTGAGTGGGTGAGTGAGTGAGTGGGTGAGTGAGTGAGTGAGTGGGTGAGTGGGTGAGTGAGTGGTGAGTGGGTGAGTGAGTGAGTGGGTGGGTGAATTGGTGAGTGAGTGGGTGAGTGAGTGGGTGAGTGGGTAAGTGAGTGCGTAAGTGAGTTGGTGAGTGAGTGTGTGAGTGGGTGAGTGAGTGGGTGGGTGAGTAAAGTGGGTGAGTGGGTGAGTGAGTGAGTGTGTGAGTGGGTGAGTGGGTGAGTGAGTGGGTGAGTGAGTGAGTGGGTGAGTAAGTGGGTGAGTGAGTGGGTGAGTGGGTGAGTGAGTGGGTGAGTGTGAGGGTTAATGAGTGGGTGAGTGAGTGGGTGAGTGAGTGAGTGGGTGAGTAAGTGGGTGAGTGAGTGGGTGAGTGAGTGAGTGTGTGAGTGGGTGAGTGGGTGAGTGAGATGGTGAGCGAGTGGGTGAGTGAGATGGTGAGTGAGTAGGTGATTTAGTGGGTGAGTGAGTGCGTGGGTGAGTGAGTGGGTGAGTGGGTGAGTAAAGTGGGTGAGTGAGTGGGTGAGTGAGTGAGTGTGTGAGTGGGTGAGTGGGTGAGTGAGATGGTGAGTGAGTGGGTGATTTAGTGGGTGAGTGAGTGCGTGGGTGAGTGAGTGGGTGGGTGGGTGGGTGAGTGAGTGGGTGGTGAGTGGGTGAGTGAGTGCGTGAGTGGATGGGTGAATGGGTGAGTGAGTGGGTGAGTGAGTGAGTGGGTGAGTGAGTGAGTGAGTGGGTGAGTGGGTGAGTGAGTGGTGAGTGGGTGAGTGAGTGAGTGGGTGGGTGAATTGGTGAGTGAGTGGGTGAGTGAGTGGGTGAGTGGGTAAGTGAGTGCGTAAGTGAGTTGGTGAGTGAGTGGGTGAGTGAGTGGGTGGGTGAGTAAAGTGGGTGAGTGGGTGAGTGAGTGAGTGTGTGAGTGGGTGAGTGGGTGAGTGAGTGGGTGAGTGAGTGAGTGGGTGAGTAAGTGGGTGAGTGAGTGGGTGAGTGGGTGAGTGAGTGGGTGAGTGTGAGGGTTAATGAGTGGGTGAGTGAGTAGGTGAGTGAGTGAGTGGGTGAGTAAGTGGGTGAGTGAGTGGGTGAGTGAGTGAGTGTGTGAGTGGGTGAGTGGGTGAGTGAGATGGTGAGCGAGTGGGTGATTGAGATGGTGAGTGAGTAGGTGATTTAGTGGGTGAGTGAGTGCGTGGGTGAGTGAGTGGGTGGGTGGGTGAGTAAAGTGGGTGAGTGAGTGGGTGAGTGAGTGAGTGTGTGAGTGGGTGAGTGGGTGAGTGAGATGGTGAGTGAGTGGGTGATTTAGTGGGTGAGTGAGTGCGTGGGTGAGTGAGTGGGTGGGTGGGTGAGTGAGTGGGTGGTGAGTGGGTGAGTGAGTGCGTGAGTGGATGGGTGAATGGGTGAGTGAGTGGGTGAGTGAGTGAGTGGGTGAGTGAGTGAGTGAGTGGGTGAGTGGGTGAGTGAGTGGTGAGTGGGTGAGTGAGTGAGTGGGTGGGTGAATTGGTGAGTGAGTGGGTGAGTGAGTGGGTGAGTGGGTAAGTGAGTGCGTAAGTGAGTTGGTGAGTGAGTGGGTGAGTGAGTGGGTGGGTGAGTAAAGTGGGTGAGTGGGTGAGTGAGTGAGTGTGTGAGTGGGTGAGTGGGTGAGTGAGTGGGTGAGTGAGTGAGTGGGTGAGTAAGTGGGTGAGTGAGTGGGTGAGTGGGTGAGTGAGTGGGTGAGTGTGAGGGTTAATGGGTGGGTGAGTGAGTGGGTGAGTGAGTGGGTGAGTGAGTGAGTGACTGTGTGAGTGAGTGGGTGAGTGAGTGAGTGGGTGAGTGAGTGGGTGAGTGAATGGGTGAGTGAGTGGGTGAGTGGGTGAGTGAGTGGTGAGTGGGTGAGTGAGTGGGTGAGTGGGTGGGTGAATTGGTGAGTGAGTGGGTGAGTGGGTGAGTGAGTGAATGGGTGAGTGGGTGAGTGAGTGGGTGAGTGTGTGAGTGGGTGAGTGGGTGAGTGTGTGAGTGGGTGAGTGAGTGGGTGAGTGGGTGAGTGGGTGAGTGAGTGAGTGGGTGAGTAAGTGGGTGATTAAGTGGGTGATTGAGTGGGTGGGTCGCTCAAACAAGTCACTCATAGTCACTCACACAGTCACTCATAGTCACTTATAGTCACTCACAGTCAATTACAGTCACACATACAGTCACTCATAGTCACTCACACAGTCACTCAGAGTCACTCACATTCACTCACAGTCACTCACACAGTCACTCACACAGTCACTCATAGTCACTCACATAGTCACACAGTCACTCATAGTCACTCACAGTCACTCACACAGTCACTCAGTCACTCACACAGTCACACAGTCACTCACAGTCACACAGTCACTCATGGTCACTCACAGTCACTCACAGTCACTCACAAAGTCATTCAGAGTCACTCACACAGTCACTCACAGTCACTCACACAGTCACTCACAGTCACTCACACAGTCACTCAGTCACTCACACAGTCACTCAGAGTCACTCACAGTCACTCACACAGTCACTCATAGTCACTCAGAGTCACTCACCGTCTATCAGAGTCACTCAGTCACTCACAGTCACTTACTCAGTCACACACACAGTCACTCACAGTCACTCACAGTCACTCACACAGTCACTCAGTCACTCATGGTCACTCACACAGTCACTCAGAGTCACTCACACAGTCACTCACACAGTCACTCATAGTCACTCACAGTTACTCACAGTCACTCACACAGTCACTCATAGTCACTCACACAGTCACTCACACAGTCACTCATCGTCACTCATAGTCACTCACAGTCAATTACAGTCACACATACAGTCACTCATAGTCACTCACACAGTCACTCAGAGTCACTCACATTCACTCACAGTCACTCACACAGTCACTCACACAGTCACTCAGTCACTCACAGTCACTCACACAGTCACTCAGTCACTCACACAGTCACACAGTCACTCATAGTCACTCACAATCACTCACAGTCACTCACAAAGTCACTCAGAGTCACTCACACAGTCACTCACAGTCACTCACACAGTCACTCACAGTCACTCACACAGTCACTCACAGTCAGTCACAGTGACTCACAGTCACTCACGCAGTCACTCATAGTCACTCAGAGTCACTCAGTCACTCACAATCACTCATAGTCACTCACAGTCACTCACACAGTCACTCAGTCACTCACACACTCAATCAGAGTCACTCACAGTCACTCACACAGTCACTCATAGTCACTCAGAGTCACTCACCGTCACTCAGAGTCACTCAGTCACTCACAGTCACTCACACAGTCACACACAGAGTCATTCACAGTCACTCACAGTCACTCACACAGTCACTCAGTCACTCATGGTCACTAACAGTCACTCACACAGTCACTCAGAGTCACTGACACAGTCACTCACACAGTCAGTCATAGTCACTCACAGTTACTCACAGTCACTCACACAATCACTCAGAGTCACTCAGAGTCACTCACAGTCACTCACACAGTCACTCAGAAAGTCATTCAGAGTCACTCACACAGTCACACAGTCACTCATAGTCACTCACAGTCACTCACAGTCACTCATAGTCACTCAGAATCACTCAGTCACTCACAATCACTGATAGTCACTCAAAGTCACTCACACAGTCACTCAGTCACTCACACAGTCACTCAGAGTCACTCGCAGTCACTCACACAGTCACTCATAGTCACTCAGAGTCACTCACCGTCTATCAGAGTCACTCAGTCACTCACAGTCACTCACACAGTCACTCACAGTCACTCACAGTCACTCACACAGTCACTCATGGTCACTCACACAGTCACTCAGAGTCACTCACACAGTCACTCATAGCCACTCACAGTTACTCACAGTCACTCACACAGTCACTCATAGTCACTCACACAGTCACTCACACAGTCACTCATAGTCACTCATAGTCACTCACAGTCAATTACAGTCACACATACAGTCACTCATAGTCACTCACACAGTCACTCAGAGTCACTCATATTCACTCACAGTCACTCACACAGTCACTCACACAGTCACTCATAGTCACTCACACAGTCACACAGTCACTCATAGTCACTCACAGTCACTCACACAGTCACTCAGTCACTCACACAGTCACACAGTCACTCACACAGTCACACAGTCACTCATAGTCACTCACAATCACTCACAGTCACTCACAAAGTCACTCACAGTCACTCACAGTCACTCACACAGTCACTCACAGTCACTCACACAGTCACTCACAGTCAGGCACAGTGACTCACAGTCACTCACACAGTCACTCATAGTCACTCAGAGTCACTCAGTCACTCACATTCACTCATAGTCACTCACAGTCACTCACGCAGTCACTCAGTCACTCACACACTCACTCAGAGTCACTCAGAGTCACTCACACAGTCACTCATAGTCACTCAGAGTCACTCACCGTCACTCAGAGTCACTCAGTCACTTAGAGTCACTCACACAGTCACTCACACAGTCACTCATAGTCACTCACAGTTACTCACAGTCACTCACACAGTCACTCATAGTCACTCACACAGTCACTCACACAGTCACTCATCGTCACTCATAGTCACTCACAGTCAATTACAGTCACACATACAGTCACTCATAGTCACTCACACAGTCACTCAGAGTCACTCACATTCACTCACAGTCACTCACACAGTCACTCATAGTCACTCACACAGTCACTCATAGTCACACACAGTCACTCACACAGTCACTCAGTCACTCACACAGTCACACAGTCACTCATAGTCACTCACAATCACTCACAGTCACTCACAAAGTCACTCAGAGTCACTCACACAGTCACTCACAGTCACTCACACAGTCACTCACAGTCACTCACACAGTCACTCACAGTCAGTCACAGTGACTCACAGTCACTCACGCAGTCACTCATAGTCACTCAGAGTCACTCAGTCACTCACAATCACTCATAGTCACTCACAGTCACTCACACAGTCACTCAGTCACTCACACACTCAATCAGAGTCACTCACAGTCACTCACACAGTCACTCATAGTCACTCAGAGTCACTCACCGTCACTCAGAGTCACTCAGTCACTCACAGTCACTCACACAGTCACTCACACAGAGTCATTCACAGTCACTCACAGTCACTCACACAGTCACTCAGTCACTCATGGTCACTAACAGTCACTCACACAGTCACTCAGAGTCACTGACACAGTCACTCACACAGTCAGTCATAGTCACTCACAGTTACTCACAGTCACTCACACAATCACTCAGAGTCACTCAGAGTCACTCACAGTCACTCACACAGTCACTCAGAAAGTCATTCAGAGTCACTCACACAGTCACACAGTCACTCACAGTCACTCACAGTCACTCACAAAGTCATTCAGAGTCACTCACACAGTCACTCACAGTCACTCACACAGTCACTCACAGTCACTCACAGTCACTCATAGTCACTCAGAATCACTCAGTCACTCACAATCACTCATAGTCACTCACAGTCACTCACACAGTCACTCAGTCACTCACACAGTCACTCAGAGTCACTCACAGTCACTCACACAGTCACTCATAGTCACTCAGAGTCACTCACCGTCTATCAGAGTCACTCAGTCACTCACAGTCACACACAGTCACTCACAGTCACTCACAGTCACTCACACAGTCACTCAGTCACTCATGGTCACTCACACAGTCACTCAGATTCACTCACACAGTCACTCATAGCCACTCACAGTTACTCACAGTCACTCACACAGTCACTCATAGTCACTCACACAGTCACTCACACAGTCACTCATAGTCACTCATAGTCACTCACAGTCAATTACAGTCACACATACAGTCACTCATAGTCACTCACACAGTCACTCAGAGTCACTCATATTCACTCACAGTCACTCACACAGTCACTCACACAGTCACTCATAGTCACTCACACAGTCACACAGTCACTCATAGTCACTCACAGTCACTCACACAGTCACTCAGTCACTCACACAGTCACACAGTCACTCACACAGTCACACAGTCACTCATAGTCACTCACAATCACTCACAGTCACTCACAAAGTCACTCACAGTCACTCACACAGTCACTCACAGTCACTCACACAGTCACTCACAGTCACTCACACAGTCACTCACAGTCAGTCACAGTGACTCACAGTCACTCACACAGTCACTCATACTCACTCAGAGTCACTCAGTCACTCACAATCACTCATAGTCACTCACAGTCACTCACGCAGTCACTCAGTCACTCACACACTCACTCAGAGTCACTCAGAGTCACTCACACAGTCACTCATAGTCACTCAGAGTCACTCACCGTCACTCAGAGTCACTCAGTCACTCACAGTCATACACACAGTAACACACACAGTCATTCACAGTCACTGACACAGTCACTCACACAGTCACTCATAGTCACTCACAGTTACTCACAGTCACTCACACAATCACTCAGAGTCACACTCACAGTCACTCACACAGTCACTCATTCACTCACACAGTCATTCACACAGTCACTCATAGTCAGTCATAGTCACTCACACAGTCAATTACAGTCACTCATACAGTCACACATAGTCACTCACAGTCACTCACACAGTCACTCAGTCACTCATAGACACTCATAGTCACTCACACAGTCACTCATAGTCACTTAGTCATTCTCACAGTCAATTAGTCACTCAGGCACTCACCAGTCAATTACAGCCACTCACACAGTCACTCAGAGTCACTCACACATTCTCTCACACAGTCACTCAGAGTCACTCACACAGTCACTCACAGTCACTCACACAGTCACACATAGTCACTCACAGTCACTCACACAGTCACTCACAAAGTCACTCACATTCACTCACACAGTCACTCTCACAGTCACTCACAGTCACTCACACGGTCAATTACAGTCACTCAGAGTCACTCACAGTCACTCATAGTCACTCACAGTTACTCACACAGTCACTCATAGTCACTCACACAGTCACTCACAGTCAATCAGAGTCACTCACAGTCACTCATAGTCACTCACACAGTCAATTACACAGTCACTCACAGTCACTCATTCACTCATAGTCACTCACAGTCACTCAAACAGTCACTCACAGTCACTCACAGTCACTCAGTCACTCACACAGTCAATTACACAGTCACTCATAGTCACTCACACAGTCACTCACAGTCACTCACACAGTTACTCACAGTCACTCACAGTCACTCAGTCACTCACACAGTCAATTACACAGTCACTCACAGTCACTCACACACTCACACAGTCACTCACACAGTCACTCACAGTCACTCACACAGTCACTCACAGTCACTCACAGTCACTCAGTCACTCACACAGTCAATTACACAGTCACTCATAGTCACTCACACAGTCACTCACAGAGTCACTCACAGTCACTCACACAGTCACACATAGTCACTCACAGTCACTCACACAGTCACTCACAAAGTCACTCACAGTCACTCACACAGTCACTCTCACAGTCACTCACAGTCACTCACACGGTCAATTACAGTCACTCAGAGTCACTCACAGTCACTCATAGTCACTCACAGTTACTCACACAGTCACTCATAGTCACTCACACAGTCACTCATACAGTCACTCACAGTCACTCACACAGCCACACACAGTCACTCAGTCACTCACACAGTCACACACAGTCACACTCACAGTCACTCACACAGTCACACAGTCACTCACACAGTCACTCACAGTCACTCACAGTCACTCACACAGTCACTCACAGTCACTCACACAGTCACTCACACAGCCACACACAGTCACTCACAGTCACTCACACAGTCACTCACACAGTCACTCACACAGTCACTCACAGTCACTCACACAGTCACACACAGTCACTCACACAGTCACTCACACACTCACACACATTCACTCACACAGTCACTCACACAGTCACTCACACAGCCACACACAGTCACTCACAGTCACTCACACAGTCACTCACACAGTCACTCACAGTCACTCACACAGTCACTCACAGTCACTCACACAGTCACTCAGTCACTCCTAGTCACTCACAGTCAATCGCACAGTCACTCACACAGTCACTCACAGTCACTCACACAGTCACTCACACAGTCACTCACTGTCACTCACACAGTCACTCACACAGTCACTCACACAGTCACTCACAGTCACTCACACAGTCACTCACAGTCACTCCTAGTCACTCACAGTCAATCACACAGTCACTCACACAGTCACTCACAGTCACTCACACAGTCACTCACACAGTCACTCACACAGTCACTCACACAGTCACTCACAGTCACTCACAGTCACTCACACAGTCACTCACAGTCACTCCTAGTCACTCACAGTCAATCACACAGTCACTCACACAGTCACTCACAGTCACTCACACAGTCACTCACAGTCACTCACACAGTCACTCACAGTCACTCACAGTCACTCACACAGTCACTCACAGTCACTCCTAGTCACTCACAGTCAATCACACAGTCACTCACACAGCCACACATAGTCACTCACACAGTCACTCACACAGTCACTCACACAGTCACACACAGTCACTCACAGTCACTCACACAGTCACTCACACAGTCACTCACAGTCACTCACACAGTCACACAGTCACTCACAGTCACTCACACAGTCACTCACAGTCACCCACACAGTCACTTAAACAGTCACTCACAGTCACTTACACAGTCACTCATAGTCACTCACACAGTCACTCACACAGTCACTCACACAGTCACTCACAGTCACTCACACAGTCACTCACAGTCACTCACACAGTCACTCAGTCACTCACACAGTCAATTACACAGTCACTCATAGTCACTCACACAGTCACTCACACAGTCACTCACACAGTCACTCACAGTCACTCACACAGTCACTCACAGTCACTCACACAGTCACTCAGTCACTCACACAGTCAATTACACAGTCACTCACACAGTCACTCACAGTCACTCACACAGTCACTCACACAGTCACTCACACAGTCACTCACACAGTCACTCACAGTCACTCACACAGTCACTCACACAGTCACTCACACAGTCACACACATAGTCACTCACAGTCACTCATAGTCACTCACACAGTCACTCACACAGTCACCCACAGGGGTGAGGAAGGTGTCCACGCGTGGTGCTGGCCACCCACCCACACGAGTGCCGTGCCGGCCTTCATAGTTACTGTCTAGCACCACTTGCCACAACAGTTTGTTAAGGCTACAGTGGGTGGGTGAGATGGTGAGTGAGTGGGTGAGTGCGTGAGTGAGATGGTGAGTGAGTGGGTGAATGAGTGGGTGAGGGAGATGGTGAGTAAGATGGTGAGTGAGTGGGTGAATGAGAGGGTGAGTGAGATGGTGAGTGAGTGGGTGAGTGAGTGAGTGGGTGGGTGAGTGGGTGAGTGGGTGAGTGAGTGGTGAATGGGTGAGTGAGTGGGTGAGTGGGTGGGTGAATTGGTGAGTGAGTGGGTGAATGAGTGGGTGAGTGGGTGAGTGAGTGAGTGGGTAAGTGGGTGAGTGGGTGAGTGAGTGAGTGGGTGAGTGAGTGGGTGAGTGAGTGAGTGGGTGAGTAAGTGGGTGATTGAGTGGGTGATTGAGTGGGTGGGTCGCTCACACAAGTCACTCATAGTCACTCACACAGTCACTCACAGTCATTCACAGTCAATTAGTCACTCATAGTCACTCACACAGTCACTCACACTGTCACTCAGTCACTCACACAGTCACTCACACAGTCACTCATAGTCACTCATAGTCACTCACAGTCAATTACAGTCACACATACAGTCACTCATAGTCACTCACACAGTCACTCAGTCACTCACATTCACTCACAGTCACTCACACAGTCACTCACACAGTCACTCATAGTCACTCACACAGTCACACAGTCACTCATAGTCACTCACAGTCACTCACACAGTCACTCAGTCACTCACACAGTCACACATTCACTCACACAGTCACACAGTCACTCACAGTCACTCACAGTCACTCATAAAGTCACTCAGAGTCACTCACACAGTCACTCACAGTCACTCACACAGTCACTCACACAGTCACTCACAGTCACTCATAGTCACTCACAGTCACTCACACAGTGACTCAGTCACTCACACAGTCACTCAGAGTCACTCACAGTCACTCACACAGTCACTCATAGTCACTCAGAGTCACTCACAGTCACTCACACAGTCACTCATAGTCACTCACAGTTACTCACAGTCACTCACACAATCACTCAGAGTAACTCAGAGTCACTCACACAGTCACTCACACAGTCACTCATAGTCATTCACAGTCATTCACACAGTCAAATAGTCACTCATAGTCACTCACACAGTCACTCACACAGTCACTCAGTCACTTACACAGTCACTCACACAGTCACTCATAGTCACTCACAGTCAATCAGTCACTCACAAATTCACTCAGTCACTCACAGTCACTCATAGTCACTCACACAGTCACTCACAGTCACTCATAATCACTCACACAGTCACTCAGAGTCACTCACTCAGACTCACTCACAGTCACTCACACAGTCACTCACACAAGTCACTCATAGTCACTCACACAGTCACGCACACAGTCACTCATAGTCACTCACAGTCACTCACAGTCACTCACACAGTGACTCAGTCACTCACACAGTCACTCAGTCACTCACAGTCACTCACAGTCACTCACACAGTCACTCATAGTCACTCAGAGTCACTCATAGTCACTCAGAGTCACTCAGTCACTCACAGTCACTCACACAGTCACTCACAGTCACTCACAGTCACTCACACAGTCACTCAGTCACTCATGGTCACTCACAGTCACTCACACAGTCACTCATAGTCACTCACAGTTACTCACAGTCACTCACACAATCACTCAGAGTAACTCAGAGTCACTCACACAGTCACTCACACAGTCACTCATAGTCATTCACAGTCATTCACACAGTCAAATAGTCACTCATAGTCACTCACACAGTCACTCACACAGTCAACTCAGTCACCTACACAGTCACTCATAGTCACTCACAGTCAATCAGTCACTCACAAAATCACTCAGTCACTCAGTCACTCACAGTCACTCATAGTCACTCACACAGTCACAGTCACTCATAATCACTCACACAGTCACTCAGAGTCACTCACTCAGACTCACTCACAGTCACTCACACAGTCACTCACACAAGTCACTCATAGTCACTCACACAGTCACTCACACAGTCACTCATAGTCACTCACAGTCACTCACACAGTCACTCACACAGTCACTCAGTCATTCATAGTCACTCACAGTCACTCACACAGTCACTCGTAGTCACTCACAGTCACTCACACAGCCACTCACACAGTCACTCATAGTCACTCACAGTCACTCACAGTCACTCACACAATCACTCAGAGTCACTCAGAGTCACTCACACAGTCACTCACACAGTCACTCATTCACTCACACAGTCATTCACACAGTCACTCATAGTCAGTCATAGTCACTCACACAGTCAATTACAGTCACTCATACAGTCACTCATAGTCACTCACAGTCACTCACACAGTCACTCATAGTCACTCATAGTCACTCACACAGTCACTCATAGTCACTCAGTCATTCTCACAGTCAATTAGTCACTCATAGGCACTCACCAGTCAATTACAGCCACTCACACAGTCACTCAGAGTCACTCACACAGTCTCTCACACAGTCACTAAGAGTCACCCAGTCACTCACACAGTCACTCAAAGTCACTCACACAGTCAATTGCAGTCACTCATAGTCACTCATAGTCACTCATAGTCACTCACAGTCACTCACACAGTGACTCAGTCACTCACACAGTCACTCACACAGTCACTCACAGTCACTCACACAGTCACACATAGTCACTCACAGTCACTCACACAGTCACTCACAAAGTCACTCACAGTCACTCACACAGTCACTCTCACAGTCACTCACAGTCACTCACACGGTCAATTACAGTCACTCAGAGTCACTCACAGTCACTCATAGTCACTCACAGTTACTCACACAGTCACTCATAGTCACTCACACAGTCACTCATAGTCACTCATACAGTCACTCACAGTCACTCATAGTCACTCACACAGTCAATTACACAGTCACTCACAGTCACTCACAGTCACTCACACAGTTACTCACAGTCACTCACAGTCACTTAGTCACTCACACAGTTAATTACACAGTCTCTCACAGTCACTCACACAGTCACTCACACAGTCACTCAGTCACTCACACAGTCACTCACGCAGTCACTCACAGTCACTCACACAGTCACTCACACAGTCACTCACAGTCACTCAGTCACTCACACAGTCAATTACACAGTCACTCACAGTCACTCACACAGTCACTCATAGTCACTCACAGTCACACATACAGTCACTCATAGTCACTCACACAGTCACTCAGTCACTCACATTCACTCACAGTCACTCACACAGTCACTCACACAGTCACTCATAGTCACTCACACAGTCACACAGTCACTCATAGTCACTCACAGTCACTCACACAGTCACTCATAGTCACTCATAGTCACTCACAGTCAATTACAGTCACACATACAGTCACTCATAGTCACTCACACAGTCACTCAGTCACTCACATTCACTCACAGTCACTCACACAGTCACTCACACAGTCACTCATAGTCACTCACACAGTCACACAGTCACTCATAGTCACTCACAGTCACTCACACAGTCACTCAGTCACTCACACAGTCACACATTCACTCACACAGTCACACAGTCACTCACAGTCACTCACAGTCACTCATAAAGTCACTCAGAGTCACTCACACAGTCACTCACAGTCACTCACACAGTCACTCACACAGTCACTCACAGTCACTCATAGTCACTCACAGTCACTCACACAGTGACTCAGTCACTCACACAGTCACTCAGAGTCACTCACAGTCACTCACACAGTCACTCATAGTCACTCAGAGTCACTCACAGTCACTCACACAGTCACTCATAGTCACTCACAGTTACTCACAGTCACTCACACAATCACTCAGAGTAACTCAGAGTCACTCACACAGTCACTCACACAGTCACTCATAGTCATTCACAGTCATTCACACAGTCAAATAGTCACTCATAGTCACTCACACAGTCACTCACACAGTCACTCAGTCACTTACACAGTCACTCACACAGTCACTCATAGTCACTCACAGTCAATCAGTCACTCACAAATTCACTCAGTCACTCACAGTCACTCATAGTCACTCACACAGTCACTCACAGTCACTCATAATCACTCACACAGTCACTCAGAGTCACTCACTCAGACTCACTCACAGTCACTCACACAGTCACTCACACAAGTCACTCATAGTCACTCACACAGTCACGCACACAGTCACTCATAGTCACTCACAGTCACTCACAGTCACTCACACAGTGACTCAGTCACTCACACAGTCACTCAGTCACTCACAGTCACTCACAGTCACTCACACAGTCACTCATAGTCACTCAGAGTCACTCA
Organism: Petromyzon marinus; assembly: GCF_048934315.1. Lineage (NCBI taxonomy): Eukaryota > Metazoa > Chordata > Hyperoartia > Petromyzontiformes > Petromyzontidae > Petromyzon > Petromyzon marinus. Next base: position 136,421 of record NW_027423683.1, on the reverse strand, counting down.
TAGTCACTCAGAGTCACTCAGTCACTCACAGTCACTCACACAGTCACTCACAGTCACTCACAGTCACTCACACAGTCACTCAGTCACTCATGGTCACTCACAGTCACTCACACAGTCACTCATAGTCACTCACAGTTACTCACAGTCACTCACACAATCACTCAGAGTAACTCAGAGTCACTCACACAGTCACTCACACAGTCACTCATAGTCATTCACAGTCATTCACACAGTCAAATAGTCACTCATAGTCACTCACACAGTCACTCACACAGTCAACTCAGTCACCTACACAGTCACTCATAGTCACTCACAGTCAATCAGTCACTCACAAAATCACTCAGTCACTCAGTCACTCACAGTCACTCATAGTCACTCACACAGTCACAGTCACTCATAATCACTCACACAGTCACTCAGAGTCACTCACTCAGACTCACTCACAGTCACTCACACAGTCACTCACACAAGTCACTCATAGTCACTCACACAGTCACTCACACAGTCACTCATAGTCACTCACAGTCACTCACACAGTCACTCACACAGTCACTCAGTCATTCATAGTCACTCACAGTCACTCACACAGTCACTCGTAGTCACTCACAGTCACTCACACAGCCACTCACACAGTCACTCATAGTCACTCACAGTCACTCACAGTCACTCACACAATCACTCAGAGTCACTCAGAGTCACTCACACAGTCACTCACACAGTCACTCATTCACTCACACAGTCATTCACACAGTCACTCATAGTCAGTCATAGTCACTCACACAGTCAATTACAGTCACTCATACAGTCACTCATAGTCACTCACAGTCACTCACACAGTCACTCATAGTCACTCATAGTCACTCACACAGTCACTCATAGTCACTCAGTCATTCTCACAGTCAATTAGTCACTCATAGGCACTCACCAGTCAATTACAGCCACTCACACAGTCACTCAGAGTCACTCACACAGTCTCTCACACAGTCACTAAGAGTCACCCAGTCACTCACACAGTCACTCAAAGTCACTCACACAGTCAATTGCAGTCACTCATAGTCACTCATAGTCACTCATAGTCACTCACAGTCACTCACACAGTGACTCAGTCACTCACACAGTCACTCACACAGTCACTCACAGTCACTCACACAGTCACACATAGTCACTCACAGTCACTCACACAGTCACTCACAAAGTCACTCACAGTCACTCACACAGTCACTCTCACAGTCACTCACAGTCACTCACACGGTCAATTACAGTCACTCAGAGTCACTCACAGTCACTCATAGTCACTCACAGTTACTCACACAGTCACTCATAGTCACTCACACAGTCACTCATAGTCACTCATACAGTCACTCACAGTCACTCATAGTCACTCACACAGTCAATTACACAGTCACTCACAGTCACTCACAGTCACTCACACAGTTACTCACAGTCACTCACAGTCACTTAGTCACTCACACAGTTAATTACACAGTCTCTCACAGTCACTCACACAGTCACTCACACAGTCACTCAGTCACTCACACAGTCACTCACGCAGTCACTCACAGTCACTCACACAGTCACTCACACAGTCACTCACAGTCACTCAGTCACTCACACAGTCAATTACACAGTCACTCACAGTCACTCACACAGTCACTCATAGTCACTCACAGTCACTCAAACAGTCACTCACAGTCACTCACACAGCCACACACAGTCACTCACAGTCACTCACACAGTCACTCACACAGTCACTCACAGTCACTCACACAGCCACACACAGCCACACACAGTCACTCACAGTCACTCATAGTCACTCACACAGTCACTCACACATTCACTCACAGTCACTCACAGTCACTCACACAGTCACTCACACAGTCACTCACAGGGGTGAGGAAGGTGTCCACGCGTGGTGCTGGTCACCCACCCACACGAGTGCCGTGCCGGCCTTCATAGTTACTGTCTAGCACCACTTGCCACAACAGTTTGTTAAGGCTACAGTGGGTGGGTGAGATGGTGAGTGAGTGGGTGAGTGCGTGAGTGAGATGGTGAGTGAGTGGGTGAATGAGTGGGTGAGGGAGATGGTGAGTAAGATGGTGAGTGAGTGGGTGAATGAGAGGGTGAGTGAGATGGTGAGTGAGTGGGTGAGTGGGTGAGTGAGTGGGTGAGTGAGTGAGATGTCGAGCGAGTGGGTGATTGAATGGGGGAATGAGAGGGTGAGTGAGTGGGTGAGTGAGATGGTGAGCGAGTGGGTGAGTGCGTGGGTGAGTGAGTGGGTGGGTGAGTGGGTGGTGAGTGGGTGAGTGGGTGAGTGGATGGGTGAATGGGTGAGTGAGTGAGTGGGTGAGTGAGTGAGTGGGAGAGTGAGTGGGTGGGTTGGTGAGTGAGTGAGTGGGTGAGTGAGTGGGTGAGGGTGAGTGAGTGGGTGAGTGAGTGGGTGAGTGAGTGAGTGGGTGAGTGAGTGAGTGGGTCGCTCACACAAGTCACTCATAGTCACTCACACAGTCACTCATAGTCATTCGCAGTCATTCACAGTCAATTAGTCACTCAGTCACTCACACAGTCACTCAGTCACTCACACAGTCACTCAGTCACTCACAGTCACTCACAGTCACTCACACAGTCACTCATAGTCACTCAGAGTCACTCATAGTCACTCAGAGTCACTCAGTCACTCACAGTCACTCACACAGTCACTCACAGTCACTCACAGTCACTCACACAGTCACTCAGTCACTCATGGTCACTCACAGTCACTCACACAGTCACTCATAGTCACTCACAGTTACTCACAGTCACTCACACAATCACTCAGAGTAACTCAGAGTCACTCACACAGTCACTCACACAGTCACTCATAGTCATTCACAGTCATTCACACAGTCAAAAAGTCACTCATAGTCACTCACACAGTCACTCACACAGTCAACTCAGTCACTTACACAGTCACTCATAGTCACTCACAGTCAATCAGTCACTCACAAAATCACTCAGTCACTCAGTCACTCACAGTCACTCATAGTCACTCACACAGTCACAGTCACTCATAATCACTCACACAGTCACTCAGAGTCACTCACTCAGACTCACTCACAGTCACTCACACAGTCACTCACACAAGTCACTCATAGTCACTCACACAGTCACTCACACAGTCACTCATAGTCACTCACAGTCACTCACACAGTCACTCACACAGTCACTCAGTCATTCATAGTCACTCACAGTCACTCACACAGTCACTCGTAGTCACTCACACAGCCACTCACACAATCACTCATAGTCACTCACAGTCACTCACAGTCACTCACACAATCACTCAGAGTCACTCAGAGTCACTCACACAGTCACTCACACAGTCACTCATTCACTCACACAGTCATTCACACAGTCACTCATAGTCAGTCATAGTCACTCACACAGTCAATTACAGTCACTCATACAGTCACTCATAGTCACTCACAGTTACTCACACAGTCACTCATAGTCACTCATAGTCACTCACACAGTCACTCATAGTCACTCAGTCATTCTCACAGTCAATTAGTCACTCATAGGCACTCACCAGTCAATTACAGCCACTCACACAGTCACTCAGAGTCACTCACACAGTCTCTCACACAGTCACTCAGAGTCACCCAGTCACTCACACAGTCACTCAAAGTCACTCACACAGTCAATTGCAGTCACTCATAGTCACTCATAGTCACTCATAGTCACTCACAGTCACTCACACAGTGACTCAGTCACTCACACAGTCACTCACACAGTCACTCACAGTCACTCACACAGTCATTCACAGTCACTCACACAGTCACACATAGTCACTCACAGTCACTCACACAGTCACTCACAAAGTCACTCACAGTCACTCACACAGTCACTCTCACAGTCACTCACAGTCACTCACACGGTCAATTACAGTCACTCAGAGTCACTCACAGTCACTCATAGTCACTCACAGTTACTCACACAGTCACTCATAGTCACTCACACAGTCACTCATAGTCACTCATACAGTCACTCACAGTCACTCATAGTCACTCACACAGTCAATTACACAGTCACTCACAGTCACTCACAGTCACTCACACAGTTACTCACAGTCACTCACATTCACTTAGTCACTCACACAGTCAATTACACAGTCTCTCACAGTCACTCACACAGTCACTCACACAGTCACTCAGTCACTCACACAGTCACTCACGCAGTCACTCACAGTCACTCACACAGTCACTCACACAGTCACTCACAGTCACTCAGTCACTCACACAGTCAATTACACAGTCACTCACAGTCACTCACACAGTCACTCATAGTCACTCACAGTCACTCAAACAGTCACTCACAGTCACTCACACAGCCACACACAGTCACTCACAGTCACTCACATAGCCACACACAGTCACTCACAGTCACTCACACAGTCACTCACAGTCACTCACACAGTCACTCACAGTCACTCACAGGGGTGAGGAAGGTGTCCACGCGTGGTGCTGGCCACCCACCCACACGAGTGCCGTGCCGGCCTTCATAGTTACTGTCTAGCACCACTTGCCACAACAGTTTGTTAAGGCTACAGTGGGTGGGTGAGATGGTGAGTGAGTGGGTGAGATGGTGAGTGAGATGGTGAGTGAGTGGGTGAGTGAGTGGGTGAATGAGTGAGTGAGGGAGATGGTGAGTAAGATGGTGAGTGAGTGGGTGAATGAGAGGGTGAGTGAGATGGTGAGTGAGTGGGTGAGTGAGTGGGTGGGTGAGTGGGTGAGTGAGTGGGTGAGTGAGTGAGTGGGTGAATGAGTGGGTGAGTGAGTAAAGTGGGTGAGTGGGTGAGTGAGTGTGTGAGTGGGTGAGTGGGTGAGTGAGTGGGTGAGCGAGTGAGTGGGTGAGTAAGTGGGTGAGTGGTGGGTGAGTGGGTGAGTGAGTGGGTGAGTGTGAGGGTGAGTGAGTGGGTGAGTGAGTGGGTGAGTGAGTGAGTGAGTGGGTGAGTGAGATGGTGAGTGAGTGGGTGGGTGAGTGAGTGGGTGGGTTGGTGAGTGAGTGGGTGAGTGAGTGAGTGGGTGGGTGAGTAAAGTGGGTGAGTGAGTGGGTGAGTGGGTGTGTGAGATGGTGAGTGAGTGGGTGATTTAGTGGATGAGTGAGTGCGTGGGTGAGTGAGTGGGTGGGTGAGTGAGTGGGTGGTGAGTGGGTGAGTGAGTGCGTGAGTGGATGGTTGAATGGGTGAGTGAGTGAGTAGGTGAGTGAGTGAGTGGGTGAGTGAGTGGGTGGGTTGGTGAGTGAGTGGGTGAGTGAGTTGGTGAGTGAATGGGTGAGTGAGTGGGTGAGTGGGTGAGTGAGTGGTGAGTGGGTGAGTGAGTGGGTGGGTGAATTGGTGAGTGAGTGGGTGAGTGAGTGGGTGAGTGGTTAAGTGAGTGCGTAAGTGAGTTGGTGAGTGAGTGTGTGAGTGAGTGGGTGGGTGAGTAAAGTGGGTGAGTGAGTGGGTGAGTGAGTGAGTGTGTGAGTGGGTGAGTGAGTGGGTGAGTGAGTGAGTGGGTGAGTAAGTGGGTGAGTGAGTGGGTGAGTGAGTGGGTGAGTGTGAGGGTTAGTGAGTGGGTGAGTGAGTGGGTGAGTGAGTGGGTGAGTGAGTGAGTGGGTGAGTGAGTGGGTGAGTGAGTGGGTGAGTGTGTGGGTGAGTGAGTGAGTAGGTGAGTGAGTGGGTGAGTGAATGGGTGAGTGAGTGAGTGAGTGGGTGAGTGGGTGAGTGGGTGGGTGAATTGGTGAGTGAGTGGGTGAGTGAGTGGGTGAGTGGGTGAGTGAGTGAATGGGTGAGTGGGTGAGTGAGTGGGTGACTGTGTGAGTGGGTGAGTGGGTAAGTGAGTGCGTAAGTGAGTTGGTGAGTGAGTGTGTGAGTGGGTGAGTGAGTGGGTGGGTGAGTAAAGTGGGTGAGTGAGTGAGTGGGTGAGTGAGTGGGTGGGTTGGTGAGTGAGTGGGTGAGTGAGTTGGTGAGTGAATGGGTGAGTGAGTGGGTGAGTGTGTGGGTGAGTGAGTTAGTGAGTGGGTGAGTGAGTTGGTGAGTGAATGGGTGAGTGAGTGGGTGAGTGGGTGAGTGAGTGGTGAGTAGGTGAGTGAGTGGGTGGGTGAATTGGTGAGTGAGTGCGTGAGTGGGTGAGTGAGTGAGTGAATAGGTGAGTGGGTGAGTGAGTGGGTGAGTGGGTAAGTGAGTGCGTAAGTGAGTGGGTGAGTGAGTGTGTGAGTGGGTGAGTGAGTAAGTGGGTGGGTGAGTAAAGTGGGTGAGTGAGTGGGTGAGTGAGTGAGTGTGTGAGTGGGTGAGTGAGTGGGTGAGTGAGTGGGTGAGTGAGTGAGTGGGTGAGTAAGTGGGTGAGTGAGTGGGTGAGTGGGTGAGTGAGTGGGTGAGTGTGAGGGTGAGTAAGTGGGTGAGTGAGTGGGTGAGTGAGTGGGTGAGTGAGTGAGTGAGCGGGTGAGTGAGTGGGTGAGTGAGTGGGTGAGTGTGTGGGTGAGTGAGTGAGTGAGTGGGTGAGTGAGTGGGTGAGTGAATGGGTGAGTGAGTGGGTGAGTGGGTGAGTGAGTGGTGAGTGGGTGAGTGAGTGGGTGAGTGGGTGGGTGAATTGGTGAGTGAGTGGGTGAGTGAGTGGGTGAGTGGGTGAGTGAGTGAATGGGTGAGTGGGTGAGTGGGTGAGTGGGTGAGTGAGTGGGTGAGTGGGTGAGTGAGTGGGTGAGTGAGTGAGTGAGTGGGTGAGTAAGTGGGTGATTGAGTGGGTGATTGAGTGGGTGGGTCGCTCACACAAGTCACTCATGGTCACTCACACAGTCACTCATAGTCATTCGCAGTCATTCACAGTCAATTAGTCACTCAGTCACTCACACAGTCACTCAGTCACTCACACAGTCACTCACACAGTCACTCATAGTCACTCATTGTCACTCACAGTCAATTACATTCACACATACAGTCACTAATAGTCACTCACACAGTCACTCAGAGTCACTCACATTCACTCACAGTCACTCACACAGTCACTCAGTCACTCACACAGTCACACAGTCACTCACACAGTCACACAGTCACTCATAGTCACTCACAGTCACTCAGAGTCACTCACATCCACTCACAGTCACTCACACAGTCACTCAGTCACTCACACAGTCACACAGTCACTCACACAGTCACACAGTCACTCATAGTCACTCACAGTCACTCACAGTCACTCACAAAGTCACTCACACAGTCACTCACATTCACTCACACAGTCACTCACAGTCACTCACACAGTCACTCACAGTCACTCATAGTCACTCACAATCACTCACACAGTCACTCATAGTCACTCAGAGTCACTCAGTCACTCACAATCACTCATAGTCACTCACAGTCACTCACACAGTCACTCAGTCACTCACACAGTCACTCATAGTCACTCAGAGTCACTCACCGTCACTCAGAGTCACTCAGTCACTCACAGTCACTCACACAGTCACACGCACAGTCACTCACAGTCACTCACAGTCACTCACACAGTCACTCAGTCACTCATGGTCACTCACAGTCACTCACAGTCACTCAGTCACTCATGGTCACTCACAGTCACTCACAGTCACTCAGAGTCACTCACCCAGTCACTCACACAGTCACTCTTAGTCACTCACAGTTACTCACAGTCACTCACACAGTCAATCACACAGTCACTCATAGTCACTCACACAGTCACTCACACAGTCACTCATAGTCACTCATAGTCACTCACAGTCAATTACAGTCACACATACAGTCACTCATAGTCACTCAGAGTCACTCATATTCACTCACAGTCACTCACACAGTCACTCACACAGTCACTCATAGTCACTCACACATTCACACAGTCACTCATAGTCACTCACAGTCACTCACACAGTCACTCAGTCACTCACACAGTCACACAGTCACTCACACAGTCACACAGTCACTCATAGTCACTCACAGTCACTCACAGTCACTCACAAAATCACTCAGTCATTCACACAGTCACTCACAGTAACTCATAGTCACTCACACAGTCACTCATAGTCACTCACAGTCACTCACACAACAACAACAACAACCGCCATTCGCCACTAAGTGGCGGTGACGTCACCACGACGCTTGTGCCAGGCTATGTGCACCCTGAGGCCACGTGAAGTGTCGAACGCCCGCTGGCAGGAGGTCACGGGGCAGACCCAGGTGCCACGGGTCGACTGACTGAGATGACTGGCTGATGCACCACCTGTGCCCCCTACTGTGCCAACCTGCTGTGCTTTAGCCACCCGGCGCTCCGCTCGCTGTTGTGAGCGTCGCTCCTCCGCCCTCCGTTGTTGTTGGAGGGCGACTGCCTCCAACTGCCCAGTAGCATCCTTCACGAGCCTCCTCCACAGAGGCCGATCTTGACACCGCTGGTACCAGTCATCGGCAAGTCCACTCAGCTCCACGTCCTCCTGTACCACATCACTCCATCTCTTCTCTAGCCCGTGCCGCGCCCGCTTAGCCCCCTCAATCCGGCCAAACAAAAGCTGTTTCGGCATGCGGTGGCTGGGCATGCGGGCTACATGACCCAGCCATCGCAGCCTTGCCTGCCGGAGGAGCTCACCGATGGGACCCTGCCCAGATCTTTCAAGGATTTGTGAGCTCCTCACACAATCCAGTCTGGTTAAACCCAGGATGGATCGTAGGCAGGCCAGCCTAAATGTTTCTAACCGGCGAAGATGTTCCATTAGGGGGGTCCATGTTTCGCAAGCATATAGAAGGGAGGGAATGACCGTGGCCGAGAAGACCTGAAGCTTAGTGCGGAGCGACAGACCAGGTAGCTTCCACACAGCGTTACGCAACCGATGAAAAGATATTGCCGCTCGACTGATTCGGAGTGAGACCTCTGCTGTTAAACTGGAGCCAGTCATAAGCACACTGCCCAGGTATGGGAAACTCTCCACTCTCTCCACAACTGCCCCATCACCGATTGGGAGTTGTGGGGGTGGAGTGTCCGATGGTACAAAATACCCAGGCAGGTGCTTAGTTTTGGTGGGGCTGATGGTAAGGCCCCACCTCTTAGTGGCACGCTCCAGTCTCAGCAGCAGCGTCTCCAACTCCTCCTCTGACTGAGCAGCTATTACCAAGTCATCAGCATACATAACGTGGTTGAGCAATAGGGAGCCATCCCTTGACCGCACCCGGGCATCGATTAGCCTCCCATTATATCTGTACCATATGGAGATTCCCCCGGTACAGCTATTGAAGGCTTCACGAACTACGTGGTCAAAATAGATGTTAAATAATGTGGGAGCCAGAGGACATCCCTGTCGCACCCCAAGGTGTACAGGGAATGGCTCTGACTCCCGGCCACGTAGTTTTACCCGGGCCCGCTCACCATCATGAAGGTCCTTAATGATCGTGAGCAGAGGGTCAGGTACTCCAAAAGCACGAAGAACGACCCAGAGCCCAGGCCTACTGATGGTATCATAGGCCTTGACCAGGTCAATAAAGCAGAGATGTAGGTCTCGTTGGAATTCCCTACACCTCTGCTGTAGCAGACGGACAGAAAATATGGCATCTGTGCAGGACCGCCCTTTCCTGAAACCGCATTGGGGCTCCGCAAGCCTCTGCTCAGCGTGCCTGGCAAGGCGATGCTGAATAATCCTTGCCAGGACCTTTCCCGGCACACTGAGGAGTGAGATGCCCCTGTAGTTGTTACAGTCTATGCGGTCCCCCTTCTTAAAAAGGGGGACCACCAGGGCATCCTTCCAATCCTGCGGAACCCGTCCAGTGGTCCAGACTGTTGTTATGATGTCATATAGGGCAGTCTGTGCACAAACGCCACCCTCCCTCAGCATTTCGCTTGGGAGATCATCTCTGCCCGCTGCCTTTCCTGGTCTCAGACTCCGGATCGCCTTCAATACTTCCTCAGCAGATGGCACCTCAGCCAGCCACTCACAGGGGGTGACTTCATCCAATATTTGAGGCACCGCAGCCTCAGCAGGGTCATCCTCACTTTGTGCCACGATGTTTTCCTGGCTGAGGGATTTTCCCTCCCCCAGGACCTCACAGAAATGCTCAGCAAATCTGCGAACCTGTTCCTGGGGGTCGGAAATTGGATCACCGTTTTTTCCCCTAATGATGGTAATAGGTGTGGCGCTGCAGGTTACTTTTTTGATGGAGTTAAATAGAGATTTGTGATCACGGGCCACTGAGGCAGACTCCATCTCCTCAGCAACCCGCGACCACCACCCATCCTTGCAGCGCCTCACGGCTCTCCGAACCTCCGAGCGAAGGCTGCGGTAAGCCTCCTCATTCTCTGACGTGGGATTCTGTAGCCGATGACAGTGGGCCTGTCGCTTTTTCTCAACCATCCTGAACAACTCCTCTGTCATCCAGGGTGTCTGGGGAGGTCTGGACCGCGTACCCAAAGCAGCCATTGCAGCTGCATGAGTCACAGTCCTAAACCTCGCCCATTTACCCTCGACATCAGGAGGAGTCGGGGACGATGACAATCCCAGCCGCAAGCGATGATGAAATTCTCGCTTGCAACTTTCATCAGATAACTGAGACCAGGCCACTTTAGGTTGGAATGGGGTCCTGGGTGTACACCCACCACCGGAGTGGAAGAATGGCAGGCGCATCTTACAGATGACTAGTCGATGGTCAGAGGGCAGATCAGCTCCACGGTAGGTCCTGGTGTCAAGGACATGGGCTCGCATTCGCTGGTCCGTCACTATGTAGTCCAGCAGATGTTCTTGCTTGGACCCGGCATGCATCCATGATGTTGTGTGGATGCGCCGATGCCGGAACAGCGTGTTGGTAATTACAAGCCCATGGGCTGCACAAAAATCTAGCAGCCTCCTACCGTTGTTATTGAGCTGATCTGGCCCATGCCCTCCAATCACTCCAGACCAGGTGCCAGTATCATGACCAACTCGGGCATTGAAGTCACCCAACATGATGACTCTATCCCGAGGGGCCACTTTAGCCAGCACCTGTGACAGGAGGTCATAGAAGGCATCTGACTCATCGGCTTTGCCTGCATCCCTCCACGGATGTTCATCTTCGGTGGGGGCATAACTAACCACGACCACCATTCCTCGCCTCCGGTTGATGGGAAGGCGAGCCCAAAGTAGCCTGGGGCTTACAGCTTCCCACACCTCACCGCCACGCTCCCACGCCCCCTTCATTCTTTTGTTCAAAAGAAGACCCACACCCTGTTGTTTGGCAGTCTGCTGCCCCGAGTAGAGGACTGTCCACCCCTCATGGTGGCAGGAGCCAGAGCCGGTCCACCGGACCTCCTGAATGCCGCATAGATCCAGGCGGTACCGGTCCAGCTCCCGACAGAGGAGTGGCAGCCTCTCCTCTGCAGTGAGCGTTCGAACATTCCACGTGGCCAACCGTAGTGGCTTTTCGTTGTTTCTGGAGTAGCCCCGAGGGTAGGTATTCAATCTCCTGGCTCCGCCAATTGGGGTTTGGCCAGGAGACGTCATAGACGCCTGGCCCCCCGGGGCCTCCGGCACAAGCTTAGTTGTTACATATTTCAGTTTAATTCGTAGTTTCGTGGTAATTAATTGAAGGTGGAGGGGTTACCAGCCCCTCGCACCCGTCCAGAGCCCCCGTTTAGCCCCTGTGGTGGACGCATATGCCATGAGGGGAGGAGCCAATCAAAATTGGATCTCCCCCCACAGCGCTGTCCACGACAGAGTTGCCCGTCCGGCACCGCGAGGAGGTAGGGGGTTGTTTTGCCGGATAGTCACTCAGAGTCACTCACAGTCTCTCACACAGTCACTCAGAGTCATTCAGTCACTCACACAGTCACTCAAAGTCACTCACACAGTCACTCACACAGTCACTCAGTCACTCATAGTCACTCACAGTCACTCACATAGTCACTTGTAGTCACTCACATTCACTCACACAGCCACTCACACAGTCACTCATAGTAACTCACAGTCACTCACAGTCACTCACACAATCAGAGTCACTCAGAGTCACTCACACAGTCACTCACACAGTCACTCATTCACTCACACAGTCATTCACACAGTCACTCATTTACTCACACAGTCATTCACACAGTCACTCATAGTCAGTCATAGTCACTCACACAGTCACTCATTCACTCATAGTCACTCATAGTCACTCACACAGTCACTCATAGTCACTCAGTCATTCTCACAGTCAATTAGTCACTCATAGTCACTCACCAGTCAATTACAGCCACTCACACAGTCACTCAGAGTCACTCACAGTCTCTCACACAGTCACTCAGAGTCATTCAGTCACTCACACAGTCACTCAAAGTCACTCACACAGTCAATTACAGTCATTCTCAGTCACTCATAGTCACTCATATTCACTCATAGTCACTCACAGTCACTCAGTCACTAACACAGTCACTCACACAGTCACTCAGAGTCACTCACACAGTCACTCGCACAGTCACTCACAGTCACTCACACAGTCACTCATAGTCACACACACAGTCACTCACACACTCAATCAGTCACTCATAGTCACTCACACAGTCACTCACAGTAACTCATAGTCACTCACAGTCTTTCAGAGTCACTCACACAGTCACTCACACAGTCATTCATAGTCACTCAGAGTCACTCAAAGTCACACTAACAGTCACTCACAGTAACTCATAGTCACTCGCACAGTCAATTAAGTCACTCAGTCACTCATAGTAACTCACAGTCACTCACACAGTCACTCACACAGTCATTCAGATTCACTCAGAGTCACTCAGAGTCACACACACAGTCACTCATAGTCACTCATAGTCACTCACACAGTCAATTACAGTCACTCAGTCAATCATAGTCACTCACACAGTCACTCGTAGTCACTCACAGTCACCCACACAGTCACTCACACAGTCACTCACACAGTCACTAACACGCTCACTCATAGTCACTCACACAGTCACTCGTAGTCACTCACAGTCACCCACACAGTCACTCACACAGTCACCCACACAGTCACTCACACATTCACTCACACAGTCAATCACACAGTTACTCATAGTCACTCACACAGTCACTCGTAGTCACTCACAGTCACTCACACAGTCACTCACACAGTCACTCACAGTCACTCACACAGTCAATTACAGTCACTCACAGTCACACACAGTCACTCATAGTCACTCAGAGTCACTCATTCACTCACACCGTCACTAATAGTCACTCAGAGTCACTCCCAGTCACTCACAGTCACTCAGAGTCATTCAGTCACTCACAGTCACTCAGAGTCACTCATAGTCACTCCGAGGCACTCACAGTCACTCAGTCACTCATAGTCACTCACTGTCACTCACACAGTCACTCACACAGTCACTCAGTCACTCACACAGTCACTCAGACTCACTCACAGCCACTCAGGGTCTCACACAGTCACTCAAAGTCACTCAGATTCACTCAGTCACTCACAGTCACTCACACAGTCACTCACAGTCAATCATAGTCACTCACACATTCAATTTCAGTCACTCACACAGTCACTCACACAGTCACTCATAGTCACACACACAGTCACTCACACAGTCACTCAGTCACTCATAGTCACTCACACAGTCACTCATAGTCACTCACAGTCACTCACAGTCACTCATAGTCACTCACACAGTCAATTAAGTCACTCAGTCACTCATAGTCACTCATAGACACTCACAGTCACTCACACAGTCACTCACACAGTTAATCACACAGTCACTCATCGTCACTCACACAGTCACTCGTAGTCACTCACAGTCACTCACACAGTCACTCACACAGTCACTCACAGTCACTCACAGTCACTCACACAGTCACTCACAGTCACTCACAGTCACTCACACAGTCACTCGCAGTCACTCACACAGTCACTCACAGTCACTCACACAGTCACTCACACAGTCACTCACACAGTCGCTCACAGTCACTCACATTCACTCACGGTCACTTACAGTCACTCACAGTCATTCACAGTCACTCACACAGTCACTCATAGTCACTCAGAGTCACTCACAGTCACTCAGAGTCACTCAGTCAATCACATTCACTCACACAGTCACTCACACAGTCACTCACAGTCACTCACAGTCACTCACACAGTCACTCAGTCACTTATAGTCACTCACAGTCACTCACACAGTCACTCACACAGTCACTCATAGTCACTCACAGTCACTCACAGTCACTCATACAATCACTCAGAGTCACTCAGTCACTCACACAGTCACTCACACAGTCGCTCATAGTCATTCACAGTCATTCACACAGTCAAATAGTCACTCATAGTCACTCACACAGTCACTCACACAGTCACTCAGTCACTCAAACAGTCACTCACACAGTCACTCATAGTCACTCACAGTCAATCACAGTCACTCACAAAATCACTCAGTCACTCACACAGTCACTTACAGTCACTCACACAGTCACTCACACAGTCACTCACAGTTACTATCACATTCAATTACACAGTCACTCACAGTCACTTATAGTCACTCACACAGTCACTCAGAGTCACTCACTCAGACTCACTCACAGTCACTCACACAGTCACTCACACAAGTCACTCATAGTCACTCACACAGTCACTCACACAGTCACTCATAGTCACTCACAGTCACTCACACAGTCACTCATAGTCACTCACAGTCACTCACACAGCCACTCACACAGTCACTCATAGTCACTAACAGTCATTCACAGTCACTCACACAATCACTCAGAGTCACTCAGAGTCACTCACACAGTTGTAGTGGGTTCGAATTAGGTGCACACATGACTCCTTGGGAGGCAACGCTGATTTATTAGAACGGTAAGTAATATAACACTGCACATAAGGTGGTGACCACCGACCTACTCTAGCTAACACATACTTCTCAAATACTCTAGCGTGACCCAGCCAGGTGGGCTACTGCCAGGTCCGCTGACTGGAGGCTTGACTCTTCTTGGCGTCTTCACGATGCATCTTCGTTCCTGATACGGGCAGCCTCGAACCTCGTGAGGAGGCTGCTTATATGGGCCTCGGCGTGCCCGGGCCCCGCCCCGGCCACGCCTCCCTTCGAGAACCCTCTCGAAGCCCCCCTGCTGTCCACGTGCCCTCCGAGGTGCCCCCTAGGCCCCTGGCCCCCACTGGGGTCCAGTCACGTGTCCAGCCGGGGTGTTGTATATGTGGGTGTGTGAAAATTGATGAAAAATAATTAAAATTAAATGAAATTCGAAATTTGCATAATTAATCCGAAATTATGCTAATTCGTGTAATTATGCGTGTAACTATGCTAATTAGAGAGGTAATCGTACTAATTTATACGAGTGGGTGTGGTTGTGTTAATGGTAGCCTTTATGATAATCAGGCCCCGCCTTGTTGACGAGGTGGGCTTATCAATCAGGATAACGCAATCAATCGTGTGCAGTTACGCTAGTGTCAATTCGGCCTCGTTGTCTAACTTCGTATTATTGATCAGCATAATACAATGATTCTCGCTTTAACACTCCCCGAGTGTTCATATCTTAGGTCCCAAGTTCATATCATTCGCTTTAATTAACGTTTAATGAGTGTGGATTGGTGTGTTTATAGTTTAGGTTCCCGAGTTCATATCTCGTCGCAGGATACAGATCTTATGCAAAAACTTCAGGAAAGAATCACACGACCACTTCTGTATTAATCAATTTATTTTCTAATTAAACCTTAACTATAATATGTATGTGACTCTCAATCTCGGAACTTCAACACGGTGTCCACACGGTATCAAGACAGTATCATCAACGACTGTACGATTTCACTTTGATAACACATGGACCCCGCATAAAGCGATGGTTGTTAGAGAAGGAGAGAGTTATTAGAACATGCAAATGCTATCTAAACAAAAACCGTAAATTATAATGAATGATTATACTTGAATTATTCCCGCAGTATCGCACTCGTTATTGATCATCGATCATATGCAACCCTTATCACGTTGTTAGCACACTGGGTCTCAGAACAGGTGATTATTCTGTAGAGTACGCGAGTACGTGCGGCGATTACGAACGAAAGGTACTTTAAAGATTATACGACGATAAGAAAAACAATAAAACAGTTATTATTCTTAAAGGCACAAATCTCAACAGATACATCGGCAGATTATCTGACTACATAATGGCTTGGAGTAAGGGCATGCGATGGGGTGCTCCTTTCTCCTGAGGACCTCGCCTGATACCAAGTTTTAATTAATTGTGGACCAGATCGCCTGATGAGGATCTGGTGGGACACACCCTTCCCCACAAGAGCGTGGCTCTACGGGAGAAGGTGTCAAAAGTAAATTCGTATTGATGGATCTGTTGAATATTTATGCGATTAAGAGTACAGCCCACTAAATAGTAAAGAGGACAACTATGGATACGCTTATAACGACATATGTATGAACACTCGGTCTCGTTGTGACGCCTTCACGGCCACTGATGACCGATAGACTTGAGTGTTGGCTTCTGGTTTAAGGACCCGCGTATGTTTGAGTGACATGAATTGTTTGAATAGTCAGTGTTCGGGGTCGAACTTGTGTCAAACAGACGCCTGCTTGTCGTGTTGTGAGGGGGCGGTGCGCGTCATACGTATCAGTCGATTCGGCGGTCACCGTGTTGAACGGATTCGGATGTCGTCGATACGCTGCTGCAGGTCAGGATACGGTCGGTAGATGGCGCCACAGCTCGCTCGCAGCGTGCACGGTGGTTGAGTGTTGACTCGGGGTGCGCTCTCGGCTGGCGATGCACGGTGTGCACGCAGCCTCGTCGCCAAACAGCGAGCCTCACCACCCCGGCGGCAGCAGAGACCTCCGCGTCGGCAGAGGCTGACCCACGCAGGGGCGAGTTGAGCTGTCAAGCGGGTCTTGCCCGCCTGCAGATGAGATGGGGAGCCGCTCCGATGAGTCGAGCCCCCGATGGCCGGCTCCGGTGAGCCGATCGAACTCAGCTGAGTTCCGATGAACTGCGGACGAGTCGAGCCGACCCGCTGGTCGCAGCTCGCTCCTGAGTCGACCCCCCGGTCGAACTGAGGTTTCAATGTTCAGGATCCTCTTTTTATGCCCAAAAATCCCTTCACTCGGATCCTGCCCACAAGGCGGGGTTTCTTTCGATTTTTGCTGTGTCAGGATTTGTCCGTATGTATCTGTGTCCGTGTGTGTCCGTACGTGTGTCAGTGTGTGTCCTTGTGCATCACCCACGGTATATTCCGTTGTCATACTCCTACCATAAAACCCACAAGTAAAACAATCAAATGTTATAAATTGTCTCGAAGGCGCCTCTCTGTCTGGGTGCACAACTTGGAGGGAGGGGCGATATTCCCTCTGACTTTCACCGACGCACAAAGAAATGGTTAAAACGTTTTAAGTTAACATTTCATTTCATCAGAGTTCCACAGTTATGATTCTGTATTAATCCAAGGTCTGGGTTAGCTTCCCGTTGTGGTGTTTGACTCGTGTTTCCCCGAGCGTATACACACTCCTACCCCGCGCTGCAGGGATACAAAGACGGCCGGGATTTCCCTTTCTTTCCCACCTTGGGTTTAACACTGCCCAAGTCATTATGCAGTTCATGTTTTGTGTAAGCCTCGGTGAATGGTGCCAACACGAATGTTAAGTAGGAAATAATGCACTGATTTTTATTAGCCTGTTATTTTCGCTGAAATGCGTTGACACTCTAAGGTCCCGCCCTTATTCTCTTTTCAGTCTCTCTACACTCTTTGGCCCTCACTCTCTCTAGCGTGTGGTGACCGCTGTTTTCGCTGACGCCGCCAATTCAAGGCCTCATTAATTTCCGTCACTCCGTGTAGGTGAGGGCGGGTTAACCCTGAAGTCAGTTCTGGTTTTCGTCTGCCTCTCAGCCCTTGGTCTGTGACCTCTGACCCCGGGATTTATCTAATTCGATGGCCTGTCTAGCCCCGGCTTGCTGTTGTTAGGTTGGTTGGTTGTTCCTGGCTTTTTGCCGACGTTTGCAGTTTTCTGCGCTTATTTTCCTTTCTTCTCCAACCTTATATCTACTCTGCTCATTATTCGCTCATGTCTGGGTTAGAACATGCATGTTGACTTCGGAAAACCTGATTGTTATAAGCTTTGGGTCCAGTCGTATAAAAATTATTAAAATATGAAAATAGATTTAATGTTAAACCAATAGACGGTTGATGGTTACATTGATGTAGCTATTGGCAGGGTTCAATTGAAGTTGGTGTGAAGATCAATAACTTTAGCCTACCCTGTCGTTGAATTCCGATTTTAAGTTACTTTAATAGTAATGTAGAACCAATCAGCTTTTTGACTGAACTATATCTAGGCTAACGCAAACTCCCAGTGACCCTGGCTTGGTGTGTTTACGTCAGCCCCTGGAAATTCGCTGTGCTCTGCTCTCTATCTGCTCCCTCTGACCCTGGGAGGGCTCTTAATGTCAAAATCGTGTTAGTGGGTCATGGTAAAGATAACCTCCACATGCCATGCGGAGGCCTGGTTTGGTGTTTTTATTCATTATTATTAAAAAAAACAATAGAAACATGTATCTATATGTATCGGAAAATTACCTGTTAACATTAAGATGGAAAAGGGGCCTAGATACAACAGGGGTCACAGAGTGCCACGGCCTCACACCACCCTCGTGGCCTCCCGAGCCCAGCACCGGCCCTGACGTCATTCCCGCCTGCAGCCGGGATGACGTCATGCGTGTGTGTAGACCCGCGTGGTCATGATGCTCCCCCGCATAGTGACGTCACGCTTGTGCGTGTGTACACAGTAGTGATGCTACCATCACTACACAGGTAACGAGCTGAGATTAGGAGCACACTTAAAGGGAGTGCTCCTAATCTCAGCTTGTTACCTGTATAAAAGGCACCTGTCCACAGAAGCAATCAATCAATAAGATTCCAAACTCTCCACCATGGCCAAGACCAAAGAGCTCTCCAAGGATGTCAGGGACAAGATTGTAGACCTACACAAGGCTGGAATGGGCTACAAGACCATTGCCAAGCAGCTTAGTGAGGTGACAACAGTTGGTGCGATTATTCGCATATGGAAGAAACACAAAAGAACTGTCAATCTCCCTCGGCCTGGGGCTCCATGCAAGATCTTACCTCGTGGAGTTGCAATGATCATGAGAACGGTGAAGAATCAGCCCAGAACTACACGGGAGGATCTTGTCAATGTTCTCAAGGCAGCTGGGACCATACCAAGGAAACAATTGGTAACACACTACGCCGTGAAGGACTGAAATCCTGCAGCACCCGCAAGGTCCCCCTGCTCAAGAAAGCACGTATACATGCCCGTCTGAAGTTTGCCAATTAACATCTGAATGATTCAGAGGACAACTGGGTGAAAGTGTTGTGGTCAGATGAGACCAAAATGGAGCTCTTTGGCATCAAGTCAACTCGCCGTGTTTGGAGGAGGAGGAATGCTGCCTATGACCCCAAGAACACCATCCCCACCGTCAAACATGGAGGTGGAAACATTATGCTTTGGGGGTGTTTTTCTGCTCAGGGGACAGGACAACTTCACCGCATCAAAGGGACGATGGACGGGGCCATGTAGCGTCAAATCTTGGGTGAGAACCTCCTTCCCTCATCCAGGGCATTGAAAATGGGTCGTGGATGGGTATTCCAGCATGACAATGACCCAAAACACACGGCCAAGGCAACAAAGGAGTGGCTCAAGAAGAAGCACATTAAGGTCCTGGAGTGGCCTAGCCAGTCTCCAGACCTTACTCCCATAGAACATATGTGGAGGGAGCTGAAGGTTCGAGTTACCAATCGTCAGCCTCAAAACCTTAATGACTTGTAGAAGATCTGCAAAGAGGAGTGGCACAACATCCCTCCTGAGATGTGTGCAAACCTGGTGGCCAACTACAAGAAACATCTGACCTCTGTGATTGCCAACAAGGGTTTTGCCACCAAGTCCTAAGTCATGTTTTGCAGAGGGGTAAAATACTTATTTCCCTCATTAAAATACAAATCAATTTATAACATTTTTGACATCCGTTTTTCTGGATTTTGTTGTTATTATGTCTCTCACTGTTCAAATAAAACTACCATTAAAATTATAGACTCATTTCTTTGTCAGTGGGCAAACGTACAAAATCAGCAGGGGATCCAATACTTTCTTCCCTCACTGTATATTTTGACCTGGGTCATCAACTCGCATTTCCCATACATTAAGTGCCATGGATGTTGAGCAGTAGGGGTACTCGGAGGGGGTCTATTGGCCTTCTAGGGGATCACTTCAATGATCGGGGCATCCAGAAGGGATGATGGGTTCCACAGAGAGAACGTCCTTCACAGAGGTTGTCTTAGAGTATGTCCATGGCAAGGTTATTGGTGATTACCTTCACCTCCCCCGGTCAACACAGTCCATGAGTTTGTGAGTTTTGCTTTACTAACGACGTGAAAACAGGACTGGTTTGCACAAGGAGGCTGCAATAAATTGTATTTAGAAAACCTCATGAAATGTGCTGCATGGCACTTATCTGAGACGCCCCTTATCTGAGACGCCCCTGTGTAAATGGCATGATATCAAAACCATTATTATCATAGTGAACTACATGACGCGTGTAAGAAAAATATATAAACATCTATTGGAAACATTTCATGAAAATATGTACAAAAATGAACACTTTAATAGTGTTTCATGGTATTCCAAAAATCTAGGCATATTTGATTGGTTAAGATGGTTTACTCGTTGGGATGATAAATGGCAGTGATTCTTCATCATGTAAAAGACTGCAAGCTGCTATCAAAAATATATATTTTTTGAAGATCGTATTCACACTCTGCAACAGTCTATTTTCCACATCAAACCATAACGTGTCTGTCGACTGCAATTGGAAATTGATGCATGCTTAGTAGCAATCGGGTGAATAAACATTGCAATGTGTCACATGTTCGTGTCTGGGTGGCTTTTGCTTGAGATTAGGGATCTTGTGAAAAAAGTTATAAGACTTTATATGAAAACCTCCTCCACAGAGGCCGATTTTGACACTTGTTACAAGTCATCAGAAAGTCCAATTAGCTCTATCCACATCCTTCTGTACCACATAATTCTATCTTTGTTCTATCCTATGACACATCCATTTAGCCCCATCCAGCCAAACAAGCTGTATCATGGGACCTTTTTCCAGAATCGAAGTGTGAAAAATAATAAAAGGTTTTACCCTTTCGGGCAGTAAAGCAGGAAGTGGTGTTAAAATGTTCAAACAACCAATTAGAAACCTGTTGCAATGAATCAAGTTATTGCATTAACCACACACGGTACTTGTGGTGAATATGCAAACAAACATGCTCTGATCGTAAATTTTGATTTAAAGCTTTCGTGACTGCAGTAATTCATATTCTTAGCTCTTTCGGTAAAGTCACGTTGAAGGGAAACAATAAAATAATAAAATATATATAAAACAATAAAAATTCTCACGACGTTTCGACCATAACACAAACGGTCGTCTTCAGGTGTGTTGGTTTGCATAAATTTATTTATTTTTAAACGGTGTATTTATTTATTTATAAAAAAAACGTCAGCGCCACGCGCAGCGATTTGGCAGTTTATTTAGAAGGACTAGTCCATCTATGTTCTGAAAATAGGAGGGGGGAGACGAAAAATTAATGTATGCTGTCTGAAAGCCACTGTAAGCGTGAACAATCAATTAAGACCTGAAATGGTTTATCAAATCTTTCCAATGATTGCTAAGCCAGAATCCATCTTCTCGGTTGAAATTGTCTCTGTGCTTGTATATGTGGATAGCCTCATGAACGAATCTCTCATGGTAGCCAGATGGCTTACAAAGAACCTCTGTCTTGGAAAAGTCAATGTCATGTGAGCCTACTGAATTATGACAATGATCTGCCACGGCCGAGGTGTTGGTCCTACCGTGTTTAAGGTCTGCTTTGTGTTCACAAATGCGGTCCTAGACATGGCGTTTGGTTTCTCCAATGTAACTACTACCACAGAGGCAACTTAGTTTGTAGACACCAGGGTACTGTATGTCCGGAATCACATCTTTTACAGACGGAACCAGATCACGGATGTTATGTAATGTGTTGAAACGGACCTGGATTTTGTGTTTATTCAAGATTTTGGAGATCTT
Organism: Petromyzon marinus; assembly: GCF_048934315.1. Classification (NCBI taxonomy): domain Eukaryota; kingdom Metazoa; phylum Chordata; class Hyperoartia; order Petromyzontiformes; family Petromyzontidae; genus Petromyzon; species Petromyzon marinus. The sequence goes on along the minus strand of NW_027423683.1, from coordinate 114,353 downwards.
TTTGTGATCCCCGCAATGTAGGGTAAAGTGATGGTTTTGAAAGACTCCTCAAGAGGGTCCTTCTTCATGGTTTGAGTGATAGCTTTGCGGATTGTATAGTCGGAGTAACCATTAGCCTTAAGAGCTTGGTGTGCGTGCTTGAGTTCACTGCCTATGTGTTCCTCGTCGGATATGCATTGGGCTCTATGATACAGTCTTGATGAGAGAGTTCTTCTGTGATGGATGGTGGTGGGAATCCAGTTTCAGATAAGCATCCGTATGGGTAGCTTTCCTGTAGACAGAGTGGCTCATTGAACCATCAGGTCTCTTTTTTAATTAGGACATCCAAAAAAGGTAGCTTGCCATCTTTTTCGACTTCCATGGTAAATCTGATGGCTGGGTGTATGGAATTGATGTGGTCGAAGAATTGGTCTAGAGCAGGCCGGCCATGTGGCCAGATGACAAAAGTGTCATCCACGTACCTCTTCCATAAGGTTGGGCGCAGAGTGGCAGTCTGGATGGCGTCAGTCTCAAATTTCTCCATGAAAATGTTAGCTATAACCGGAGATAGGGGGGAGCCCATTGGGGTGCCCTCATAAAGTAGATACACCCCTTCGTCCCATCGTCTCTACTATCAACTCCCCCACCTACAAACTGGCTCGTTTTTTTGCCTGAAATCCTGCGTCCTTTCACTGGAAAAAACACCTCTGCGGTACAAAATTCTACTCACCTGGTATCGACAATCAAGGGTATTTCCCTGTCCCCAGACGACCTGCTTGTCAGTTTTGATGTAGTTTCCTTTTTCACCAAGGTTCCTGTACCTGACACCATTGCAATCATTGAAGACAAGGTTCATCAAGGACTAAACACTGAGGTACCCCTCCTGGTGAGACACTGTTTAACCAATACATTCTTCACTTGGAATGGAACTTTCTACAAACAAACTGAGGGCACCCCAATGGGCTCCCCCCTATCTCCGGTTATAGCTAACATTTTCATGGAGACACACCTGATGACGACCGTTTGTGTTATGGTCGAAACGTCGTGAGAATGTTTATTGTTTTATATATATTTTATTATTTTATTGTTTCCCTTCAACGTGACTTTACCGAAAGAGCTAAGAATATGCTCTGATCATATTTGAATTGTCTTTTAAACTGATTGGCCTACACCAGAGAAAGCCTTCTTTATGACCTAGCCTCACCACCAGTGTCAGACCAGAGATCGCCAAAAGGCAACAGTACAAAGGCAATGCCACACGTATGGGAACATTTATAGCTAACCACTGTGCCCACCGCTCCCCACTCACTCGGTGTGCTAACCGCGGTGCCACCACTCCCCCCTCACACAATGTGCAAACCACTACGCCAACAATCTCCACATTCTCACACAGTGCGCTCACCGCTGTGCCACCGGTCCCCACTCACATCTAGAATATGAATTAAATGTCCACAGTCATCGTTTTCTGATTTCCGGAATAATTATGCCAGAAATAATACGAGTTGCATTTCATTCAACATTGGGAAGGGGTCTGCCCTTCGTTTAAGGCCCTGGCTGCTTACAGAATTGTCGCAGACTGTTTTGCCTCAGCAGCTTTCCTCTTTTCTCCTCCTGATGACGATCGCTTGTGTTGTGATCGAAACGTCGTAGTTTTTTTGTTATTTTTTTTAAATTATTTTCTTTCAACCTATCTACGTGACATTACCGAAAGACCCAAAGAATATGATTTCATGGATGTTTATGAGGTCTGTTGCTGAGGGTTTCAAAGAAGTGGAGGCCTCTCTCAGTACAGAAGAGTGAGGGGTTGTAGGTTTCGGCTTGGGTCATGGGTACGGGTTATTTTTTGGCATATTTTATTTAAAAAAAATCGAATCCCAATGTCGTGGAAATTGTGATGTTTGGATTATTGACGGTAGAATTAATATTATTGCGAATATTTCTTATATTCTCGTTTTATGCCACTGATTATTGATGTAAAAAATAGGTTCAAATTTAAACGGCATGCAAAGAAGGTTACAGTTAAATATGAAACAATTCGCAACTGTTGATTTATGTGTTGTAGTGTATGATTGTCTGCTTGACTCAATTTCTGAAGATCTCACGTTTTTTTCTATAATATTGTACATTTTACAGTAGTGCTATGAAAATAAAATGAAAAAAAATTACGTGAGATTTTCACCACAAACAAGGCTACAATGGTTATGATATTGTGATAATTAGATTTTCACCACAAACTAGGCTACAATGGTTATGATATTGTGATAATTAGATTTTCACCAAAAACTAGGCTATAATGGTTATGATATTGTGATAATTTGATTTTCACCACAAACAAGGCTATAATGATTTAAAGCTTTCGTGACTGCAGTAATTCATATTCTTAGTTTTTTCGGTAAAGTCACGTTGAAGAGAAACAACAAAATAACAAAATATATATAAAACAATAAAAAATTCTCACGACGTTTCGACCATAACTCAAACGGTCATCATCAGGTGTGTCGGTTTGCATAAATTTATTTTGAAAACGGCATATTTATTTATTTATATATATATATAAAAAACGTTTGCGTCACGCGCAACGATTGGCAGTTTGCCCAGGACTAGTCCATCTATTTGAGACTGACGCCATCCAGACTGCCACTCTGCGCCCAACCTTATGGAAGAGGTACGTGGATGACACTTTTGTCATCTGGCCACATGGCCGGCCTGCTCTAGACCAATTCTTCGACCACATCAATTCCATACACCCAGCCATCAGATTTACCATGGAAGTCGAAATAGATGGCAAGATACCTTTTTTGGATGTCCTAATTAAAAAGAGACCTGATGGTTCAATGAGCCACTCTGTCTACAGGAAAGCTACCCATACGGATGCTTATCTGAAACCGGATTCCCACCACCATCCATCACAGAAGAATTCTCTCATCAAGACTCTGTATCATAGAGCCCAATGCATATCCGACCAGGAACACATAAGCAGTGAACTCAAGCACGTACACCAAGCTCTTAGGGCTAATGGTTACTCCGACTATACAATCCGCAAAGCTATCACTCAAACCATGAAGAAGAACCCTCTTGAGGAGCCTTTCAAAACCATCACTTTACCCTACATTGCTGGGATCACAAAAAAGATCTCCAAAATCTTGAATAAACACAAGATCCAGGTCCATTTCAACACATTACATAAAATCCGTGATCTGGTTCCGTCTGTAAAAGATGTGATTCCGGACATACAATACCCTGGTGTCTACAAACTAAGTTGCCTCTGTGGTAGTAGTTACATTGGAGAAACCAAACGCCATATCTCGGACCGCATTCGTGAACATAAAGCAGACCTTAAACACGGTAGGACCAACACCTCGGCCGTAGCAGATCATTGTTCTAATTCAGTAGGCTCACATGCCATTGACTTTTCCAAGACGGAGGTTCTTTGTAAGCCATCTGGCTTCCATGAGAGATTCGTTCATGAGGCTATCCACATATACAAGCACAGAGACAATTTCAACCGAGAAGATGGATTCTATCTTAGCAATCATTGGAAAGATTTGATAAATCATTTCAGTTCTTGATTGATTGTTCACGCTTACAGTGGCTTTCAGACAGCATACATAAAAACAAATTTCGTCTCCCCCCTCCTCTTTTCAAAAAATAGATGGACTAGTCCTGGGCAAACTGCCAATCGTTGCGCGTGACGCAAACGTTTTTTTTTATATATAAATAAATAAATATGCCGTTTTCAAAATAAATTTATGCAAACCGACACACCTGATGATGACCGTTTGAGTTATGGTCGAAACGTCGTGAGAATTTTTTATTGTTTTATATATATTTTGTTATTTTGTTGTTTCTCTTCAACGTGACTTTACCGAAAAAACTAAGAATAAGGCTATAATGGTTATGATATTGTGATAATTAGATTTTCACCACAAACTAGGCTACAATGGTTATGATATTGTGATAATTAGATTTTCACCACAAACTAGGCTATAATGGTTATGATATTGTCATAATTAGATTTTCACCACAAACTAGGCTATAATGGTTATGATATTGTGATAATTAGATTTTCACCACAAACTAGGCTGCAATGGTTATGATATTGTGATAATTAGATTTTCACCACAAACTAGGCTACAATGGTTATGATATTGTGATAATTAGATTTTCACCAAAAACTAGGCTATAATGGTTATGATATTGTGATAATTTGATTTTCACCACAAACAAGGCTATAATGGTTATGATATTGTGATAATTAGATTTTCACCACAAACTAGGCTACAATGGTTATGATATTGTGATAATTAGATTTTCACCACAAACTAGGCTATAATGGTTATGATATTGTGATAATTAGATTTTCACCACAAACTAGGCTGCAATGGTTATGATATTGTGATAATTAGATTTTCACCACAAACTAGGCTATAATGGTTATGATATTGTGATAATTTGATTTTCACCAAAAACAAGGCTATAATGGTTATGATATTGTGATAATTAGATTTTCACCACAAACTAGGCTACAATGGTTATGATATTGTGATAATTAGATTTTCACCACAAACTAGGCTATAATTGTTATGATATTGTGATAATTAGATTTTCACTACAAACTAGGCTACAATGGTTATGATATTGTGATAATTAGATTTTCACCACAAACTAGGCTATAATGGTTATGATATTGTTATAATTCGATTTTCACCACAAACTAGGCTATAATGGTTATGATATTGTGATAATTAGATTTTCACCACAAACTAGGCTATAATGGTTATGATATTGTGATAATTAGATTTTCACCACAAACTAGGCTATAATGGTTATGATATTGTGATAATTAGATTTTCACTACAAACTAGGCTACAATGGTTATGATATTGTGATAATTAGATTTTCACCACAAACTAGGCTATAATGGTTATGATATTGTGATAATTAGATTTTCACCACAAACTAGGCTATAATGGTTATGATATTGTGATAATTAGATTTTCACCACAAACTCGGCTATAATGGTTATGATATTGTGATAATTAGATTTTCACCACAAACTAGGCTATAATGGTTATGATATTGTGATAATTAGATTTTCACCACAAACTAGGCTATAATGGTTATGATATTGTGATAATTTGATTTTCACCACAAACTAGGCTATAATGGTTATGATATTGTGATAATTAGATTTTCACCACAAACTAGGCTACAATGGTTATGATATTGTGATAATTTGATTTTCTGCCACCAAATTACAATTAGATTCGTTGCTTCGCATATTCCGTGATATTTTGTTTAGACTGCAAGCGTGTATCCATTTAAACTTTTGCTAACTAGCTTGTTTATGTCATCTAGAATATGAATACAATTTTCACCATCATCGTTTTCTTATTTCTGGGACAATTGTTCCCTAAATAATAGGAGTTGCATTGCATTCAGATCCTGGCTGATGACGTACTTGACTCCAGTCTGTGATGTCACAGTCATGTGGGTGGTACCTTTGACATCATGATGTCTATGACGTCATGCACCACGTGTCATTCATATTGGAAGAGCTGCGTTTATTGGTGGCTGTTTCTTGTCTCAGCTAAAATAAGCGTGAGATTATTTAGCCTCGTGGTTATTAAAGCCTCCACTACTGTTGATGAAACTGAAATTAATCTCAGCAGTTGTCAGCCTGCACATCATTTAACCGGTGAGCCTGAAAGGGGTGGTTTAATGATTGTTTGTGTGTTAATGGGGTTTATTATTGAGGCTTTCAAGGGTGTGGGGGTCTCACTCACTACATGAGCATGAGGGGTTTGGGGGTTTAGCTTAGCTTAAGGTAACGTGTTGTAACAAATACTTTTGAATATACAATTTTAGCATATGTTATCAGAAAATCAAACTGCAATGTCGTGGATATTGTGATTCTTGGATTTTTGACGGTAGAATTAATATTGATGTCGATATTTCTGACATTGTCGTTTTATGTGACTGATTATTGATGTAAAAATTAGTTTCAAATAGAAACGGCATGCAAAAAAGGTGAACATTAATCATTAAACAATTCCCAATTGTTAATTTGTGCTGCAGTGTATGATCATCTGCTTGACACAATTTATGATTTTCTCTTTTATTTCTATAATATTGTAAATGTTACAATAGTTTTTTTCATAAGATGCCATTTTAAAAATATAATTTTACATTGTCACCTCAAACTAGACTCAAATATTCATAATATTGTGGTAATTGGATTGTCTGCCATCAAATTAAGACAATTAGATTCGTTACTTGGAATATCGCTTCATATATTGCTGTTTCTAACATTGTTTAGACCGTAACCGTGTAACCATTCAAAACGTAGATAACGAGCCTGTTTAAGTCATCTAGATTACGAATAAAATGTACACAATCATCATTTTCTTATTACTGGGACAATTGTGCCCGAAATAATCTGAGTTACATTACATTTAACATTAGGAAGGGGTCTGCTGTTCAGGTCAGATCCAGGCTGATGACATAGTTGTCTCCAGTCTGTGTCACAGTCATGTGGGTGGTACCTTTGACATCATGATGTCTATGACGTCATGTACCACGTGTCATTCATATTGGAAGAGCTGTGTTTATTGGTCGCTGTGTTTCTTGTCTCAGCTAAAATAAACGTGAGATTATTTAGCCTCGTGGTTATTAAAGCCTCCACTATTGTTGATTAAACTGAAATTAATCTCAGCCGTTGTCAGCCTGCACATTATTTAACCGGTGAGCCTGAAAGGGGTGGTTTAAGGATTGTTTGCGTGTTAATGGGGTTTATTATTGAGGCTTTCAAGGGTGTGGGGGTCTCACTCACTACATGAGCATGAGGGGTTTGGGGGTTTCGCTCAGCTTATGGTAACGTGTTGTAACAAATACGTTTAAATATATAATTTTAGCAAATGTTATTAGAAAATCAAACTACAATGTCGTGGATATTGTGATTTTTGGATTCTTGACGGTAGAATTAATATTGATGTAGATATTTCTTACATTGTTGTAAAAATTAGTTTCAAATAGAAACGGCATGCAAAAAAGCTGAACATTAATCATTAAACAATTCTCAATTGTTAATTTATGTGTTGCAGTGTATGATCGTCTGCTTGACACAATTTATTATTTTCTCTTTTATTTCTATAATATTGTAAATGTTACAATAGTTTTTTCATAATAATGCAGATACTCCTGCATTTTGTCTTATTATGCAACAATTATTCAATTGATGGAAAACATTGTTTGTAAAGCAAAATCATGTAAATGCATTTACAATTAAATAATGTGCAACTGGACGCGATTATTTTGCATTCTAGTTTTTAATAGATGCACAACCGGTGATAAAAGTAAAGTTAATCTCGTCAGTAGTGAGCCTGGTCTTCATCACATCTGAAAAGTGAGCCCGACACGGGCGTTTTAAAAATGATCAGGGATCGTTGTTAATAATTAGGGTTGAAAAGTTGTGGTTATGGGCTACAGGCTGAGTTTTAGTGTTTGGGGATAGAGTGAAGGGTTAGAGTTCACAGTTATAATTAGAGGTTGGAGTTTGCCGTAGGGGTAAGTGTGATACAGTTACGGTTTAGGAGTTAGAGTTACGGTTGTGTATTAGGGTTTGTGTATTAAGGGTTAGTGTTCGGTATGAGGGGTTAGGGTTGCCTATCAGGTGTTCGGGTTATTCTTGAGTAATAGTATTTCGATGTTTGGGCGAGGGATATTGCTCAGGTTATTCAATTGGTTGACCTATGAATGGATTACCCGTTATGTTCCTGATTTCATCAGGTCTCAGAAGCTAAGCAGGGTCTAGCTTGGGGAGTGATTGGATGTCCTAGCATTGGGTGGCCACCACGTGCTATAAATGGTGTAATAGCCATTGTGAGCATTAGTGGGCAGTGCAGAAATATATTTTCTTTTGCAGTCTCCCCGACCTTCACCAACCCACACTGACCAGCGTTTTAAAGTATGGTTACATAACCCTCATCATCCATGAGGCATTGGGAGGCCTTTATCAACCAGTGGATTAATACAAATGGGTTCTACATGAACATGGTTAAGTCTGACGATTATGTTCAATGGAATAGTGGATTGGAATAAACATGTGTGAGTGGGTGAGTGAATGAGTGAGTGAGCGGGTGCACAAGTGAGTGAGTTGGCAGTAAGCAAGTAAATGAAGGGGCTTGTAAATCAACATGCACAAGAGTGAGTGAACTGGTACTGTGAGTGGGAAATGGTAATAATTGAGAGGATGAGTGATTAGTTGAATTAATAAATTTGATCCTTGTTCTAACCCCTCTAGGCCACCACCATCAAACAGACAAAACACCGACAACATGGACAAACAACTTAAGTGGGCTGATATCTTGGAGCACTATGAGAGTAAGTTACATATACCTACATAAAATAGTTTGTTAGAATCAGAATATTTATATATTCTGAAGGATTCTGATGAGCTATAAACTTACTTTTCACAAATTACTAGGAAATGCAGAGGAGAACTCCCTAATAATGACATTCAGTAGAACTGGCTTGGTGGGTAAGGGATTAGACCAGTGGTTCTTAACCTTGTTGGAGGTACCGAACCCCACTAGTTTCATATGCGCATTCACCGAACCCCTCTTTAGTGAAAAATAAAATGTGATTTTTTTTCAAATTCAAGACATAGATATGTTTTTTACTGGTACACAAAATGAGCCGTGCATGAACATTACCTTGTTCAAAGAATAAAACCAACACAATGCATAAACTCACAACAAATTACATACCTGGAAATCAATGTGACTTCTGCTGTTGCCTTTGAGAGATCAGTTCAGATATGCGTGGCTTCACCTTGGCAAGTGCCACTCTCATGTCATTTTCACAGCAAAGTCTGTTCCTTTTCTTCGTTTTTATGTCCAGCATCCTCGAAAAGGATTGCTCACAAAGATATGTTGTAACAAATGGTATAAAAAAATCCAGGGCTTTCTTAGCAATAACTGGATACTTGTTCATTTGTCGACACCAAAACGTTGAGAGCGTTGTTGTTCTGAAGAGTTGCTGTTGAACCTGGCTCTGCTGAATTTCAATGATTTCGTCGAGGAATTCATCATTGACATCTGCTGTTTCAACAGCAAACGTGAACGGCTGTCTCACCCATGCTGGATATGACTCTCTTGTAGGGAAATATCCGTCGAGAGACTTTGCAAGCTCATCTAAGTGCGTGGCAATTGTTTGCTTCAGTTCCGTGGATACAGAAATATCTCCGATTCCAGACACATCTTCGATCTTACTTGCACAGTCGTCCAGAAGCGGGAAGTTTGCGAAGTTATTGTTCTCTGTTCGTCGTTTCCATAACGGTAGCTTTTTTTGAAAAGCCTTCAGGTGTTCTTCCGCTTCCATGATATTGACTCCACCACCCTGCATCTGCTGATTGAGATGATTGAGAGCTGCGAATATATCAGCCATGTACGCTAAAATGAGAATGAACTCAGGATTTTTGAAGCAATCTGCATGGCAGTGTTGGTGCTCTTGCAAAAACAGGGCTAATTCCACACGCATGGCAAAAACACGATTCAGCACCTGTCCCCGGGATAACCACCGAATATTAGAATGGAGCAGAAGTACCTCAAATTCAGAGCCCATTTCTTTACACAGCTCACTGAAGATGCAGTGCCTCAGAGCACTTTTTCGCACATAGTTCACACATTCCACCACAGTTTTTAATACTTCTGCCATTTTTGGAGGTAAGGTTTTTGTTGCCAACGCATGCCTGTGCAGAATACAATGCGTCACAATGATGTGTGGTGCATCGGCCTTTACTAGCGCACCAAAACCAGACTTTCTTCCCAGCATGACTGGAGCTCCGTCCGTACAAACTGCAGAAACCATATCCCATGAAAGATTGTTGTCTCTGAAGAAGTCATCCACAAGCTTCTTCACATCGGCTGCCTTCGTTGTTGTTGTAAGAGGCTTACAAAATAAAAACTCTTCTTTTATCATGTCGTCTTTCACATAGCGTACAAAAACAGCAAGCTGGCTTAGATCAGAAACGTCTGTGGTTTCGTCGAGTTGAAGGCTGAATTTTGCCGGGCTTGAAATCAGATCCGCGACTACTTGAGCCAAGATGTATTTACTCATGTCTTCTATTCTGTCACTGACGGTGTCATTTGAAAGGGGAATTTGGGATAATTTACCTTCGGCCGCTGTTCCGAGTATCAGATTCGCCATCTTTAATGCAGCTGGTTTCACAAGTGTTTCACCAATGGTGTGTGGCTTGCCCTGCTTTGCGATCAGGTAAGCAACTTTGTACGATGCTGTCAGGATCGGTTTGTTAACAGGTACAAATACAAGAGCAGGCAGAGTGGCCCTTTCATCGAATCCGGCTCTCTTCACCCTGAATTCAGCAAGTGTTGTGTTCTTGTATTCCCCGTCTCCATGCATCTTCAAGAAGTGTTCCTCTAGTTTTGCCGGTGCAAGACTAGAGTTGCTCAACTTGGCGTTGCAAATCATGCAGATAGGACGCTCACTCCCATCACGTTCCGTGATACATGAGAATCCATGTTGTACATATTCGTCCGACCACTTTCTTCTTTTGCCCGACATAGTTAGTATGGATAAAATATTAAAGAAATCACAGGACGTACGACAACAACAGTCACACGTTGACTACTGAGTACGCACTAAATTCCCCGCAGCGCTGATTGGCCAAGCAGTGTAGCATGATCATCTGCAGCCAGTGATGGCCAAGCGGGCCGTGTGTGTCATCACAAATTTACACAATAATTCAAGTGTGTCCGGACCTCTGTGGCGGGGGCTCTGCCGAACCCCTGAGATCGACTCACCGAACCCCTGGGGTTCGATCGAACCCAGGTTAATAACCACTGGATTAGACACTGATCCAGCATGGCAGAGAACATTGGTTAAGCTTTGGGTTTCAGCAACCTATAATTAAACTAGGGTCTCAAGTTTATGGAATGAAGGATCTCAACATGCTCACAAAAATATGACATGTAAAGTGTTAATGCCATGTGATGAATATTTCTCAATAGCAGGGCCTGTAGTGTGATGAAAGGTAACTAGAGGGATCTCAGAATGAGTTCTGTAAAATCTCCATGTTCTTCGTTCTCTAATCCATCACTCATCCTTTGAATGAAATGTCTGTGCTCCGTAGCCCGGAAGTCGCAGCTCCAAACGACCACGTGGGGGGACATTATGGACAGAGTTGACCCTTTCCCGAACCAAGGTGACAACAATGGCGACCAAAAGGTGTGCATGTGGTTGGTGAGGGTCAAGGACACCGTCTGTACACGATAGCACACCATGCCACCACACGATCAAACTACAACATGACTACACATCACATCAAATCATTTCTCCACACCACCTTTCCCATCATACCACCCCACCATCCAGTCAATAACCCATCATAGAACCTCACCATGTGTCTACACCATCACATGACACCATCTCTCCATAACATTCCAACACATCACATCTAAATACCACCACATCATCTCCCGACATCACCCCATCTTGCCACCATGTCATGCCATATCCCACTCGTGCATGCACATAAATTGGCCTTTTTTTCAGGCAGTGACGCGACCTCAGTCTGTGAGCTCATTGGAAGGTGCTATTCCAGTTGCCCACTATGAGCGCTGCTTTTAGATTTTTCTAGATTATGGGCAGCTAGATCCTTACAATGGAACATTCTCTGGCACCTATTGCCCGTGATGAATGTTGATAATAATCGCCATTAAATTATCGCAGTTGATCAAGGCCTCAATGGGGTTCATGAGGTCTGTGGGGTCGATAGGTGTCTGTGGGAATATATGAGGGTGTAACATGTATCATTAGTTTGTAGGGTTTAGGTGAATTAGGGGTTAGGGCTACATTAATTCTGTGTTCAAAAGTACTGATTGGTAAAGGTTTGTTTTAACATCGGGTGATTGTGTATATGTATGTGTGTGCTCAGCATATTTGGATGAGTCAATATGCATGTTTGCGTCCATGCATAGGTGTGTGAGTTTGTATTTGTGTATGGGTGGAAATGCATGTTTGCGTGCGTGTGGGTATGATTTTGTGCATGTGTGGGCATGTCTGAATGTTCCTGTGCTTATCGTTGCGCATATGTACGAATAGAAGCAGCTCAAGTGTAGGCGCCCCAAGAACCAGAGGAGCATTCCGGAGGTGAAGAACCTCGGCGAGGTGAAGCGTCTCGAGGAAGAGAAGCACCTTGCAGAGGAGAAGCACCTTGCAGAGGAGAAGCACCTTGCAGAGGAGAAGCACCTTGCAGAGGAGAAGCACCTTGCAGAGGAGAAGCACCTTGCAGAGGAGAAGCACCTTGCAGAGGAGAAGCACCTTGCAGAGGAGAAGCGGCTTGCAGAGGAGAAGCACCTTGCAGAGGAGAAGCACCTTGTAGAGGAGAAGCACCTTGCAGAGGAGAAGCACCTTGCAGAGGAGAAGCACCTTGCAGAGGAGAAGCACCTTGTAGAAGAGAAGCACCTTGTAGAGGAGAAGCATCTTGTAGAGGAGAAGCACCTTGCAGAGGAGAAGCACCTTGCAGAGGAGAAGCACCTTGCAGAGGAGAAGCGGCTTGCAGAGGAGAAGCACCTTGCAGAGGAGAAGCACCTTGCAGAGGAGAAGCGGCTTGCAGAGGAGAAGCACCTTGCAGAGGAGAAGCACCTTGCAGAGGAGAAGCACCTTGCAGAGGAGAAGCGGCTTGCAGAGGAGAAGCACCTTGCAGAGGAGAATCACCTTGCAGAGGAGAAGCGGCTTGCAGAGGAGAAGCACCTTGCAGAGGAGAATCACCTTGCAGAGGAGAAGCACCTTGCAGAGGAGAAGCACCTTGCAGAGGAGAAGCGGCTTGCAGAGCAGCGGCTCGAGGAAGTGAAGCGCTTAGTGGAAAAGCGCCTCAAAGATGTGAACCACCTCATGGAGGAGCGCCTCGATCAGTTAAAAGCATTTCATGGAAGTGAAACGTCTCGAGGAGGAGAAGCGCATCACCAAATTGAAGCACCACTGCCTCCGGACCATGGCCACCAGCACCACCGCCAGCACCACCACCAGCACCACCACCACCAGCACCACCACCACCAGCACCACCACCACCAGCACCACCGCCAGCACCACCACCAGCACCACCACCAGCACCACCACCAGCACCACCACCACCACCAGCACCACCACCAGCACCACCACCAGCACCACGGCCAGCACCACTACCAGCACCACCACCAGCACCACCGCCAGCACCACCACCACCAGCACCACCGCCAGCACCACCGCCAGCACCACCGCCAGCACCGCCGCCACCTCCTCCGCTACCGCTACCACCACCACTACCACTCCTGTGCAGGGCCCAATCACACTGCACATTGGAGAAGATCTTTTTAGAGAAGGAGCCGCTGAGCCAGGGTAAGCAACTCTGCGTGTGTCCTGTGTGTATTTATTATTATTGTTTACGCAGGATAGGCATCACTGAGTCTCAAGACCTTTTTTCAGCAGGGTCCTGCCAAGTTTTGTTAGTAATCGGGAACAAATTTGCTGTTGTTTGCGATCTCAATTGAGTGATTTGCATTGCTTATGTAGGTTCAGTTATGGGGAGAAAGCTGCAGAGCCCACCCAGAACAGGGGGAGAGAACAAACTCCACACAGAGAAAGTGGCCCAAGTTGGGAATCGAACCCAGATCCCTCTAGCTATGAGGCAAAGATGTTCCAGCTCTGCCACCCACACAATCACACAGACAATGCAAACCCCACATGTACATTCGGCGATAGAAATGTTCTCCATAATTGGTTTCTGGGTGAGACCACGTAACAATGCGGTCATACATTCACCATGTAACCCTACATCCACTATATTGTTGCCAGACTAATGCCCGTTTCCTGGCCAACTACCAAGTGTATTTTTACTGCACAAGGATAGCTGCCATTGGGAGGAGGGGGGAGCCCCCTTTCAAATGCATTGAGACGAGAAATGCAAGATGTGAGTGGCTCATCACGTGTAAAGCGCTCTGAGATGCCATCAAAGTCAAAGGGGGCAACTTAGTCGACCACGAATCACCATAGATATTTTTTCCACAATCGTGCATGCGTGAAGCAGGCCAGCGATAGCGGGTTCATCACTCACTGCTTACAGTTCAGCTCTGGCGTCCTGCCCTGGGTATTACTGCTGCTGCGTAAACCACAAAGACACGCACACCCTCTCCTTCGTAGCAGACGTTAAAAATCTCCCCTGATGTCATTGGAAATGAGTATGCCATTGTGTGCCAGGGATCAATTATAATACACATATATAAATGTCACTGCAAGTAATTCGATTGGATTTACACAGCAATGGCAGCCACTACTGTGAAACTACAGCAGTCTGTGTTAGATTCAGCAGCACCTTTCTTCGTGCTAACCTTGCATTGAGAGAATGACCGCTGCAATGCCAAGCGTACTCACTGATTGTGATGTTTTGTGTGGTTATTAAATTCTAATTAATCCACCACACAGTCCACCTACAGATTATGAGGAGACGACTGCGATGTCTGCCATAGCAGGAAGGTTGAGCGGTGTCATGCGCGTCTCTTCACAGAGCGGAGCCAGCGCAGCAATCCTCGCAGGCCGTTGAAGAGGAGAGAGAGGTTGTGGAGAAGAAGATGAAAGAGGAAGTGAAGGAGGAGGTGAAAGAGGAAATGGAGAAGGTGGAGAGGGAGTTGGAGAAGACAAATGAGGAGATAGCGGTGTGGGACGAAGAGGACGACAAGGAGATGGAGGAGAAGATGGCTGTGGAGGAGGAAAAGGAGAAGGTGGTGGTGGTGGTGGTGGAAGAGATGGTGATGCAGGAGGTGGAAAAGAGGGAGAAAGAGGAGACGGAAGAGACAGAGGAGGCGACGGGGAAGGAGACAGAGGAGGAGACAGGAGACAGAGTGGCAGGAGGCGGTGGTAGTGCAGGAACGAAAGGGCCTGGCTCGTGTGGCGAACGCGATCCGTGCACTCTTCCGCAGCATGATGCTGTTTGGTTGCGGCCGGTCGACCGCACAGTTGGGGTGATGGAGGTGCCACTGGGACCGCAGCCGGGGAAGGAAACTGAGCAGCAGATGCCAGGACTGCACTGGACACTGACTGCTGCCAACAGACTAACTCTGTTAAGAGTTAGGATCAATCCAATGCATTATGTAATAATTATCATTGTTGTTTTTATTATAAACTTTATGACATAAACCTATGAGGAAACAATGTAACTTTGCATTGCTTGTGAGCGCTGCCTGGGTTGGTTCAATGTGCCTTGGCTCGTGTGCAGTGTCCCGGCTGTGTGCGCGGCGGTACAATGACAACTATGTCATGAGAGAAGTTTCAGGCAATGGCCCTTCTTCAGAACGTGTACAAGCAGTGGTGGGAAAAGATAATCAGGCGATTCGTCTGACACATCCACCCCTTCACTGCCCCACTGCCCCTCTGCCAAGCTGCTTCTGCTGTCCTGCTGCCCCTCTGCCCACTGCCCCATTGCCTCACTGCCCCTCTGCCCACTGCCCCATTGCCTCACTGCCCCTCTGCCCACTGCCCCATTGCCTCACTGCCCCTCTGCTCCGCTGCCCCACTGCTTTGGTGCCACTCTACCCTAATGCCCCGCTGTTCCATTGCTCCACTTTCCCACTGCCATCACATCCATCACGAAGCAGCGAAACGTCCATACCACCTCATTAAATATTACCCTGATGTGCACGCAGAGAGAGAGACCCTCGTTTAGCATTGCATACTGGAGGGGGCTGCTGTGATGCAATGGCTCGTAAACTTCACTGGCAATAGAGAGGTTGCTGGTTCCACATTCTGGCACAGCAGTTGAAACAAATGGTCGAGTATCTGAAGTTCCCCTGCCTTTGTCCGCCAAACAGTACAACTGGGTACACCAAAATCGAGTGGCAAGTTGCGTGTGGTGGGTAAATGTGTGGATACTCCTTCCTCTTCAAAATCATCTAACGAGTATGGAAGAATAGACCAAAATATCGTTCAAACGCCTTTCTAGAGGTCTCTCTTGTGGAATTTCTTCCTGCCAGCAGAGGCATGAGAAAGCAATTGCAGGACTGCTCCACATTACCAATTGCCTTGGCAAAGTATTACAATAATGCTGCTTACTAAACAGGCTGCATATGTATTTAACATGGGGGGGGGGGGGTGTTGATTGTCTAGAGATGGTCCAGTGGCTCAGAGGTCAGAGCACTAAAATGGGGTTGAATCCAGGCATTCACCTACGATTAAAGCAGGTTCTCAAGTCTGGTGAATTAATGGTCTCAGCGCGGTTGCCATTGACTGCACATAATACACCATCACATTACTGCTTGGGTGAGTGGGAAATTGAGTAAGTGGGTGGGTAGGTGGTGGATGAATGAGTGCATCGGTGTGTGGATGTGTGGGTGAGTGGATGGGTAATTGGATGCGTAATTGGATGAGTTGGTGCCTGGGTGAGTGGATGGTTGGTGGTTGAATGGGTGGATGGGTAATTGAATGAGTGGGTCAGTGTGTAGATTGGTGGATGTGTGAATCTGTTAATGAGTAAGTGGGTGATTGAGTTGGTGAATGATTAGGTGGATGGATGAGTGAGTGGGCGGGTCAGTGAGTTTGTTTGAATGAATGAGTGGTTGAGTGGCTAATTACATGAATGGGGAGGTGGATACATTATTTGGTGCTTGGGTGGGTCAGTGGGTAATTGAGCGAGTGGGTGAATGAGTATGTGGGTGAGTGGATTTTTGAATGAGTGATTGGGTGAATGGGTGAGTTCGTGAGTCTGTGTGTGAGTGGGTAATTGAGTGGTTGGATGGGTGAGTGGGTAAATTAGTGTGTGAATGAGTGGTGGGTGAGTGGGGAGATGATTGGGTGGGTGGGTGGATGAGTTAATTGGTGGGCGAGTGGGTGCGTGGGTGGGTGAGTGGGTGGGTGAGTTAGTAGGTGGATGGGTGAGTGAGTGAGTGGGTGGGTGAGTGAGTGGGTGGCTGGGTGAGTGGGTGGGTGAATGGGTGGGTGGGTGAGTGAGTGGGTGGGTGAGTAGTTGAGTGGGTGGGTGAGTGGGTAATTGAGTGAGTGGGTGAATAAGTACGTGGGTAAGTGGTATTTGAATGATTGAGTGATTGGGTGAATGGGTGAGTTGGTGAGTGTGTGTGTGAGTGAGTGGGTGGGTGAGTGAGAGTGGGTGGGTGGGTGAGCGGGTGAGAGTAGGTTGGTGGGTGGGTGAGGGTGGGTGGGTGAGGGTGGGTGGGTGGGTGGGTGAGGGTGGGTGGGTGGGTGAGGGTGGGTGGGTGGGTGAGTGGGTGGGTGGGAGATATAGTGAGTGGATGAGTGGGTGGGTGAGTGAGTGTGTCGATATGTGGTGAGTCTGTCCCTGGTGAGTGTCTCTGGTGAGTCTGAGGACCAGACACTGTTCTGACCATTCCGTCCCCTTCGAGCGCCTTGCTGGCCTTCATCGGGGCTCACTACCAACATGAGCTGCCCCAGATATGTATATAAGAATCAAAATCTGAATATGTAATCATACTGGAGGAATCCGATGAGCTATACAGCTTTTTTCAGAGATGTCCAGTAGGGACGGCTTTGTACGTTACAGCAACAAACAATAAAAAAACGATCGGAGTGCAAGGTATAGGAAAAGTAAACAAATCACAAAAAAAAGAATAAACTAAGCAATTTTTTAAAAATGTTATCAGGTAAAGTCCAATGAGGTATTAGCTTATTTTTCAGAAGCCACTTGACCACAAATGATAACTCATGTATGGGGGCAGCTATTGAAGGCTGAATTTCTTTCGCACCGTACATAGCCAACCGTGCTAATCGGAGGTGCCGGGGAAGGACAACAAAAGTATTAGGTTAGGATCAGGGCTATAGTTCAGGGCTATAGGGTCAGGGCTACAGGATGTAGGGGCACTGCAGGTTCTCCACAAGGCACGTGATTCCCTCTAGTGGACAAACGCATAACTACAGCTGCTGCTGCAGCTCAAGGAACAAGATGACCGAGCTGTACAGCCTCCACATCGCCACTTCCCCACGCACACAATGCGAGTGGTGCTACTCAGCCGCACAAGCTTCTGAGAGTGCATCTCATCATCAACATTAACTCAACACAAGCAGCACCCTGAAACAGGCTTCGTCTCTCAGTGTCTCATCAGCAGTCAGGCTCGCTTGAACTGGTGAACTGCCAGATGTTACTGAGAGGGAACCATTGTTAGACTCGCCTTTTGCCCGTCCAAGGACGGGTGTATTGCAGTAAATCTGAAATTTGCAAGCGAAAAAGCAGACCACGACGTGATATTCATTGCATTAATGCGTGTGTCACTGCGCCCTTACAAATTGCACAAACAGATGTTCTGTACTTTTGAGGCATAAGCAATTGGAAAATAACACTATCCAGGAACCTATTTTTTTGTTACACAGTGATATTCATGAGGGGAGTTGTTTGATGTATAGTTACGTCACCTGCTCATGATTATTTATGGGGGAGGGCGCTCCATGTGGAGTGACGTCACATGCTCATGATTCTTCTTGGTTCTTTCGGTAAAGTCACGTAGAATGGAAATAAAATAATAATAATAATAAAAATTCCCACGAAGTTTCGGCCACAACACAAGTAGCCTTCCTCAGGTGAAGAAACAGAACTGTCGGGAGGAAGACAGCGCTTCAGTGAACACTGCCAGGCTTGGCAGCGTCTTTTAAGCTGGGTGGGAGAAGCAGAGCACCTTGACAAAGGAGTTTACATATCAACAGTAGCTGTGTTAATGTGTTGGATTAGCAGAATGTTAAAGTCAGAAAATAGCATGTAACTGGGGGATTAGCATGGATGTTAAAGTCAGAAATTAGCATGCTAATCCCCCAGTTTCATGCTAATTTCTGACTTTAACATCCTGCTAATCCAATTTCTGACTTTAACATCCTGGTAATCCAACACATTAACTCCTCCTCCTCCTCCGTTCCGAACATAGATGGACTCGTCAGTCTGAACAAAGCTCGTCGCTCTCCGTGGTGCTAATCCCTCATACTAACATCATGCTAATCCCCCAGTTACATGCTAATTTTATGACTTTAACATCCTGCTAATCCAACACATTAACACAGCTACTGTTGATATGTAAACTCCTTTGTCAAGGCGCTCTGCTTCTCCCACCCAGCTTAAAAGACGCTGCCAAGCCTGGCACTGAAGCGCTGTCTTCCCGACAGTTCTGTTTCTTCACCTGAGGAAGGCTACTTGTGATGTGGCCGAAACGTCGTGAGAATTTATTTATTTATTATTTTTGTTATTTTATTTCCATTCTACGTGACTTTACCGAAAGAACCAAAAAGATGAATCTCTGCAGTCACAAAAGCTTTAAATCGAAATGCTCATGCTTCCTAATGAGGGATGGGGGGGTCCATGTGGAGGACGTAACCTGTTCATGATTATTGAAGGGGGCTGTTCGATGTGGAGTGACGTCACTTGTTCATGATTATTGGTGAGGGGGGGAGTACTCCATCTGGAGTGACGTCACCCGCTCATGATTATGAATGAGGGGTGGGGGTGTGTCCATTTGGAGGACGTCACCTTCTCATGAATATTAATGAGGGGGGCTGGTCGATGTGGAGTGACGTCACGAACGTTAAGGACATACATTCCTGGGTGATTATAGTAGATATATAACAACCGCCATTCGCCCCTAAGTGGCGGTGACGTCACCACGACGCTTGTGCCAGGCCATGTGCACCTCGAGGCCACGTTTAGTGTCGAACGCCCGCTGGCAGGAGGTCACGGGGCAGACCCAGGTGCCACGGGTCGACTGACTGAGATGACTGAGATGACTGGCTGATGCACCACCTGTGCCCCCTACTGTGCCAACCTGCTGTGCCCTAGCCACCCGGCGCTCCGCTCGTTGTTGTCAGCGTCGCTCCTCTGCCCTCCGTTGTTGTTGGAGGGCAACTACCTCGAACTGCCCAGTAGCGTCCTTCACGAGCCTCCTCCACAGAGGCCGATTTTGACACCGCTGGTACCAGTCATCGGCAAGTCCACTCAGCTCCACGTCCTCCTGTACCACATCACTCCATCTCTTCTCTAGCCCGTGCGGCGCCCATTTAGCCCCCTCGATCCGGCCGAACAAAAGCTGTTTCGGCAGTGGTGGCTGGGCATGCGGGCTACATGACCCAGCCATCGCAGCCTTGCCTGACGGAGGAGCTCACCGATGGGACCTTGCCCAGATCTTTCAAGGATTTGTGAGCTCCTCACACAATCCAGTCTGGTTAAACACAGGATGGATCGTAGGCAGGCCTGTCTAATGTTTCTAACCGGCGAAGATGTTCCATTAGGGGGGTCCACGTTTCGCAAGCGTAGAGAAGGGAGGGAATGACCGTGGCCGAGAAGACCCGAAGCTTCGTGTGGCGTGACAGACCAGGTAGCTTCCACACAGCGTTACGCAACCGATGAAAATATATTGCCGCACGACTGATTCGGAGTGAGACCTCTGCTGTTAAACTGGAGCCAGTCATGAGCACACTGCCCAGATATGGGAAACTCTCCACTCTCTCCACAACTGCCCCATCACCGATTGGGAGTTGTGGGGTTGTAGTGTCCCATGGTACAAAATACCCAGGTAGGAGCTTAGTTTTGGTGGGGCTGATGGTAAGGCCCCATCGCTAAGAGGCACGCTCCAGCCTCAGCAGCAGCATCTCCAACTCCTCCTCTGAATGAGCAGCTATTACCAAATAATCGGCATACATAACGTGGTTGAGCAATAGGGAGCCATCCCTTGACCGCACCCGGGCATCGATCAGCCTCCCATTATATCTGTACCATATGGAGATTCCCCCGGTACAGCTATTGAAGGCGTCATGAACTACGTGGTCAAAATAGATGTTAAATAATGTGGGAGCCAGAGGACATCCCTGTTGCACCCCAAGGTATACAGGGAATGGCTCGGACTCCCGGCCACGTAGTTTTACCCGGGCCCACTCACCATCATGAAGGTCCTTAATGATCGTGAGCAAAGGGTCAGGTACTCCAAAAGCACGAAGAACAAACCATAGCCCAGGCCTACTGATGGTATCATAGGCCTTGACCAGGTCAATAAAGCAGAGATGTAGGTCTTGCTGGAATTCCCTACACCTCTGCTGTATCAGACGGACAGAAAATATGGCATCTGTGCAGGACCGCCCTTTCCTGAAACCGCATTGGGGCTCCGCAAGCCTCTCCTCAGCGTGCCTGGCAAGGCGATGTTGAATAATCCTTGCCAGGACCTTTCCCGGCACACTGAGGAGTGAGATGCCCCTGTAGTTGTCACAGTCTGTGCGGTCTCCCTTCTTAAAGAGGGGGACGACAAGGGCATCCTTCCAATCCTGCGTAACCCGTCAAGTGGTCCTGACTGTTGTTATGATGTCATATAGGGCAGTCTGTGCACCAACGCCACCCTCCCTCAGCAGTTCGCTTGGGAGATCATCTTTGCCCGTTGCCTTTCCTGGTCTCAGACTCCGGATTGCCTTCAGTACTTCCTCAACAGATGGCACTTCAGCCTGCCACTCACAGGCGGTGACTTCTTCCAATATTTGAGGCACCGCAGCCTCAGCAGGGTCATCCTCACTTTGTGCCACGATGTTTTCCTGGCTGAGGAATTTTCCCTCCCCCAGGACCTCACAGAAATGCTCAGCAAATCTGCAAACCTGTTTCACCGGGGGGGTCGGAGATTGGATCACCGTTTTTTCCCCTAATGATGGTAATAGGTGTGGCACTGCAGGTAACTTTTTTGATGGAGTTAAATAGAGATTTGTGATCGTGGGCCACTGAGGCAGACTCCATTTCCTCAGCAACCCGCGACCACCATCCATCCTTGCAGCGCCTCACGGCTCTCCGAACCTCCGAGCGAAGGTTGCGGTAAGCCTCCTCATTCTCTGACGTGGGATTCTGTAGCCGATGACAGTGGGCCTGTCGCTTTCTCAAATATCCTGAACACCTCCTCTGTCAGCCAGGGTCTCTGGGGAGGTCTGGACCGCGTACCCAAAGCAGCCATTGCAGCTGCATGAGTCACAGTCCTAAACCTCTCCCATTTACCCTCGACATCAGGAGGAGTCGGGGACGATGCCAACCCCAGCCGCAGTCGATGATGAAATTCTCAGTAGATATATGGGCCCTTCTTCACTCACCCACCCACCCACTCACTCCCTCATCCATCCACTCACCTACTCACCCATCCACTCACTTACTCAATGAGCCGCTCACCTTCTCACCCAGTACTTACACATTAACTGACCCTGCCACCCACTCAATTTCTAACCCACCCACTCAATTTCTAACCCACTCACTCACCCAACCAGCTGCCCACTCCCTCAGCCACTCACCTACTTACCCACCCACTTATACATCCACTTACCATGCAACCCACTCAATTTCTAACCCACCCACTCACCCAACCGCCCACCCACTCATCTACTCACCCATTACCACGGAATTATTCACCCACTCACCCATTAGTCAACCACCCAATAATTCAACCACTCACAAAATAAATCACCTATTAATTAAACCACCCACTAACTCAGCCATCCACTACCTCAACCACCCACTAACTCGACCACCCACTAACTCAACCACCGAGCCACTCACCCACTCAGCAAGCCACCTACTACTATATCTCTAACCCACTATTTCACTCACCCACCTCCCACTCACCTACACACTAAACTAAATCTAAATGATGTTTATTTTACCAGGTAAGGCACACTGAGCTATATAGCTCGTTTTCAAAACAACCGTTACCACAAATGATAGCTCAACAATGTGGCGTATCACGGATACATTTATAGCAGCCAACTCCTCTAAATGCATGTTTCTAAATGTTTAGGGAAATAGAGACGCAACAAGGTAGGGATTGAACCTAGAAGCTCCTGGATACCAGGCGAGATAGTATCTCGTCACCATGGCGCTACGCTCTTGGACTCTCTCACCCACTCAAACACCTACCCACTAACTTAACCACTCACTAACTCAACCAGCCACTTACTCAACCACCCACAAACTCAACCACGAGCCATTCACACACGAACCCACTCACCATGCCACCCATTGTTGTTATTCTGTCTCTCACTGTTCAAATAAACCTACCATTTAAATTATAGACTGATCATTTTTTTGTCAGTGGGAAAACGTACAAAATCAGCAGGGGATCAAATACTTTTTTCCCTCACTGTATATGTGATAAACCACTTTGTTTTCCTGTCATTTGTAACAAGGTCGCTTTTGAAAAAGATCTATATATCTCTGTGGACCTTAGCTAGTACGATGAAAAATAGTTCAGTTTTAGTTTATTGAGTGGGTAGGTGTGTGATTGAGTCATGGGTGGTTGGGTAGGTGGGTGAGTAGGTAAGTAGCTGGGTGAGCGGGCGGGTGAGTGTGCGAGTTAGAGAGTGGGTGGGTGGGTGGGTTTGTGAGTGGGGGAGTGAATAGGTGAGTGGGTGGGTGAGTGAAGTCTTGAGTGAGTGGGTGTTGGATATGTGGGTGTGTGAAAATTGATGAAAAGTAATGAAAATTAAATGAAATTCGAAATTTGCATAATGAATCCAAAATTATGTTCATTCGTGTAATTATGCGTATAACTATGCTAGTTAGAGAGGTAATCGTATTAATTTATACGAGTGGGTGTGGTTGTGTTAATGATAGCTTTTATGATAATCAGGCCCCGCCTCGTTGACGAGGTGGGGTTATCAATCAGGATAACGCAATCAATCGTGTGCAGTTACGCTAGTGTCAATTCGGCCTCGTTGTCTAACTTTGTATTATTGATCAGCATAATACAATGATTCTCGCTTTAACACTCTGTGTTCATATTTTAGGTCCCAAGTTCATATCATTCGTTTTAAAGTTTAATGAGTGTGGATTGGTGTGTTTATAGTTTAGGTTCCCGAGTTCATATCTGATCGCAGGATACAGATCTTATGCAAAAATTGCAGGAAAGAATCACACGACCACTTCTGTATTGATCAATTTATTTTCTAATTAAACCTTAACTATAATATGTATGCGAACTCTCAATCTCGGAACTTCAACACGGTATCCACACGGTATCAATACAGAATCATCAACGACTGTACGATTTCACTTTGATAACACATGGACCCCGCATAAAGCGATTGCCGTTAGTGAGAGAGAGAGTCAGAACATGCCAATGCTATGCTACACAAAAGCTTATACATTATAATATGAACGATTATTATGCTTGAAATGGTCAGCATGTTATCACGGCGATTGATTCACATGCAACGGTATTCATATAAAAACACAATCAAACAGTTATTTTCAAAGGCATGAATGTAACAACAGATCCACCGGACAGAATATAAGATTACCGAAATGGCTTAGTGTGAGGGTATGCGGCAGAACGTGTTATCTCACGGGAGATTAATTAATTCGTGAATAAGATTGTATGATCAGAAAATCGGTTTAGCACGATTCCTCCCCGGGAGCGTAGCTCCGTGGCGAAGGTGCCAAGGGTTAATTCGTATTGATGGATCGGTTGGTAACTTATGCGATTAGAAGTACAGTCCAAAACAAAATATTAAAGAGGAAAATTACGAATATACTTATAAACGACGGACTGTTATCACACTATCGATGCTTCCACGGCCAGATGGTTCACGGACTTGAGTGTGTTTGTGTGTCATGAATTGTGTGGAGTAGTCATTGTTTGGAGTTGAGTCTTTAGGTCCAGCGAACGTCAGATTGGTCGTGTAGTGGGGCATAGCGCATCATCGTATCGTGGAGTTCTCTTTATAGGGTAATGAGAGTGTGGTTGGTCTTCTCGCGTTAACATACGTCGACAGGTTCCTTGTATGAAAGGGATACTCGCTCCCTTTAGAGCGGTCAGGGTGAGTGAGGAATGTGCATCATACGTATCGGCGTTCCCTCCTCCACACAACAGCCAGCCTCTGTCCACGGGGGAGAGTTGCTTGATCGCTCTCAGTGCTGCTCAGTGGCCACCTCTCTCCACTGCTGGATGAGCTGCGCGATCACGCTCGTGCTGGTTTGCCGACAGCAGTTTCTCTCCGCTGCTGGATGAGCTGCATCGGCACGCTCCCTCTCTCTGGGTGGAGAACTCGAAGGTGCTCGTTGCTGGTTTGCTGAAAGCAGGTTTTTCTCCACTTCTGGATGACTCAAGTCGCACGTGCTCTTGCTCTGGTTTGCAGAAGCTCTTGCTTGGTGCGTCGGTCGCTGTGCAGCTGGACTCAATGTAGAATAAACTTTCAACAATACTCTTTTTTTCAGCTCTTTTAAAATCACACTCGGTGGCGCCTCACTACCTTGCGATTCTTGCCAACGTCAGTGGGTAGCGACGGGCCACTTTGGCCTCTGTTCGCCGCCCCCTGCTCTGCAGCTCGCCGGCTGGCGACCTGTTCCTCTCGTTCCCGATTTGAACTGCTCCTGAGCCGACTCGCTGGTCGAACTCTCTCGCGTTCCGACCTCCTCCGAGTCGAACTCCCCGAGTTCTGACCCCCCTGGTCGAACTCTTCCGAGTTGCTCCTCCGAGTCGAACTGTCTCCCGAGAGTCGACCCCCCCGGTCGAACTCTGGTGAGTCGACCCCCCCCCCCCCCCCCCGGTCGAACTCTGGTGAGCCGACCCCCTCCGGTCGAACTGAGGTTTCAATGCTCAGGATCCTCTTTTTATGCACAAAAATCCCTTCACTCGGATCCTGCCCACAAGGCGGGGTTTCTTTCGATTTTTGCTGTGTCAGGATTTGTCCGTATGTATCTGCGTCCGTGTGTGTGTCTGTACGTGTGTCAGTGTGTCATTGTGTGCATCACCCACGGTATATTCCGTTGTCATACTCCTACCATAAAACCCACAAGTAAAACAATCAAATGTTATAAATTGTCTCGAAGGCGCCTCTGTCTGGGTGCACAACCTGGAGGGAGGGGCGATATTCCCTCCGACTTTCACCGACGCACAAAGAAATGGTTAAAAAGTTAAGTTAACATTTCATTTCATCAGAGCTCCAAAGTTATGATTCTGTATTAATCCAATGTCTGTGTCAGCTTCCCGTTGTGGTGTTTGACTCGTGTTTCTTCGAGCGTATACACACTCCTACCCCGCGCTGCGGGGATACAAAGACGGCCGGGATCTCCCTTTCTCTCCGACCTTGGGTTTAACATCGCCCTTTGCTTACGTTGCAGTTTTGCTGTGCGCTTGCATTTCTTTTCCTCTCTACTCTTGCTTTAACCCTGCTTATTATTTGCGTATGGGTGGATTAGAGCATTCATGTTGACTTGGGAATACCTGATTGTTATAGGCTTCGGGTCAAGTCGTATAGAAATTATTAAAATGTAAATACATTTCATATTAAATTAATAGACGGGTGATGGTTACATTGACATAGCTTGTGGCAGGGTTCAATTGAAGTGGGTGTGAAGGTAAATAACTTTAGCCTACCCTGTCGTTAAATTCCGACTTGATGTTACTTTAATAGTAATGCAGAACCAATTAGCTTTTTTGACTTAACTAGATCTAGGCTAACGCAACCTCCCAGTGACCCTGGCTTTGTGTTTACGTCAGCCCCTTCCAATCCGCTGGGCTCTGCTCTCTATCTGCTCCCTCTGACCCTGGGAGGGCTCTGAACGTCAAAATCGTGTTAGTGGGTCAAGGTAAATATGACTTCCACATGCCATGCCGAGGCCTGGTTTGGTGTTTTTATTCATTATTAAAATAAAAACAATAGAAATATGTATCTATATGTATCGAAAAATTACTTGTTAATATTAAGATGGAAAGGGGGGCATATACAACAGTGGCCTGCTTCATGTATCTATTTACGAACGTTCAATTTTACAAAATGTCACGTTCATACAATTGACAAATTATGGACACCTTTAGATGAACAAAATCGAATTTCCGCGTGAACGAAATTCCATACGGCACGCGCCAGATCAAACGAGAAGCACCGTGGAGGCTGCATCACCCGTCCACTACAGCGTCACGGTGTCCCTGCAGGGCAACAGCAAAGCCTCCACATCACCTCCAGTCAATTCAACATGCAAATCTTTTGGTGAATTCCCTGCAAAGGTAAAAAAAAATCCTTACGGGTACTTTTGCATTGTGAAAAGTGATATAGGTGTATATTTTTAGATAAGGAGTGGAGTTGATATGTCCGAAACGCATCCCGATTTTTTTTGCATTAAATTAATGGGAAAATTCATTTGATATTTAGTGTTTCGCGCGTTTTATAAAGAAAGCATCGCTTTCGTAAATGGAGGAACATCAGTGAGTGTCCCTGTTGGTGAGCGTGACGCTAGCAATGATGGTCGAGTCAGAGGCGCGAATGTGGCCCAGGGCAGACACGCGGACGTGCGGGCGTGACAGTGAGGAACAACGGGGTCATGATTCCAGTCGTATGAGCACAGGGCTCGTTTCAAGTTTCATTTATTATTGGTATATCCCTGTGAGCCATGCGGCTCTTGAGTCGGGTGCAACCACAAACAATGTGAACAGAGAACATCTTAAAGCGACGACACGCAACAGAAACATCCTGGATAAAACAGCAAATCTTCCAGAAAAGAAAACGGTATTACAACGCTGTGTGCAAAAAATCTCAGTGTAATGCAAGTCAAAGAATAACAACCATAAGACAATTTAGATTTAAGTTATCAGGCCAACTCCGCACTTCCACAAGAAACATGGCTTAAACCATGTTTTCGAAATCAAAATAAAGCTATAAGAACAATGTAAGAACAGTAATCATAGGAACTGTGATTCAAATTTAACAAAACACATTGCAGCGGAGGGAGCTGGTAGGAACGTTGGGTTGCTCGGTCAATGGCCAGGGTCAACGGCGGCGTGGTGTATTCCGCAAATATGCCCGACTATGAGGGCAGGCACAAGTCGGCGTGAGTAGGTTAAACGTTGAGTTTTATAAGGGCACCACGGGGTGACCAGCCCCTCCCCACCCAGCCCCTCCCATTTTTGTATGCACGACGGACGGTCACAATGATCCCCTGTGGGCTGGTGTCACCAGGAGGTTCCTACCAGTATTAACGATATACATTTCAGTTTATTTATTTATTTGGTATAGCCCTGTGAGCCATTTGGCTCTTGAAATCTGGAGCAACCGCAACAAACAAAAAAACAAGAAAAAACGAACAAGAAAACATCTTAAAGTGACTGTGCAAACAGAAAATCCAGGAAAAAAACAGCAAAATATTCTTGAAAAAGCACCGTACACCAACGCTGTGTGCAAAAATCCCAGTGGGATGCAAGTCAAACAACAACAAGAAAACTTAGATTAAGGCCACCATTCTAACTCCGTACTACAAACATGTCCAAACCAAAAAACGTTTTCGAAATAACCAAAAATGAAGCCATAATTGCAATGTAACAGTGATCATAGGGACTGACCGAATTTTTAACAATAAACTACATGAATAACTTGCAACACCAAACCCTAGCGCCACAGCTGGCTGCATGAGTTACTCCACAACAGAAGCATCAGTCGGAGTATCTATTTTTTCAATGCACCTTTAAGATCAGCACGCTAAATCAAAATACAGATAATACTTTGCAGTAGTCATCTGGAGCGAAACATTTTATTTTACGCTAATGAATAACAGTAGCAGCTAGGGGTGTACAACTCCTCTAGAGCAGTGTTGAGAGAAGATCTCATTGGTAGCGATTCAAGTTGCAGTTTATTGGCAATAGCATTCCAGACCCTGGGGGCATCAATAGCAAAGGCCTTTCCTCCAGTTTTTGTACGGCAATAGGGAATGTGAAGCTGGTAAATGAGCGAAGACCTGAGGTCAAATTTGTTCTTTGAAACAGAGACAAGATCCAGTAGATAGTCTGCGGAATTTTTTGTAAGTACATCGTGAATAAATAATATCTGTTGCACAAGCCGTCGAACATTAAGAGATGTTAAGTTTGACCCAATGTAGAGATCAGTGGTGAGTCCTATATGGGCAGTGCAATGTAAATCTTAAGGCCGAGTGATAGATGGAATCAAGCTTCAGTACTTGGGGCTGATTTTTACACGATGTCACAGTAATCAAGTAGAGGCAGTATGGTAGCTTTTATCAATGCAAAACGGAACATTGGGGGAGAAGCAGTGCTTGTGTCGATACAGAAAACCAATTTATATTTTCGTCTTTTTCCCAATATAATCAATGCGATCTTCAAAATTCAGTTTTGAATCCAGGATGACCAAGATACTTATAGATCTTGACTTGCTCTATTTGATAATTATTTAAGGACTGTAATTGGGGAAAAATAACTTCCAGCTTTAGTCCTGGTGAGAAGCATAGCACCTTGGTTTTGGAGGTATTCAGGACTAGTTTAAGAGCAACTAGCTGATGTTGTAGTTTGTTGAAATCACCCTGTAGCTTAACAATCACGTCATCCGCTGAGCGGCCAGCAGTAATTAGTATCGTGTAATTTGCAAAAAGATTTACCCTGGAATGATCCAGGTCAGTGCCCAAGTCATTGACATAAAGAGAGAACAAAAGGGGGCCAAGGATGGAACCCTGTGGAACCCCTTTTGTTATCTTAACGCCGATTGACCTCCAACCATCTGTGAATACAGTTTGGGTGCGAGAAGAGGTAATTTTGTACCCAATTTACTTCGTTTTCGGAAAAACAGAGGCAACTTAGTTTACTTAGCAGGGTGTTGTGGTCTACTGTATCAAAAGCTTTGGACAGGTCAAGAAAAAGACAGGCACATTACTGCTTAGTATGAAGGCTACTGTAAATGTGATTCAGAGAGTCTAATGGAGCAGATGTGGTGCTATATTTTTTTCAGAACCCAGATTGTTTTAGATGTAGTAGATTGTTGGACCGGAAACTGCTAATTTGGTAGTTCAATAATTTTTCAAAAATTTTCATGAACGGGGACAAAATTGAGATAGGTCGGTAGTTATTTGGATCATCTTTAGGGCCCTCTTTGTGAAGTGGACGGACATAGGAATGTTTCCATTCTAGAGCAACTGATGCTTATATGATGGACAGGTTGAAAATATGGGCTATAGATTTGTATATTAGGTGACCAACAGTTAGTCGAACAAAGATGGGAATACTATCTGCTCCGGTAGAGGAAGACCCTTTGAGGTAGGACAGTTTTTTCAGAACAATACTTTCGTGGATTTGCTGGAACCTAAAGTCGTTTAATATTTGGACAGGGGTGTATGAATTTGCATGAGCAGGGGTGACTCCCAATACATTATCAAAAAGATTACCAGCTTCAGAAAAATGAAGGTTAAAAAATTGTCAACTATTTTTTTGGGATCTGAAAAATATTCCCCATTTCCGTTAAGCTCAACGGGCAGATTATCTGTATTGGATGCCTTTTCGATACATTTGATTGTTTTCCAGAAAATCCTGGAATTTTTATGTGATTCCAGGAGGAAAAAGGCATTTTTTGCTGCATCTATTCCTTAAAATCCTGTATTCTAGCCAGTCATTGACCAAAGCACTATTCTGAGCACATGTCCAAGCCTTGTCCCTAGTTTTCATGAGCTTTGTAATCAAAGGATCAAACCATGGTGGGTGGTTGCCTTTAGTTTTAAATCTAACCAACGGAGCATTTTTGTTAAGAATTTGGAGAAACGTGTAACTGAAGGTCTCCCAAGCTGTAGTTAGGTTGGGGATATCACAGACCTTGTCGATATCCGAGTGAAGCACATCATTAGTAAATGCCCGAGTGCTGAAGTGTCCGGCTGATGATCTCACCCCAAAAATGGAGTGATCACTAAGGTTTTTACCCAGAACACCAGTCAGTGTGAAATTGTGAGGGGCATTTGTCAATAGGACGTCAAGCAGAGATGACTGTACCAGATTTTTAAGGTTGGGTCGTGGGGACATTTATTAATTGAAACAAGTTAAATTCATCTGCAAAATGTGTGGCCACGGCCAGCGGGTTTAGCAAATTCCAATTTAGATCACCCACTAACACTATTTCACCTTTAGGGAGGCCTCCAAAAAGCTCTGCAGATGCAGCTTCAACATCCTTCCCACTAGGCGGTCTATATCAGGACACTACCAACGTTATTTGGGAGAGTTAATCTGAGAGCCAGACCTTCAAAGCAACATTTTTTAAACAAGGAGTGAGCTGGTGAACATGCAATAGTATTACGATACTATAACATGTACGACCAACGTTGCAGCCATAGCTGGCAGCATGACACTCCCAGTGTATGATGTGTGCGAGTCAGTGGTAGTGTGAGTGAGTGTATGATGAGTGAATGGGTCTGTGGATGTGCGAGCGAGTCAGTGTAAGATGAGCGAGTTTATCACGGCATCCTTCCCGCTACCACGGCCTTCTCCACGCCATCACGGCCTCCATGACGTGGCGAGTGAGCACTCGAGTCAAGAAGTGCCGAAAATAAATGTCATTATACTCTTGGTAGGCAAGAGGCCAATGTTCAGTATAACCCTCCACCAACCGACAGAGCCAATCACTTCAAGTCGTCACTTGGGAAAACATGCCAATTGATTTGGCACTTCAGCAATAGCCGAAATGTTAAGAGAGCAAAATTTCCAATTTGATATTCGACGTTTCGCTGCAGATACAATTGTCGGCGTTAACAGAATAATAAGATTCACGACGTTTCGACTGCAACACAACAATCATCAGGTGTGAAAACCACGTGACTTTACCGAAAGAACCAAGAATATAGCAATACAACTGTTAAACTTTGTTGGTACACTGTATTCAATTGACACCCTTTATTGCCTCCATACGCAATAATATAATCGTGATTGAGCGAACCAGTGAGTGAGTGTTGTTGAGACCTGTAGTGTGGTAGTTGAACACAGCTTAACATGTTAATACAGGTTTTAGGATTAGATCCCATAAGTATAGATGCGTCGCAACCCTCCACCACCCGACAGCCAGTAAGGTATGTCACGTAAACACCGTGCCAAATAGTTAATTAAAATACAACATATTGCCAACAGCCTACTGTAGCCAGCACCTATGAAGGCTGGTACGATACACAATGGGGTGTGTGACCAGCACCATGCTTGGCCGCCTTTGTCTCCCCAGTGGCGTTGTTTACACATTGTAATTGAGACTCATTAGAGGTTGAGTTAATCTAGGGGAGGCCCAGGACCGGCTCAGATAATTGTCACTGGTGTTGGACAATCGAACCCTGGTCGCCATGTTCATTACAGTGTGCTAACCACTGCGCCACCGCGCCCCACACTAGGTCTGATGCCCTAAAAAAAATTTGCCCACGAACTGCTCTATTTGAAGGGGTTAGAAGAACCTCACTCCCAGTGTTTCTGGTCGAGCCGTTTCCGCAGCTCAAGGGTATGAGCATCTGTGCACCCAGGGGAACCCTAACAGTTTCACACACCATGGCCTGAACCACAGAGTTAGCGATACACCATCCAGCAGGGGACTCCAAAAATCTCAACCGATGCCCCGACGGTAACTCCACACAACCCTGGTCAATTAAAATCCATAGGGGCATCCTCTTCCAAAAATCCTTCCACAACAAACAAGGCACCGCTAACGAACTTGAAACCAACACCAGGCCCGTCCTTTCAATAGCGCCAATCCGTATCGATGCCTTGATTTAGCCCACAATGCCTAAACTCCCACCATTAGCGGCAACACACAGATTATCTACCAGACCCAGGCAACCCACATCTATGGCAGAGTCCTAAAAATAAACTCTGAACCCATGGTGGCGGATGCCCCCGTATCTATGAGCATTCGCACCTCAACAGCCTGCACAAATCCACATACCGTGGATGATCCCGCTGCCATGACACAGTGTGCCAGTGCGGTCCATTGGCCAACCATCATGCACCACCTTCATACCCCGTATTCCTATGAGGGGCGATGGCGTGTGCACCTGACACTGACTGCAATGGGATGCATGAGGTGGCTGTGTCGGCCGGGTGTGTGACCTATTGCAACCTGCCTTTGGACCCAAAGGAGCGGAGGCGGCCCCAAATCAGCACGGCAGCCCCTGGAGATGTGTCCCGGTAGGCCACAACTGAAAGGTAATGGGGCCCCCCCCCCCCGCCGCTTGTCCCATCGTCGTCCCACTCCGAATGTCCTCCGCAGGCTCCAACCACCTGACGCGCACACCCAGGGAGACTCTCAGAGAGCCTGGTTGCCCTTTTCTCCCGGAAAACCAGCCCCTGCCGTCACCCCAGCACGTCGTCGCAGGTTACAGTGGGCCTGGATGCAATGGGCTACCTGAATCGAGGACAGGTCATCCTCCTCTGTGGCCGGCAAACAAACGTTAATTTCCTGAGCCAGCGTCAACATTTTCTCAAGCACCAGAGAATCCAGTCCTGCCTGCTCCATCTTTGGGTACGCATCCTTGGCCAGCGACAGCAGTGCGCTGCAGAAAGAGCGGGGTGTCTCTGTCTCCCCCCAACTCTGTATTACGAATGTCTGCCGCGTTGGACGGCAGTTCAAAAATTGCCGCCAACTGGGAGTACGCTTGACGCAGCTTCGTTCTGTCCACCTCCGGAATGTAAAAAAACGCCGCCAAGGCTGTCATCCAGTGCGGTGGGAAGAATAAGTAGCGCCTCCGCATCGGACCACCCTGCGAGCTCGCAAGTGGTGGAGAACCGCCGCTGGAAGGCCGCCCAAGCACCCCCCGCAGCTGAAAATTAATTGAGAAGCGGCAGCCGCTGCGCTAGGGAAGGTGCCCCCGGATGAGCTGTCGGCGGCAGGTTAAAGGGACCCAATTCCTGCCCTCGGTCGGCAGTGATGGTGGAGTCGCCCGCTCGCCACCCCCGAGCCACAGCCCCTTCCTTCGGCTGTTCCCTGCCCAGCTGCCCCACCAGGGTCGACACTGTGGAAAGCCGCCCCACGATGCGCTTGCCGATTGCCCGCAGCCCCCCTTCAGCCGGCGGCGGCGCAGAGCCGTCGCCCTTTGCTCGCTGCCCCGCCGGGATCACCACTCCGGGG
The DNA here is from genome assembly GCF_048934315.1 of Petromyzon marinus. Lineage (NCBI taxonomy): Eukaryota > Metazoa > Chordata > Hyperoartia > Petromyzontiformes > Petromyzontidae > Petromyzon > Petromyzon marinus. The sequence continues at coordinate 80,501 of NW_027423683.1, read as the reverse complement.
CCCCCCACAAGGGGTCCCGGTTGCCAGCCCTGCCCGGGAATCCTCCTTGCCCGAGGGTATGCGGGTGAGAGCCTTCCTCTTCACGTGTTTCAGCATAGTCTATTTCCCCCTCAAGGATTCGAAGAAAAAAACATTCATAACAACCCTAAAATATAAAAAAAAATTTCGTTAACACGCCTGACACCAAATGTTGTGTTCTAGTTCACAGACACTAATAGGAGGTACTCTATCTCTTTTATTCCAACCTTCAGAGCCTTAGGGGATAACCACACACCGGGTCGGGACAGCCAACATGCTGCCAAACCCACAGCTGAAGAGGGTGACGATCACAATTACGACAGCACGACGAATTCCACTCCAGATCGCAGCTGCCCCGGCTGTGAGTTGGAGCTCGCCTTATATCCTGAAAAGCGTGGCCAGGCTCCACCCTCGGCCCTGCACCCCTCTGGATCCTTCAGATGGCTTCATGCTTTGCCCACAGCTGCAACTGGTAGAACGGGCTGATAGTCCAAATGCCATTGTCTACCAATCTCCCAGCGGCACGCGCTCCAGTGACTCTTTCCACGTCACCACACAAGTGTGTGAGCATTAGCTGCTAATTAAATCAGTATCCATCGAGCAGTGGATTAAACATGTCCGATGATGATGATGAAGAATTTAAACTGCAAGCATACACTTATATTTTATTAACGAAGAGCGTACAGACATTAAATGGCTCAATCGTGGCATGATGCCTCAATCTTCCACCTATCTAAATATGGCAACATAATTGACGTGAATAATTTCACACATTAAACTCATATTGCACACGTGTATATATTCTGCGCGAAGATGACTGAACAAAATATAATATATAATGCCAACCAACCGAATAAATGTTCCGTGTAGTTAACTGGTTCACAGTGGGTGTCCATTACATGTGTAGTGACATATAATGGGTCACTACAGCACCTAGTGCCATCTACCGACAGAGAGAAGAATAGTGGGTATAGTAGCCCTCTGCCAGCAGAGTATATGTCATGGTAGACGTCTCTGGGGCTGGCAGAGTAGGGGGCAGTTGAGGATGTAGCAGCCCGATTGGCCGCAGGGGCACGTGATGGCATGTAGGCCAAAGGTGACAGAGGGGACACGTGTTGTAGGACCCAGTACCTTCTAGTAAGTTCCAGAAGGGGGCGTGGCCGAGGGCAGAGCCAGGCAGGGGACACGTGGAAGGCGATCCAGAACCTTCTAGTAAGTTCTGGATGAAATCGTGTCCGAGGGCGGAGCGGGACCCCGCTGAGGGGTATGAAAGGGGGGTCCCGGGGCTGCATCAGGGCTGTTTGCTGCAATAGAACCCGCCTTGCTACGTCTTCTCTTCGGTCTTCATGCTCAGCAACTTGGGTCAGGCAGTGTGCCGACTGACCTGATGCGTTTGTGTCGTTACCCCATTGTGGTCATAGAATAAATGTGTTGCCTCCTGAATCAGTGTGTCTTTCAAGTGAGCCCACTACACGTGCACTGTACTTAAATACATACGAAAAAGACTTAGAAATTACAACTAAGCTCATCTGAATTATACGTGAGGCTAACAAGATAACTACATTGTAAATTGAGAACGCCGCAATAAAAAAAATTACATAATACTATCAAACTTAGTCACGTATTATTGATGTAATAGACTTGGAGTGAGTTCAACTGAGTTGCAGACATAGACTTGGAGGCAACACATGTATTTAACTCCAACACACGGGATAACTACCCCTTAACAGAATAACAACCTATGGTGGTGACCACCAGGCTAACTACACTAATTACAACGTACCGAGCTACTACGGACCGGGACCACAGCTCGGGTCCAGGTCCACGTATTGGAGACTCATTGAACTGAGAACGGAGAACGTAGAACGTAGACAAAGGTTTATTCAAGGATGAACAACAACGCCGGTCCCTCTGGGGACCCAGATTATATTCTCTGCGGCGTGGCTGGCTCTACACTTGGCCATGACCACCTTCCAAAATCCTCGGGAAGGATCTGGATGCTAACCACGTGACCAAACCTAGCCACCACTTGGGCCCCTTTGTAGACTTAACTGGTCACGTGTCCTCTCGGGTCAACCAGAGTGCCATGCCCTCTAGTAACCTCATTCCTATGGTCAGCACTCCCACACCTTGTCTTGTAGGGTTGGCACTGCACGCCAAGCATGGTGCCATCAAGCGCTATCCATCAGCGCTCACCGGGCCCCTCTAAGGCCAGTACTATACCCACACTTTTGTGGTATCCGTGATGTGGTTACACCACACACAGTGCCTCTCTAGGGCCGGCACTGCACAGTGACTTCCCGCGATGTCACTACATCAACCCCCCCCCCCCCCCTTTGTAGCACTCAGCAGTCCCGCCTGTCAGCTCCCCCTTCAACAAAAGAACAAAACGAACAACACCTTAGTGTTCCGCAACAAACAAATACCCCAACCCATCTATACAACATATACACTATATACAGAATATACAGTAACTAATGGGGGAAGAGGATGGAAGTACATAACAACAATAGGCAAAAAAAGGAAGAGAGAAAAGGGAAGAGAGAGAGAAAAAAACAAAACGCAGTAACACACGGAACCTTTGGACCCCCTCCAGCACCAGCAGCTCCCACACTCACCGTGTAACAACACCCGCAAGCATAATGAAGGCCAGGTTCAGCCAATAACCAATACAACTGCCGAGCGGCTGATGTCAATTTTTTGGAGCAGATGACACTTCTTCGGCTTAAATTTGAGGTTCGCCGCACGCATTTTAAGAATGACAGCACGTAACCGTTCCAGATGTTCTTCAAACGTACGGCTAAAAACGATAACATCATCGAGACATATCAGGCACGATAACCACTGCAGGCCAGCTAGAACCAGTTCTATCAATCGCTGGAACATAGCCAGCGTGGAATGAAGACCCATCGGAAGCCGATTAATTTCAAATAAGACTTGTGGTGTATGAAAGGCTGTCTTGGGCTCAGCCAATAGGGGTTCTGCCGGATGGGAGTGGCGTCGCCCGTATCGATGTGGTGACTCAAAAGCGTAGTGCGGCTGATGTTAAATTTGCCCTTGCTAAATACATTGGAGAATTCACGCAAAAGCGCCCTCAACTCCCACCTCTGGGACTCAGAAAAATCAGAATTTTCGGAACAAAATGTATCCATCAGAAACCTGTTGCGGCTTCGTATTTGAAACGGCCCCCTTACCGCTATCGATGTTTCCCTCATGAAGCACGGGTGATGTGTGGGCTAGCACGGTGCCCTCCTGAATGACAGACGTGTCCAACCCTGCATTCAGGACTTGAATGAATGGTTCCTGGTCATTGGATAACCAGAGTCTGGGTGCCTACCAACGTCAACTTCCGAATGGCTTTGTTTGAGGGTCCTAGGAGAATTCTTCCCGCAGTCGCCTCCTGGTCTAGCGGCTTGCGCAATCATAAAGAAACGAACATTTTCACACCGGGGGGAATCTTTACGGTCTTACTCGCAAGCGCTTGTACAGTAGTGTGGCCATGCCCATTCCAGTGGGAGAAAGCGAAAAGGCCATTTGACGGCCCGATGTCGACCCAAGGCAACCTTGATCAATCAAAATTATTAGGGGCATCTTCCCCAAGATGTCAGTCTCGAGCAAGCAAAGCACGGCCAAGGACGTTGATACATGAACTGGTCCCGTCATTTTCTGGGTTGGAATCATTCTCAGGTGGTGCAATATATTTGGGAGGGTCAACATTGTAATCAAGTGCACCCTGTTAGGAAGAGACAATGGGATATGATTCCACACTGCCAGGGAAGTTTGGATCTATTGGGGTAGATGGGAGAAGTTCACCTTAAAAAGCTCACTCAGCCGACTCGGAATAATGACTCCGAGATATTTAATCCTCTGAAGGCACCATTTGAAGTGGCAGAATTTAATTGGGAGGCCTTGAGAGTCTGGGAGATGGTAATTAGTTATGATTTGTTTACATTTAGCTTATATCCTTCCATTTCTCCATATTCCTTAATCTCCTTCAGGAGGGCAGGGATTGAGGTTACAGGCTCGGTGATGGTTAATATTATGTTGTCTGCATAGAGATGTATTTGATTTACTCAATCCCCACAGGACAGCACTTTGATCTCTATGCTTTTTCTAATCTTCTCAGCCAGGGCCTCTATGGATAGCACGCTCATGAGGGAGAATTCCATGCGTGAGTGTGAACCTTCTTGAAATGATTCCGTTGGTGGAGACCGTTGTGCAGGGGTGGCGAGTACAATATATGGCACCAATTGACGAATCGGGCCAGTATCCCTATTTCTCCCATGGTACTGAACAGGAACTTCTATTTTGTATTTTGTGGTGTGTTGTATATATAGGCCTTTTTTTCCAAATATTGATATTAAGAATAATTCTGCCAATATTTGTTTTTTAATAATAATAAATCGGGGTGTCGCTTGGGGCAAAAAGGGGGCGACACAAACACCCTCCCCTCAAACAGCAGCTGCCTCCCACAAGCTACACCAGGCAAGGAAGTAGCCATAAAATGTAATAAATAAATAAAAACCGGTGCAAAAGGGGGAGAGGGGGGGGTTGCTAATGAGATTCTGGGGAAATCTCTACACGGCTTCAAAGACCGCCACAAAGCACGTACAAACAATAGGCGCCACAATTCTTCCCGGGCGGCGAGAACCGAAGACAACTTTTTTAGTAGTTTATTTTAGTTAACGGTAAAGTTCGAAACTTCGCGACAAGAATAAGTCTACATCCTAGACTACCAACACACTCACCCAGATTACGAACCAGACAAAGGTCGAGAATAGTGACTTTTATTTATTACTTACCTTATTTTAATCTTATTCACCATATATATTGTTTTTTTATTGTATCTTTCTATCTATGTGACTTTACCTAAAGAACCAAGGAATATGAGTTCTGGCAATCACGAAAGCTTAAGTCAAAACTTAGTTATATCTCCAACCTCAGGATATTAAAATATGACTCGGGAATAAGAAGCACAGATCCCTGGTGACATGGACAAAGAACAAAGCTTAATAAAACCATACGAATACCTGAGGTAACAACTATGGTAGATCACAAATCTTGGTTAAACATAAACCAATTAATAATTATAAAGTATTAGACCGAGGGTCATCCAGAAGAAATACAATGCGAAACAGGTCAATCACACACGACCAAGATAATATGTATTCCATAGAATCAGAGCCTCCCATCCACCTTTGTCTTCCAGAAGGACGTGGTAGCAATAAATCACACATGCAGGGAGGGTGCTCCCCTTGAGATATCAAACACCACGAAGAAATTCTAAACCAGGCGTACTGTAAACACTGCTCAAAATATACCTTGAGTCACTTAAAGAGTCAACACCGCAAAAAGGGATACACACTAAGATAAGGGGTGGAAAATAATGTTTCTTTTTCTCTCAACTCACAACCCACAAGAGTGAACAGAACACATGGTAACGGGAGGTCACACTTCAAGAGACGGCGCCCCTCTTTGTGAGAGACAAGAAAATGTAACACCTCCAACGGCGAGGGAAGAGGGGGGAGAACGCAACCGGGCAAAAGGAACCCCTCCCTCCTTCCAGATTAATCATTGCAGAAGTTGGAAAACTAGAAAAACACACTTAGGGACAATTGAAAGCATCTGTTTCCACAGTTGGCGAGATGGCTTGAGGAGGGGGACAGGAACCAGGCCTTGATGAGACTTAACAGATTGCTTAATAAATCAGAACACACACACACAACGTACACCGGACAAACAACTGCTCCCACAAGCTGAGAGTGAAATCAAAGGAATTCCGGTCATTTGTGAGAAGGCAAGCCAAGGGGAGAGAATTTTAGATATAAGCAGGGACACAACACACACAATTCAGTTCTGCAAGTGGCAGGCTCCGGGAATCTTCCCCCGATAGGGAGCTGCATCGGCAGAAGCCACGAGTCTACGAAGTCAACGGAAATTGAGTCTTGCTGCAGCAAGCTCCGGGGGTGGGCCCCGCAATCGACACAGGATGGCGAGGCTTGCAGAGTAGCGATGTGTCACCGATTACGAGTTCGGCGCTGACAGACAAAGTATCGCTGAAAGTTTTATTCTACATTGAATGCCAGCTCCCACAACGAAGCCGAGCTTAATCAGCATACTTACATCACACTTGCATAACTTCATACAATTCAGTGTATTATCCCGATTGATAATACAACCCTATACAACGAGGCAGGGCCTAATTATCATAATTGCATACATTAGCATACTTACATACACTTGCATAACTTAACACAATTACACCTTCCTAATTAGCATAAAGTTATTTGCATAATTACATACGTTGTTGGATAATTACACGTTTTTTATTTTCATTTTTTCGTTATAATTTTTATATTTCAAGACCGAAAATATACAACAGGTGACATCAACCGCATTGACGAGGGTCCTTATGTTATCTGCGGAGTCTCTCCCCCTGATGACTATATATGCTGAAGTTACTTTAAAATTTCCATACGATTTTTGTTTACATATATAATCATTGACAGCTCTCGTTTAATCTATTGCTGGATGAATGTTTTTCCATGGCTTGTCGATCGTGGGGTTTGTTTAACCGTACATGATCACCCTCGTCAGTGCGGGTTGATAAATTTGTATGTATGTGTGTTACGTAATAAACCGTGCTAATCGGAGGTGGGGATGACTGATTTAAGGGAACACCACCCTGTTTATATACCAGGTTTTATTTGATCAAAACATTCATCATCTGAAAGGTAATAAAGTATTTGGCTGCCATCAATTTTCGTGATAAGCCACTTCGTTGAGCTATATGGCCAGGTCGCTTCTGAAAGGGAACAATACGGCTGAGTGGACCTTGCATGGTAAAATAAACATAGTTGTCTAGAAACATTGGCGTTCAACTCACAGCTTTTAAGTTGGTGCTTGCGGTGTTTTAAATTAAATATCAAAAGCAGCCTGGCTGGGCACTGGAATAAGTGTCCCGAATAGTTTGAGGACCATTTGTGATATTTTAAGAATTTTTTATTATTATGAATTTAATCAATATTTTAATGTTGCTTGTTGTTTTACTGTGAGTCTTAAATGTTAATGTCAATGTTACATCACGAAATCTTGGTCTGTGCGGCTTTTCAGTTTCCTGGGTGTTAAGTGGGCTAGGTTTTTTTTCTTTCCAATCCTGGCCAGCTGGCTCAAAACAGTGATGTTGGCCGTAACCAAAATAGTTCTGAGATTATCGGGTTCATAGAGCAGCGCTGTTCTACATCCACCTCTACAAATCTGTACATTATCTTTCAAATTGTATCAATCTTGATTTGAAATTGTATCATTTCGATGTTTTCTGCAATCATGTATTTTTTTACGTCGTGGTCCTAAAAATCTGAAATGTAATATTTTACAGATTGTGCTTTGTTGTTTGTTTTTGGCAATACAGAGATACAAATGTGATTAAAAGTAATGTGCTAATACATTAATACGTAAATATATCAGGCCCTGGTCTACAGAATACCTATTACTGTTTACTGTGATTTGGTCCAGTTATAATGAATGCGTGCTATCTGAAGCAGTTTAATGCCAGATTGATCATAGCCAAGACAACCAAGTAATTGATCTCTATTTTATTTATAGTGTGCTTTAACCTGGTAAGGCAGGTTTGCGTTTAGAATATCACATAGCTCAAAATCATAACGTTTTAATTTCCAGATTGGGAGTAGTTTCATTTTTCTACGATTGATCAAACGAGAACCACTTAGATGAGATTTCGAGTCACACAAACACTGCCAACTATGTTAAGAGGCCACCTTTATGTGTGTTCCGCAGTACACAGCTTCATGTGAAGCAACGGCAATGGTAGTATGTCCGACATCCTTCCATGTGTAATGAGCGACTTCTGCGACACGTCGTTTAGAGGGTACTCTTCTTTATTTCACACATGGGCACAACACAGGCCAACGTTATCTTCTCTTCTCCCGAGTACACACGTAGATATTAACGCCTCACAGACGACACACACGGGTGATCTCCCGGCGGGTCCCGCCCGTCCACTCCCGGCCTCGCCGCTGACTGATGGCGTGCTGGTGAGGGCGGTGGAGCTCCGCGTGGCCGGATGACGGAGAGAGATGACGGCGAGCAGCGACGCAGTCCGGACCCAAGACTCCACACACGGACCACGAGTCCGCCTCCGCTTATATTACTGCAGGCGCGGCTAATCTCCGCCCCCGGCCATGCTCTCTCGTGTAACTTTCTAGCCAGTTCTCGGAGTTTCTCGGTCAGCCCCACCCTTCACCTTTGGCCCAAATACCTCTCTCTTTTGGAATTGGATAATGTTTATAGTGGTGCCTGTACCCGTGCTTCCCTTTACTAACCAGTAGATGGCACTATCTGATTACACATGTAATTAGAGAAGATGCAACACGTGTTACCTTCACACATCAGCCGATGACCTTTATACGGTCTTTCCTGGCGAATAAACCGATGGCAGCAAAGCAAATGGACCACCCCTGAAGGACACGGCAGCCTTCCGATTAGTCCATCGCCGTGAATCGTGCAGCTCAACGTGGACGGATTGTGAAGCATCAAATGCGACTATCTTGTGAATGTTTTGAGGACAGAAGACATCATGTCCTGGCGCTGCATGATGGTGCACTTGAGAAGTCAAGGCTCCTGCTGGAAGATTCGTGGATACTACCTTGTGACAGTGAGCCACAAACCCCGAAACGCTGACTGGCATTCTTTGTTACAGAAGACATCAGAGACACCATTCAAGTGCTGGACATCCCCGCTTTCCTGAACTATCACCATCAAGATCAGCGAACTGGCTGTCGTGAACTCGTATCAATCACGACCCACAGAATGGTCACAGCCAACGGTACCAACAGTGAATGAACACCTCAATACCACACTCAAAATATATTTGTATTGTTAAATGCTATACAGAGCGTTTACTCATTTTAAGTTAATACATAGTTTACTGCATATCAGAATGCACATTTTGTTGTATTTAAGACAGTTACATTAGATACCAAGGGCAAAGATAAAACTTGCTTGAAATGTTCAGGAACCGAAAGCATTAGCCAATCCCATATCATAGGTTTGGTCCGTACACTCCTTGAGAGCATCTCTAATGCTTTTGAAATGATCATGAAGCCCAGGCGATCATCACTAAGTGCATTGCGCTCATTCTAATCCTGCGGTCGGGGCCGTGCCGGGACTCAGCCGCGATTGAACGTGGAGGTCACGTAAAGAGCGAAATACCATGCTCAGAGAAATTGTTCAAGAAAGGTACGGGCAAGAAGGCGTGACAAGGGGATGTGGGATTTTAAACCATTAAATAAACTTTTCTTCATTTTTACAGATAAAGACCACTCAGCTATATAGTTTTTTTTTTCAGAAGCGACCTGGCAGCAAATGATAGCCCCATGAAGTGGCTTATCATTTTGAAATTTATAGCAGCCAAATACTCTAAACGCACATTTAGAAATGTGTAGGGAAACCCCATCTACCTGACCAAGAGGAGAGAGACATGTAAACTCCAAATATACAGGCATCCGAGTCGGAATCGAACCTACGAACTCCTGCACACAAGGCGAGGGAGATAACATTTCGCCTCTGCAAATTGGTGGCAAATGTTAAAGGATGCCACCAATGCATTATTTGGGCTAAAATGCAAAGAATACATTGGCAGGAAGAGAGAGGAGAGGAAGAGAGAGTTTATAAACAGGTGTGAGACAGGCTGGGGGCTCGGGGTGAAGAAAAGGGTGGATGTCATTAATGAGTGTTGATGCCCTGCCCAACGCGCGGTCGTGTTCGTGTTGAAGGGAACAATACAAATTCCGTGATCAAGACGAGTTTTGTGGATTTCCTCTCACGATTGAAATTAGATTTGAAGCCAGAAATCCATCACTCAGTGCTTTATGTAAAGACTATTAATCGTAAACACTTTTTGCTTTATAATGTAACTAGCAGCCTGCGCGTCCTGTCGACGTCACCCTTCCTCCAGTCAGCTAACCAGCAAAACATTTGTCTTCATATTATCGTGTATTGGTGGATGGTTGGTGGATGGTTGGGGGATGGGGGGGAGGTGTGATGACGTCACCACGTACAAACCCTGCTCAATGCCGTGGGATGATTTTAAACTACTGACTGCAACTCTCATCCACTTATATGGCCAAAACGTCAGCTATTGTCTGTTTCATTTTAAGGAAGCGTTATTGACCAATCCGATTGGTTTGTTGTTGTTTGTGCTTGCGCACCACTACCAACATAGTAATACTAAAGACACTGATGAAACAATACGAATCGGTTTTACCCTTTCTGGCAAAAAAACAGGCGGTGTGCATTAACCACACGTACTTGTGGCAAAAGAAACTTGCTTTGATAATATATGCATTGTCTTTAAAACTGATTTGCCTACAGCAGAGATCCTTCTTTATGGCATTGTTTCACCATTGTTAGACCAGAGAACGCCTAAAGGTCAACGCATTTGGGGGAAATTCTTTCATTTTCCCCTGCCACAGAAAGTAACATTTGTAAAATAATCAAAACCACGTTGGTTTTTTGTATTCCTATACAACAGAAATTTTGAAAAATTAAGTCGAGAAGTAAACTTAATGGGTCCGTTTAACACGTAGGCTTTCGTGACCTATATTATTAATAATAAACATAATAAACGTTTTTGGGTGAGATCGCGTTATTTATAAATGTGTCGTAACCCTCCACCACCCGACACGGCCAAACAGTAGAAAATGTGTCACGTTCACAGAAGACAAATAGTTATCTTCTTTAGCCCACCGGTGTGTTGAAGAGTGATTCAACATCATTTACAAGTTTTGAGTACGACGTTTCGCTGGTAATTACATCCAGCATCATCGGACAATTTGCCAGAATAGTGAAGCCCTCCACTCCCGGTCTTAAATAGAGCAGCACGGTGACGTCATCATATAACCTAATCTGGTGCAGTGATTTGAGGCGGAGAGGGGGAGGGTATTGTAATTATATATTAGATTGGTAATCATTCAATTGTTATTAATTAGTATTTCATTCCCCTATAAGGAATTGGAATTGGAATCTATTTTTTTTAACAATACGCTTCCAGGCCGCACTAAGCCTGTAGCTGTCATAGCGATTAAAGTATTTATCTCAATTTCAATGGATTCTCTAATTAGTTTTGGCCAGTAATAATTAGTTTTACACAACACTTCAACGTTATCAAAATCAATTGAGTGTCCTTGTTGACAAGCATGTTCTGCCACTGCCGACAGTTGTGTTTGAGATAATTTTACATTTCTTTGATGTTCTTTTATGTGGCAGATGCTATATTGGTCAGACGGGATGTAACATCAGAGTAAGATGGTTACGACACATTTATAAATTACGCGATCTAACCCAAGAACGTTTATTAATGGGTCCGATTGTTTCGTAGAGTCATTAGCGACTAGGCTAAAACTCTCGAGTCCTTACACTTCAGAACTCAGCTTCATCACAAGTGGCTCTTTCGATTCGAACCCAGGATCTGAGCGGTGCAACACCTTGACCTCTGCTGAACCCGACCACCTCGAGTTCAAACATATTCAACATGAAAGCTATATTTGATCGTGCTATCAATGATGACCATGGCGACACAATCAACTTCCTGATCTCTCGGTCGTTTTTGGATGTGGGGATTCACTGAGCTCACAGCGTCATCGTGACAGGTAACATGCATTACACGGAAGTGTCAAAGTGCCATGAGACTACTTTAGGAAACTGCTGGTGTTTTGATGTTAGTGATGTATATATGTTGTTTACTTCTTGATTTGTTTGCTTATTGATTTGTAACACTTGCTGCGTGTTTGTCTGCTGGCCGAGTCACCGTTGGTAACGAGCTGTAGAGTTCAATGTGTTATTGACTTGGCTAATCAACTTCTTATTCTATTTCTGAACCCCGGCCCCCCCACATAGATTCCCAACCACGGCGAACATCAAACGGCAAGAGGATTCAGAACTAATTCCCCCACCCTCCCGCCGCCCCTCCTCCCACCCCTCTAAAGATAGAGGTCCCCCGTGTAGCCTAAATAGACCTGTTGGGGTAATTGCTGTTAGAGAATAGCACCTGAGAAGTCTTGCACGGCACACGAGGAGGTGGGTAGATATCACAATGCCCGGCCGCATTTGTCTCTCTCGTGGCGATGTTTGCTACACACGACACCAGGTACTCATTTGAGGCCCAGAACCGGTTCTGGTGATCGTCATTGGTGCTGGCCGTGAGCAGGAATTGAACTCGGGTGGCCGGGTTCATAGCTCAACGGGCTAACCGCTGTACCGCCGCTCCCGACCCTTTCAAACAGATACCCCGTATAGCCTGAACAAACTGGTGGGGCAGGGGATGTTAGCGAGCACCTATGAAGGCCAGAACAGCACACGAGAGGGTGGGTGAGCAGCACCACACCCAGCCTCCTTTGTCTCCCTAGTGGCGATGTTTTTACGCACCGCACCAGATACTCATGTGAGGCTAAGTCGACCTAGGGGAGGCCCAGGACCGGTTCAGATAGGCGTCGCCGATGTTGGCCGTGAGCGGGGAATCGAACTCGGGTATTCGGGTTCGTAGCGAAATGCGCCAACCACTGCGCCACCCATCCCCACCCCTCCCCACCCCTCCACCCTACTCGTCGCGAACACTGACCCAGCATGGTGGTCAGGTATGGTCGAAACAGCTCCCACAACCAACGTGGCGTCGGGATTCCATCATCTGTTGGTAACGATGCTGGTGGGTGATGTTGAGGAATGATGCTAATGTTCATCATGATTATGATGATGGTGGCAATGGTGGTAATGCAATTAATGATGGCGATGGCGCTGTTGTTGATGTTTGATGACTCAATGTTAATGATGATGACGTGATTGATGTTGTTCATGGCAAAAAATTATGATGACGGAATTACGCTGCTTTGAACATTAACTCACGAAATCGCGACTGTGAACGTTAAGCCGCAGAGAATATCAGCTTCCTCATTGTAAATGTATGCCCCGTGGCTCAGCAAGTCTCTGCCTCCCTCAGCTATGTCATTGACCACTTGCAAATTAGGGTGTCAAACTGAACCCGGGGTCATCGCTCCCTTTCGATATATATAATCAGTGGTGCTACCACGCTATCTGAGACTAGTACCCCGCTCCCTAGAGGGCTCAGTGCTGATGCCTCTGTAGAAGTATGTAGACAGTTGAAATATCTGCATTCAGTGTCAGATGCTTTCTTTCCTCCCCACTGGAGCACATGGGCGAGAAGCCGTGCATGTGTGACGAGTGCGGCAAGACGTTTTTCTCACCCTCGGCCTACAAGTATATATATTTTTCTATTTCCACTTGTGTGTAAATCTGTGTATACCCCGGATATTTTAGAGATGGCAATTCTCCTGCTGTGTATCCTACTGCTGTCCCTCCCGGCCATACCTAATGCCACACTCAACTCTACAAACGGCTACCCTCGTTATTTTGCGTCAATACTTGTTGCTCGATTTGCCACTACACCTGCAAATGAAACAGCTCATAGACACTTCTACACTCCATCATTGTATCCTTTTAAACCCTATCTTTGTCCCATTACTTCACCAGCACTCCTTCCAAACTTCATTCTGCTCTTAAAAATAACACCATCTGCGAGCTGCTGCTAATCGTCCAAGGTTCGCCGCTCTTCATCCTTTCACAGAAAATACTTATGCAAACTGTTAATTCTACTTTTCTTATTCCTGGGTGGTATTGAGCTTCATCCTGGCCCAAATGAAAAGAGCTCGTATAATTCTGTAGATTTTTCTGGCAGGAAAGGTGTTGGTGTTCTACATGTCAACATCAGAGGGCTTGTGATTAAATTAAGTCAACTAAAACTAGAAGTGGCAAATCTTGACCCGGACATTTTTTGCCTAACAGAAACATTTCTCACTCCTGCCGTCAATGACTTGCAGATTACGATTGAAAACTACAACCTTTTTCGGCTTGACCGAGGATCTAAAGGAGGTGGAATTGCCATCTATGTTCGTAACACTATTGCATGTCCACCAGCTCACTCCTTGTTTAAAACATTTTGCTTTGATGGTCTGGCTCTCAGAATAACTCTCACAAATAATCAACAGATATTGGTAGTGTGCTGCTATAGACCGCCTTGTGGGAAGGATGTTGAAGCTGCATCGGCACTGAGAGAGCTTTTTGGGGGCCTCCCTAAAAGTGAAATAATTTTAGTGGGTGATCTAAATTGGAATTGGCTAAACCCGCCGGCCGTGGCCACAAATTTTACAGATGAATTTAACTTTTTTCAATTAATAAATGTCCCCACAAGACCCAACCTAAAAAATCCGGGAGAGTCAACTCTGCTTGACGTCCTATTGACAAATGCCCCTCACAATTTCGCACTGACTGGTGTTCTGGGTAATAACCTTAGTGATCACTCCTTCATTTTTAGTGTGAGATCATCAGCCAGACCAAAAGCCCCCCCTAAATTTGTTGAGAAGCACTCTTTGAGGCACTTCAGCACTCAGGCATTTACAAATGATGTGCTTCACTCGGATATTGATAAGGTCTGTGATATCCCCAAGCTGACTACGGCTTGGGAGACTTTCAGGTACACGTTTCTCCAAATTCTTAACAAACATGCTCCGTTGGTTAGATTTAAAACTAAAGGCAACCGCCCACCATGGTATGATCCTTTGATTACAAAGCTCATGAAAACTAGGGACCAGGCTTGGACATGTGCTCAGAAAAGTAATTTGGTAAATGACTGGCTAGAATACAGGATTTTAAGGAATAGATGCGTAAAAAAGTACGGCATGCAAAAAATGTCTATTTTTCCTCCACTCTCCTGGAATCACATGGAAATGCCAGGATTTTTTGGAAAACAATCAAATCTATCGAAAAGGCATCCAAAACAGAAAATCTGCCCGTTGAGCTTCACCGAAATGGGGAATATTTTTCAGATCCCAAAAAAATAGTTGACAATTTTAACCTTCATTTTTCTGAAGCTGGTAATCTTTTTGATAATGTATTGGGAGTCACCCCTGCTCCTGCAAATTCCTACACCCCTGTCCAAACATTAAACGAATTTAGTTTCCAACCAATCCATGAAAGTAATGTTCTGAAACAACTGTCCTACCTCAAAGGGTCCTCCTCTACCGGAGCAGATAGTTTTCCCGTCTTTGCTCTACTAACTGTTGGTCACCTAATATACAAACCTATAGCCCATATTTTCAACCTGTCCATCAAAGAAGCATCAGTTCCTCTAGAATGGAAACATTCCTATGTCCGTCCACTTCACAAAGGGGGCCCTAAAGATGATCCCAATAACTACCGACCTATCTCAATTTTGTCCCCATTGATGAAAATTTTTGAAAAATTATTGAACTACCAAATTAGCAGTTTCCTGTCCACCAACAATCTACTACATCTAAAACAATCTGGGTTCCGGAAAAAATACAGCACCACATCTGCTGCATTAGACTCTTTGAATCAAATTTACAATTGCCTTGATAATAAGCAGTACTGTGCCTGTCTTTTTCTTGACCTGTCCAAAGCTTTTGATACAGTTGACCACAACACCCTGCTTAGTAAACTAAGTTGCCTCGGTTTTTCCGAGAACACAGCACAATGGTTAAAAAAATACCTATTTTCTCGCACCCAAACTGTATTCACAGATGGTTGGAGGTTAAACAGTGTTAAGATAACAAAAGGGGTTCCACAGGGTTCCATCCTCGGCCCCCTCTTGTTCTCTCTTTATGTCAATGACTTGGGCACTGAACTGGATCATTCCAGGGTAAATCTTTTTGCAGATGACACGATACTGATTACTGCTGGCCGCTCTCCGGATGACGTGATTGCTAAGCTCCAGGGTGATTTCAACAAACTACAGCATCAGCTAGTTTCTCTTAAACTAGTCCTGAATACCTCCAAAACCAAGGTGCTATGCTTCTCTCCGGGACTAAAGCAGGAAGTTATTTTTCCCCAATTACATTCCTTGAATAATTATCAAATAGAGCAAGTCAAGATCTATAAGTATCTTGGGGTCATCCTGGATTCAAAACTTAGTTTTGAAGATCACATTGATTATATTGGTAAAAAGACAAAAATAAAAATTGGTTTTCTGTATCGACACAAGCACTGCTTCCCCCCAATGTTCCGTTTGGAATTGATAAAAGCTACCATACTGCCTCTACTTGACTACTGTGACATCGTGTATAAATCAGCCCCAAGTACTGTACTGAAGAAGCTTGATTCCATCTATCACTCGGCCTTAAGATTTGCATTGAACTGCCCATATAGGACTCACCACTGATCTCTACATTGGGTCAAACTTAACATCTCTTAATGTTCGAGGGCTTGTGCACCAGATCTTATTTATTCACGATGTACTTACAAAAAATTCCGCAGACTACCTACTGGATCTCCTCTCTGTTTCAAAGAACAAATTTGACCTCAGGTCTTCGCTCATTTACCAGCTTCACATTCCCTATTGCCGTACAAAAACTGGAGGAAGGGTCTTTGCTATTGATGCCCCCAGGGTCTGGAATGCTGTTGCCAATAAACTGCAACTTGAATCACTACCTATGAGATCTTCACTCAAAACTGCTCTAGAGGAGTTGTACAACCCTAGCTGCCACTGCTATTCAGTGGCCTAAAATATCGCTCTAGATTTTGGTGTTATAATTTATTTATGTAGTTTATTGTTAAAAATTCGGTCACAGTCCCTATGATCACTGTTACATTGGATTTATGGCTTTTATTTTGGTGATTTCGAAACGTTTTTTTTTTGTTTTGGCCATGTTTTTGTTTATTGTAGTACGGAGTTAGACTGATGGCCTTAATCTTAGTTGTCTTGTGGTTGTTGTTGTTATTTGACTTGCATCCCACTGGGATTTTTGCACACAGCGTTGGTGTACGGTGCTATTTCAGGAATATTTTGATATTTTTTTCCTGTATTTTCTGTTTGCACAGTCACATAATCACTTTAAGATGTTTTCTTGTTCATGTTTTTTGTTTGTTGCGGTTGCACCCGATTCAAGAGCCGAATGGCTCACAGGGCTATACCAAATAAATGAACTATGAACTATGAATCTTGCCAATTTCATAATAATTATTATCGCTAGTTCGTGTGACAATTATAATACACGTTGTAAGAGTGTAGCGTATCAACACAATCGCATCTCAAAGATAAAACTATTGGGCTGATTGTCTCAACGACTCTCAGTTGAGCTCTACAGATGAGTTATGTCCATTAATCACGCCACAGCTCATCGCAGACAGGTAGGGGTTTAATGATTATTGAAGGGAGACCCGAGAGGGAGACTCTACCACCACCGGCATTTGAGCTCCCAAACGCGTAGACGGGCGATGACGAAGCCTCAAGCATCACCGAAGTCCTTAAAGCCACCAGGGAAAGGAGAGGCGGGAGCTGTTGAATGGAAATGCGAGTGCCCGTGTGCGGACGAACGCAGTGACGTGCAGAGGAAAGCACAATCAGAAGAAGTGGAGCCCCAAACCCAATGCGAGAAGTAAGTTAACGTTTCACCACCACCACAATCACCACAACCAAAACCAGCACCATAACAACCACCACTACCAACAACACAGTACCAACAACACTACCACCATAACCACCGCAAAAGAAACAGATCCACCTCATAGCTTTAACAGACTGTTGGCCCAAGTGCTGTTATGGAGCACCTATTAAGGTTGGAATGGCACACTCGGGAGTGGGTGGCCAGCTCCACGCTCGGCCGCTTTTATCTCCTTTGTGGCGATTTTTACAAAAATGTACTCATTTGAGGTTGAGTCGACCTAGGGGAGGCCTAGGACTGATACAGATAATCGTCTGTACGAGTGGTAGTTAGCGTGCTAGCGTGCTAACTACCACACTACCACTCCCTACACCACAACCACCCCCACAACCACCACAACCGCCATCAATAATCGTGAGCATCAGCATTGATTCATCCACTGCTGGATGAACACCGCCTCAAGTCGGTGTCATCTCTCACGGTGCTTTGTGGAATGTTCTCGCCCAAGTAATGCCCACTGTGCTGTAAAGCTATTTTCACATGCGACCTGGCCACAAATGATAGCTCAAACAAATGGCTCATCATGTGGGAATTTATAGCAGCCAAATACTCTAAACGCGTGATTTTTATTCCAAATGTGGAGGGAAAACTCGGAGGACCCGCAAAAAAATACATGGCCATGGGGAGACAGCGAGAGAGGACATGCAAACTCCAAATATACAATAGGCGTCAGGGTCGGGATCGAATACACGACCTCCTACATACTAGGCGAGGGAGATAACATCTCGCCACCGTGGTGTTGCTGGTGGCAGGGCCTCCCTTCACCACGGGGAGTCCTATGGGCCCCCGCTAGGGTTGTATGCGGCCCACTCTTCGAGACGGGCCTAAATGACGTATTGAATGGGTGGGGGTACCCACACTTCAACCCACCACATGCGATCAGTCGATCAACTTGAACTGCTGGTTGGACAGAGGCCAGCTGCCGCAACGGGAGAATCGCAAACACTGCAGCATCCCTCGATTATGTTCATTGTCTGCGTCGATTAGCCTCGAATGAGGGGCGAGATTCAAATGAAACGGCAATGGACAAACACGCAAATAACATTTTGGCGAATTCCGTATCACCCCCAATTGGTGGCATTGGAGACACTGGTAAGTTTTCGTCAAAACATATAATGGAGTTACTGCGTGCGTGAGACAAATCATGGTCAGCCAACTGCCCTGTGAACCTGGTTACTTCAGCAGCACCAGCAAACAGGTGGGTGATTCGATCGTAGGCGACAAACTAAAATGTATATTTAAAAACAATTACGTAATAAAACCGACCCTCTTATGTTTAGCTTTAATAGCCAACCAGTTTCTGGCAAAGCGAAGCAATGCCCCAGAATGCGTCGCTCAAGCTGCTTGAGTCACCATCGTCTGGGATCAATGTCTCAGAGGTTGCCATCGCTCCAGCCTCGGCGACAGGGGATGTCAATTTCCTCTCAGGCATGGGTGAGCATCGGTCACAAAGTGGCATCTTCCCCAGTCCACGCTGACCAGAATGGTCACGCATGGTCTTCCTCTCCTTGCCTCTTCGTGCAATGCCCAGCGTCCACCGATCCAGTCTCCTTTGCGCAATTATAAGAGGGTTGTTTTTTTGCCCTCCTCTCCATTTGCTTCGTCAACGTCTTCTTCCTATTAGCAACGAATATCGTCGATTAAAGCTCTGAAGTTATTCGACTGAATCTAGCAAAGTGTAGACTGTTGCGACCACTTATCGTGCTTCGTAATCGATTTTCGGGTCAGATCGTATGTGTAAAATGTCGTGTCGCAAAGCTTCCTCCACCTAATGCAACCAATTAAAAAAGTTGTTACGTGAACAAAATATCTAATGCATTACTGCAGCTTCAGCAACAGCAGCAGCTGATTTCGGAGAGCAATTTAGCAACACAACATTCACTGTGACTCGACCGAACGTCTGTTTCCACCGTAGATCCTGGGACAGGTTCAACATTCGCCCAGACATCGATGAGGAGGAGTCCTCAACTCGGGGTCTTCGGGTTCTCAGGTTTATCCTCCTGACACTGCTCTTCCTCGCCGTGTTCGGAACGACGGTGCTCAGCAAGGTGAGGAGAAAGGAGGAGGAACTCCCTCACCTCTCTCCCCAGCCTCACCTCATTGCTGCACGATCACGCGATTCGTTCCCCACACCTCCGATTAGCACGGTTGGCTACTTACAGTGGGAAAGAAGCTCAAGATACATACACACATGCCCTCGATATGAAAAAAACTAAAACAAATTTTTATTTTACTAGGTAAAGCCCACTGAGTTGCATAGAATAAAAATGTCATGAGCGACCTGGCCACAAATGATAGCTCAACTTTGTAATGTATCATCATCACTTGGAAATGTATAGCAGTTATATACTCTGAACGCGTGATGTTGATTCTAAATGTGGAGAGAAAAATTGGGGGATCCAGCGAAAAATCCACACGACCACGGGGAGAGAGAGACCACGCAGACTCTAAATATAAAATAGGCATCGTCAGGGACGGGATCGAACCCACGAGCTCCTGTGTACCAGACGAGCGAGATAACATCTCGTCACCTCAACCCTCACATCGTGTTCATGTAGTCGGCATCTCAGTTGCTATTATTCTTAGTCTCATCGACGACAACCTGTGGGACGTCTTGGTCTGTGGGTTTTATTGTATTCTGTAAGCATATTTATTTTTTTGTCATGCCATGAAATACTTTACACTGCCCTCACCATAACCGCTGACACAGCAATGCCTTTCAGATGTTGCGGATACATACAGGCACACCGGTGTACATAGACGAGATATATCTCACTTAAGCCATACTTAATTAATGAGGATGTCACTGAACAAATGTGCAGCCAATCAATGTGTATTACTGCTTCAGCAGCAGCAGGAGCATTGATTTATTGATTGACATTGAGCACCATTGGTGTGGTTGTTGTTGTTCGAGAGTGATCCACACACATTCACCAACTGGGTATGGACGCCTCGCTGGGAGTCACAGCCAGCATCATCAGGCAGTTGCCAGAAATCTGAGGAGGGTTAACTGCACATGTATAGCGAGCAGTGTGCCACAAGCAAGATTCACGTTATAGCTAGAAGTCTGTCACATACTAGACTCACGTTATAGCAGGCGCAGTGCGCGTTTAACGAAAAACCTTCCATAAAATATAAATTGTGTGAAAGCAGAAGACGCGGAGAGTGAATTCCGCACGCTCAACGAGGATTCCCTATATAGATAGGATGCGCAGAGTATCGTGACGCTTTTTTCTGTCTCGCGTGTGCAATGTGGTGGAATGCAGCTGAGCCTGGTGTACTTGGCCGAGATGAAGAGGGTCGCCAGGCAGGCCGGCGAGCTCGACCAGAACCAGTTCTATTCCTGGGTCCTCGCCTTCGTTCTCGTCCTCCCCAACATCTTCAGCTCCATCCGCTGCGTCCTCCGGCTCGCCTTCAAGAACTCCGATGTCTCCAATCGGATGATGATCGCTCTGGTAAGATTCAGAGAGACAAAGACGGACAGAGGTCAAGGCAAAGGTGCAGTCTTGAAGTTGCTCTGTCAACGCGTGCTCCCTACTTGTCCACGCTGCAAGCCCATGTCTAATCTAAGCTATATTTCTATAGAGCGCCTTCTCCCAATGCACTCTATGATGTAGCTTGCATAACATTTACAGAATGGAATGATCTAGTGTACACGGGCGTGTTACAAGGATTGAGGAATGAGTGAGAGTGATAGAGGCATACTTAGGGGTAACGGAAGAGCTATAAAAAGAAGAAAGAGACGGAGTTGAGGGGCGAGGGGAGGGAAGAGGAAGCGAATGGGTCACCACGATGGCGAGATGTTATATTCCTATCCTAGTATACAGGTCGTGATTTCGATCCGGACTCTGACGCCTGTTTATTTGGAGTGTGCATATTCTCCCTGGGTGGAGTATTTGGCTGCTATAAATGTCCACGTGATAAGCCACTTCGTTGAGCTATCGTTTATGGCTTCTGAAAAAAGAAGCTAATAGCTCAGTGGACTTTACCTGCTAAAGTATTTTTTTTGTTAATTCTGTTTATAAGTGATTTGCTTATCTTTCCCATACTTTACACTTCCGTGTTTTTTGTATTGTTTGTTGTTGTAACGATCTGACCCACCTCGAATGGACATCTAAGAAAAAGAGTTGTATAGCTCATCGCATTCCTCAAGTATAAATGTAAATGATTCTGCTAGACCCCCCCCCCCCCCACGCTCCCCCTTGGTTCTGGGTGGACAGAGCGAGGAGACGTCACAAACTCGCCCGTTTATTTCAGCTGCCGCACTGGGAGATAGACCCGGCGGCCTAAGGAATTGCACGTCGACTGTGCTGACCATTACCTCGCAGCAGCAACATCGCGTCTATGTCGCTAACAAAAATGAAACAATGAATATCATTCACGGAGTCATTTGACAATCCATTGCTGGACATACAAAATGTGGAAAGAGTATGTTGGGGATGCTGCAGCTGCGTTGGCAGTGGTGCCCAAGGCCAATTAACAACAATAACAGCATACTCTTTGGTTCTATTCGGTAAATTCACATAGGTAAAAAATAAAACAACAAAAATCACGACGTTTCGACCACAACACAAGTGGCCTTCATCAGGTGAAGGGGACCGTACTGTCACGAGGACAGCGTTGGAGTGAAGACATTCCAGCCCAGGTCACGTCCTTTTAAGCTGTGTGGGAGGACACAAAACGCTTTGGCAAAGGAATTAGCATAAAATGACCCTAAAGTGCAATAGGACCGGCAAGGAGGGGGGAGAGGGGGAGGGGAGTGTGAAGGGGAATGACCGTAACGTAGAGGACCAGCACGGGGGGGGGGAGGGGAGTTTACAAATGTGGTTTGAAGTGAAATAAGCTGCAATGAAAGTTTGGTATATCACTACTTGGATAAATATACTACCATTGAAATTAGTTTAATGTCTGGTATGATTTAGTACCCCGGGGTTTACAAATTGAGCTGCACTTGTGGTGATTGCTATATCGGTGAGACGAAACGACGTGTCTCTGACCGAATTCGCGAGCACAAATCAGATTTCAAACACGGCAGAACGAATTCTTCTGCCGTAGCTGACCACTGTTACAACGCTGTGGGTGATCACGATATCATTTTCTCCGATACCAAGGTCCTTTGTAAAGCCACGGGTTTTCATCAGAGATTTATCCACGAGGCAATTCAGATTTACAAACACAGAAACAATTTCAGCCGAGAAGATGGTTTCAAATTAAGCAATCATTGGAAAGATGTTCTATTTCACTTCACACCACATTTGTAAACCCCCCTCCCCCTCCCCCGTGCCGGTCCTCTACGTTACGGTCATTCCCCTTCACACTCCCCTCCCCCTCTCCCCCCTCCTTGCCGGTCCTATTGCACTTTACGGTAATTTTATGCTAATTCCTTTGCCAAAGCGTTTTGTGTCCTCCCACACAGCTTAAAAGGACGCAACCTGGGCTGGACTGTCTTCACTCCAACGCTGTCCTCGTGACAGTACGGTCCCCTTCACCTGATGAAGGCCACTTGTGTTGTGGCCGAAACGTCGTGATTTTTGTTTTTATTTTTTACCTACGTGACTTTACCGAATAGAACCGAAGAGTATGGATCCTTGCAGTCGCGAAAGCTTCAAAGCTGGAAACAATAACCTTAATAACAAACTCTGCGGGGCCTTGATGTATGCATTCCTTTTAAGGAGGTCTTGTTGTTGTCGTTAATCCACGTTGGGCCATGTCCATCAGTGGGGGTTGATTTTTTCTCAAGCCTCACCAACGTTGGCCAGCGCAGTTGTCACCTGTTTTGTACAAATACGACAATTAGGCCTTTAAAAAACAAACCACGATAGCGCCGGTGTTTGTTTGGCGTGTGTTTCACCATTCCAACAATCCTCAATCTCTTTAAGTCTCAATGTCCTTGAGTTTGTTTGGGCGTCACCCAGAACTGCCTGCTGGAAGGCTTCATCGGCCTCGGAGCGGCGCTCATGGCCATCGTCGTCCTCCCGGCGGAGTCGGCGAACCTTCTCAGCAGCATCCTCCTCCTCAACGGTGTCACCCTGGTGCCGAGCTCGCTGCAGTTCGGCGGCAGGTGGACAGGACGCAGGAAGCCGCCCCGGACGTCCAAGCTCCTGAGTCTGGCCTCCCTCTGCTGCTGTCTCGTCGCCTTAGCACTGTCGGTCGCCAAGGCGGCGTTGGTGGCGCACGACGATGGCTCCACGGAGGCAAGAAGGTTCGCGCACCTGGCGCTGCTGCTGCTGAGCCTGCTGCTCGTGTCCCTGTCGTGGTGGGAGAACTTCCTGCCCGCCGGTTGGCTCCGGGAATTCCGCGACGCCATCGGCGAATCGCGGAACCTCGCCGAGTTCTACGGCTCGCTCGTGCGCACGTTCATCATCGTGGCGGTCGTGCTGCTGGATGCGGGCGTCGAGGGCGAGTGGAGGAGCTTCAGCGCCATCGCCGGCATCGCGGAACACCGCGAGAGCATTGCACTCGCCCTGGCTCTGCTGGGCGTGCAGGTGGGCGCCTCCATCCTCTGCAAGTGGCTCGCGAACGCCGCCTGCAAGATCCGCCAGCAGGGGAGCTGCTTCGCCGCGCCGCTCTGCCTCGCCACGCCCGCCGCCCTGGCGGTCGTCTTCGCCCTCCACCTCGCGCTCGACGCCTCGGGCGACTCTCGCTACGACTGCGAGTCGATCCGACGGTGGAACGGCTCCGAGCGGACGACGCCCGCAACCGCCTCACTCTTCTACGACCGCACGGCCGCCGCCGTCTGCTCGTTCGTAGGCGCCGGCGAGGACTCCGCGGTGGACGCCGTGGCCACGTTCGGCGCCGGGGCTCTGTGGTTGGCGGCGCTGCTGCTGGCGGCGGCGCCCGCGTTGCGCCCAGATGACGCGAGGCGCATGGAGCGCACACGCGAGCTCTTCGTGCGCCGCACCCCGCAGCCTGCGTGTCTCGTCGCGGGGCTGCTGCTCAACCGGCGGCAGCAGCAGCAGGAGGAGGAGGTGGTGCTGGAGGAGAGGAGGTTCGTATGTTGGTGTTGGTGCGGTGTATTGGACTTGCGTGTGTGACTATGAGTAATTTGTGACTAGGTGCTAGGTGTGTGTGTGTGACTAGGTGTCTCTGTGAGTAGGTGTGTGTGTGTGTGACTAGGTGTCTCTGTGAGTAGGTGTGTGTGTGTGTGACTAGGTGTCTCTGTGAGTAGGTGTGTGTGTGTGTGACTAGGTGTCTCTGTGAGTAGGTGTGTGTGTGTGACTAGGTGTTTCTGTGAGTAGGTGTGTGTGAATAGGTGTCTCTGTGACTAGGTGTGTGTGTGTGACTAGGTGTCTCTGTGAGTAGGTGTGTGTGTGTGTGAATAGGTGTCTCTGTGAGTAGGTGTGTGTGTGTGTGTGTGACTAGGTGTCTCTGTGAGTAGGTGTGTGTGTGTGACTAGGTGTCTCTGTGAGTAGGTGTGTGTGAATAGGTGTCTCTGTGACTAGGTGTGTGTGTGTGACTAGGTGTCTCTGTGAGTAGGTGTGTGTGTGTGTGAATAGGTGTCTCTGTGAGTAGGTGTGTGTGTGACTAGGTGTCTCTGTGAGTAGGTCTGTGTGTGTGTGACTAGGTGTCTCTGTGAGTAGGTGTGTGTGTGTGTGTGACTAGGTGTCTCTGTGAGTAGGTGTGTGTGTGTGTGACTAGGTGTCTCTGTGAGTAGATGTGTGTGTGTGACTAGGTGTCTCTGTGAGTAGGTGTGTGTGTGTGACTAGGTGTCTCTGTGACTAGGTGTGTGTGTGTGACTAGGTGTCTCTGTGAGTAGGTGTGTGTGTGTGTGACTAGGTGTCTCTGTGAGTAGGTGTGTGTGTGTGTGTGACTAGGTGTCTCTGTGAGTAGGTGTGTGTGAATAGGTGTCTCTGTGACTAGGTGTGTGTGTGTGACTAGGTGTCTCTGTGAGTAGGTGTGTGTGTGTGTGACTAGGTGTCTCTGTGAGTAGGTGTGTGTGACTAGGTGTGTCTGTGAGTAGGTGTGTGTGTGTGACTAGGTGTCTCTGTGAGTAGGTGTGTGTGAATAGGTGTCTCTGTGACTAGGTGTGTGTGTGTGACTAGGTGTCTCTGTGAGTAGGTGTGTGTGTGTGTGACTAGGTGTCTCTGTGAGTAGGTGTGTGTGTGTGACTAGGTGTCTCTGTGAGTAGGTGTGTGTGAATAGGTGTCTCTGTGACTAGGTGTGTGTGTGTGACTAGGTGTCTCTGTGAGTAGGTGTGTGTGTGTGTGAATAGGTGTCTCTGTGAGTAGGTGTGTGTGTGACTAGGTGTCTCTGTGAGTAGGTGTGTGTGTGACTAGGTGTCTCTGTGAGTAGGTGTGTGTGTGTGTGACTAGGTGTCTCTGTGAGTAGGTGTGTGTGTGTGTGTGACTAGGTGTCTCTGTGAGTAGGTGTGTGTGAATAGGTGTCTCTGTGACTAGGTGTGTGTGTGTGACTAGGTGTCTCTGTGAGTAGGTGTGTGTGTGTGTGAATAGGTGTCTCTGTGAGTAGGTGTGTGTGTGACTAGGTGTCTCTGTGAGTAGGTGTGTGTGTGTGTGACTAGGTGTCTCTGTGAGTAGGTGTGTGTGTGTGTGTGTGACTAGGTGTCTCTGTGAGTAGGTGTGTGTGTGTGTGTAACTAGGTGTCTCTGTGAGTAGGTGTGTGTGAATAGGTGTCTCTGTGACTAGGTGTGTGTGTGTGACTAGGTGTCTCTGTGAGTAGGTGTGTGTGTGTGTGAATAGGTGTCTCTGTGAGTAGGTGTGTGTGTGACTAGGTGTCTCTGTGAGTAGGTGTGTGTGTGTGTGTGACTAGGTGTCTCTGTGAGTAGGTGTGTGTGTGTGTGACTAGGTGTCTCTGTGAGTAGGTGTGTGTGTGTGTGTGACTAGGTGTCTCTGTGAGTAGGTGTGTGTGTGTGTGACTAGGTGTCTCTGTGAGTAGGTGTGTGTGAATAGGTGTCTCTGTGACTAGGTGTGTGTGTGTGACTAGGTGTCTCTGTGAGTAGGGGTGTGTGTGTGTGAATAGGTGTCTCTGTGAGTAGGTGTGTGTGTGACTAGGTGTCTCTGTGAGTAGGTGTGTGTGTGTGTGTGACTAGGTGTCTCTGTGAGTAGGTGTGTGTGTGTGTGACTAGGTGTCTCTGTGAGTAGGTGTGTGTGTGTGTGACTAGGTGTCTCTGTGAGTAGGTGTGTGTGTGTGTGTGACTAGGTGTCTCTGTGAGTAGGTGTGTGTGAATAGGTGTCTCTGTGACTAGGTGTGTGTGTGTGACTAGGTGTCTCTGTGAGTAGGTGTGTGTGTGTGTGAATAGGTGTCTCTGTGAGTAGGTGTGTGTGTGACTAGGTGTCTCTGTGAGTAGGTGTGTGTGTGTGTGTGTGACTAGGTGTCTCTGTGAGTAGGTGTGTGTGTGTGTGACTAGGTGTCTCTGTGAGTAGGTGTGTGTGTGTGTGTGACTAGGTGTCTCTGTGAGTAGGTGTGTGTGAATAGGTGTCTCTGTGAGTAGGTGTGTGTGTGTGACTAGGTGTCTCTGTGAGTAGGTGTGTGTGTGTGTGTGACTAGGTGTCTCTGTGAGTAGGTGTGTGTGTGTGTGTGACTAGGTGTCTCTGTGAGTAGGTGTGTGTGTGTGTGAATAGGTGTCTCTGTGAGTAGGTGTGTGTGTGACTAGGTGTCTCTGTGAGTAGGTGTGTGTGTGTGTGTGACTAGGTGTCTCTGTGAGTAGGTGTGTGTGTGTGTGTGACTAGGTGTCTCTGTGAGTAGGTGTGTGTGTGTGACTAGGTGTCTCTGTGAGTAGGTGTGTGTGTGTGACTAGGTGTCTCTGTGAGTAGGTGTGTGTGTGACTAGGTGTCTCTGTGAGTAGGTGTGTGTGTGACTAGGTGTCTCTGTGAGTAAGTGTGTGTGTGACTAGGTGTCTCTGTGAGTAGGTGTGTGTGTGACTAGGTGTCTCTGTGAGTAGGTGTGTGTGTGTGTGACTAGGTGTCTCTGTGAGTAGGTGTGTGTGTGTGACTAGGTGTCTCTGTGAGTAAGTGTGTGTGTGACTAGGTGTCTCTGTGAGTAGGTGTGTGTGTGAATAGGTCATGGCCTCCTCTTGCTCAAATTAGTAACTGGTGTGGTGTGTAAACATCACCACTGGGGAGGCGGCCGGGCGTGGTGTTGGCCACCCACCCGCTTGTGTGCAGTGCCGGCCTTCATAGGTGCTCGCTATCAGCACGTGCCCCAACAGTTTGTTCAGGCTACACAGGGGAACTTTTTTTGTTTGCTGTATTTATGTGACGAGGTGTAAGTGTGATTAGGTGTCTCTGTGAGTAGGTGTGTGTGTGTGACTAGGTGTCTCTGTGAGTAGGTGTGTGTGTGTGTGACTAGGTGTCTCTGTGAGTAGGTGTGTGTGTGTGTGACTAGGTGTCTCTGTGAGTAGGTGTGTGTGAATAGGTGTCTCTGTGACTAGGTGTGTGTGTGTGACTAGGTGTCTCTGTGAGTAGGTGTGTGTGTGTGTGTGAATAGGTGTCTCTGTGAGTAGGTGTGTGTGTGACTAGGTGTCTCTGTGAGTAGGTGTGTGTGTGTGTGTGACTAGGTGTCTCTGTGAGTAGGTGTGTGTGTGTGTGTGTGACTAGGTGTCTCTGTGAGTAGGTGTGTGTGTGTGTGTGACTAGGTGTCTCTGTGAGTAGGTGTGTGTGAATAGGTGTCTCTGTGACTAGGTGTGTGTGTGTGACTAGGTGTCTCTGTGAGTAGGTGTGTGTGTGTGTGTGAATAGGTGTCTCTGTGAGTAGGTGTGTGTGTGACTAGGTGTCTCTGTGAGTAGGTGTGTGTGTGTGACTAGGTGTCTCTGTGAGTAGGTGTGTGTGTGTGTGACTAGGTGTCTCTGTGAGTAGGTGTGTGTGTGTGTGTGACTAGGTGTCTCTGTGAGTAGGTGTGTGTGAATAGGTGTCTCTGTGACTAGGTGTGTGTGTGTGACTAGGTGTCTCTGTGAGTAGGTGTGTGTGTGTGTGAATAGGTGTCTCTGTGAGTAGGTGTGTGTGTGACTAGGTGTCTCTGTGAGTAGGTGTGTGTGTGTGACTAGGTGTCTCTGTGAGTAGGTGTGTGTGTGTGTGACTAGGTGTCTCTGTGAGTAGGTGTGTGTGTGTGACTAGGTGTCTCTGTGAGTAGGTGTGTGTGTGTGACTAGGTGTCTCTGTGAGTAGGTGTGTGTGTGTGACTAGGTGTCTCTGTGAGTAGGTGTGTGTGTGTGTGTGACTAGGTGTCTCTGTGAGTAAGTGTGTGTGTGACTAGGTGTCTCTGTGAGTAGGTGTGTGTGTGTGACTAGGTGTCTCTGTGAGTAGGTGTGTGTGTGTGTGACTAGGTGTCTCTGTGAGTAGGTGTGTGTGTGTGACTAGGTGTCTCTGTGAGTAAGTGTGTGTGTGACTAGGTGTCTCTGTGAGTAGGTGTGTGTGTGACTAGGTGTCTCTGTGAGTAGGTGTGTGTGTGTGTGACTAGGTGTCTCTGTGAGTAGGTGTGTGTGTGTGACCAGGTGTCTCTGTGAGTAGGAGTGTGTGTGTGACTAGGTGTCTCTGTGAGTAGGTGTGTGTGAATAGGTCATGGCCTCCCCTTGCTCAAATTAGTAACTGGTGTGGTGTGTAAACATCACCACTGGGGAGGCGGCCGGGCGTGGTGTTGGCCACCCACCCGCTTGTGTGCAGTGCCGGCCTTCATAGGTGCTCGCTATCAGCACGTGCCCCAACAGTTTGTTCAGGCTACACAGGGGAACTTTTTTTGTTTGCTGTATTTATGTGACGAGGTGTAAGTGTGATTAGGTGTCTGTGTGACAAGGTGTGTGTCTTGTGTGACTAGGTGTGTGTCTGTGTGACTGGCCATAAACTCCCTCAAGTCCCGTTTCCCGCTTCATCGGTGCTAGTCGCTTACAGCCCTTGCCCCAACAGTCTCTCAAGGCTCTATGGGCGATCTTTGTTTTTAGTTTGTGTTAGTCTGATCGATGCCTTTGTCTATGTTTCGTGTTTTGAGTGTCAGAGGTTAAGTATGAGCAGTGTAATCAAAGCAGGATTTTTTTCTTTCTGAATTTATTTAATAATGATGACGATTTGTGACGTTTGCCCTTCTGTTCTACAGACTGAAATATGTCCATCCCACAATATGCCCAATGCATAAAACAGAGAACCGCGCTCTGCGATTCCCTCTCTCAATCTGAACATGATTTCATCTTCTCGTTGTATCCTCTAGCAACCACAAGCAAGAGAGGGGTTGTGCGCAACCATGTGG
This sequence comes from Petromyzon marinus, assembly GCF_048934315.1. Classification (NCBI taxonomy): domain Eukaryota; kingdom Metazoa; phylum Chordata; class Hyperoartia; order Petromyzontiformes; family Petromyzontidae; genus Petromyzon; species Petromyzon marinus. The sequence goes on along the minus strand of NW_027423683.1, from coordinate 50,743 downwards.
CACGAGACCAAGGAGGAGATGACGAAGATCATCTCGTCCATCCTGAGGTGGTGTATTCCCTATCGCCCAATTCCATCAAGCGGCCGGATCCCAAGGGCCAGTGGGGGTCCCTCGCGATTATGCAGATGGGGTGTGGTCACGGCACCGCACACTTTCAAATGCCCTTCTGCGGCCGTCTGGAACACTCTTCCTTCCGATATTAGGAAACAACTGGAGCTATTTACTTTTAAATAATATTGACAACTAATTTCTTCAGAATTTATTTTTGTGTTTAGATTGTTGTCGTTCTCCTGCACATTCGATTATCTTGGTTGGGTATGTATGGTGTGAAATAAGTCCACCACACATACGTACATTCATTTCTGCAGGGCACCACACCAGTCAGGCTACCACGCTACCGCGTCCCTCCCTTCAGCTCAACGGGATTTGAGGATATTAATCTAAACTGCACGTTTAAAGTGTCCTGAAAAAAATATATCGTGATATATGCAGCAATGCATATGCCGGTGAAAAAATGTTAAACAAAATAGAACCACATTACTGTGGCTCTTATTTGGACAATCTACAGCAATGCCATCTTACCATGTCGCATATACGACCGTCATATTTCGACCTTGGACATTTAACCGCTTACACGCAGTGCAGTATTTGTGGGCGGTGTATTTTCAATTTTCTTTGGATGCTCGTAAATATGACATCTTCACATGGAGCAGCGCGTTACTAACCTCGAGAACATTTGCCCTCCTTCGAACGTCGCAACTAATCAGCTGATCGTGTTTAACGCGGACCGGTCTTTGTATGTGACCATTGAACGATGTTTGTGAATTGTGCAAGCTGTAAACTTCTCTTGAGTTAACACGTCTGGGCTCCCGCAACAAAAATTATTATGATGCATGCTAATATTGAGAGCGTCGACAGGTGAGAGCCTGGACAGGTGAGAGCCTGGATGGGTTAGAGTCTGCTTCTTGGTTGCTCCTGCGTGTGCACCAGTGGGAGATACAGAGAGAGCTCCAGACGGCTGCTGACTGGTACAGCTACAGAGAAACGCACTCATCCAGAAGCCGGTGCCGGCGATGGGTAGAGGTCGTTGTGAGTTGAACTCAGTAGGATGCGGTGGAAGTTTGCTGTGATCAGTGGGATGAGAAAGGTGTAGGAAACGTTTCGGCGGGAGACATTGGGAGAGCGCTCGATTGCAGAGGAGAGCGATGCTGTACCATGACCTTGACTCGATGGGGAGCGTGTGGCGGGATAACAATAACGACCCTTCCCCCTTGCCGCTGCCAGGCTGGACAGGAGTGAGCCAATGGATCTCAACGTCGGTTCCTGCGGCGGAGGGAAGAAAAAGAATGAGAAAAAGGAGGAGATGGAGAAGAAGGAGAATAAGAAGGAGGAAGAAGAGGGGAAGGAGGGGCAGGATGGGAAGAAGGAGGAGGAGAAGGAGAAAAATAAAGAAGAGAAGAAGAAGAAAGAGAATGAGGAAAAGAAGCAGAAGGAGGAAAAGGAGTAAAAGAAGTGGGAGAAGGAGAATAATCATGAGGAGGAGGGGAAGACGGTGAAGCGGGAACCGTACGACTTCTCGGCTCACATCTACTTCGACGACGCCTTCGAGAGGAAGGGAGATCGCATGGTGCTCAACCAGTTCGTGACCAGCCTCACGGACGTCATCGCTGAAGTGTGCCGGTCAGTGCACCGGATGTTATTCTGTGGTAGCGATGAGCTGGGTGGGTGGGTGGAGGGAGGGAGGGATGGATGGATAGAGGCACGGGCCTTGTAATAACAAAGCACGGGACGACACGGGGTGGTTAAGCTCAGCTCGTGGTGCGAGAGACCACGGGAAGGATGGCAACAGGTTGCGCCGATGCCTTCGTTCAGAAGTGAATAGATCATGGTGAACGATGACGATGATTGGTGATGGTCACGTAGATGAACGTCGTGAGTGCGGATCGCAGGGCTAGCAATGCCTTCCTTGCGTCACCATCACCGTTGTTGAGTGCAAATCCGAAGGTGCACAAACTGACAATTGGCCGGCAAACAGAGACACTATGGTGGGCGGTGTGATAGATGGACGTTCACGCGCGTGTTGAATTGAGCAGAAACCTCATCTGTTGAACTATTTTTTGCACCATACGTAGCCAACCTTGCTGTAGAGCGGACTAGGCGCTTAACATAATTTACACAAACGGTGCAGCACTGGGGAGATAAAAGCAGGCGGGTGTGGTGCTGGTCACCCACCCCCTTGTGTGCCGGGCCGGCCTTCATGGGTGCTACTGGCTAACAGCCCTTGCCCCAACACTCTGTTGAAGGCTATACGGGGGGATCTTTGTCTTTTGTTCGTGCGTTGGTAAGAATTTGGGCAACGAGACGACTCAGTCTGGGCGACCGAGGCCCTCGCCATGGGTGGAGCAATCGAGCAGCGAAGTTCGTGTGAACAGTAGCAATGGTTGTACAAGTAGTAGCGATAGAAGTGAGATACGGAGGCGACTGACTGGCAGAGAGCGAGCAAACGACTGGGAAATAATCTTTGAGTGCTGGATCATCAGTCACCCACGACTGCTGCAGCTTTACTCAATTCCGAATCAGAATATGTATTTATACTGCAGGAGGAATTCGATGAGCTAAAAGCTCTATCTCACAGATGACCAGCAGGGGCGGGTCAGACCGTTACCTCAACAAACAACACGATAGGAGTGCAAAGTATAGGACAGGTTAGCAGATCACAAATAAAACGAAACTATTCTTTTTTTTACCAGGTAAGACCCACTGAGGTATAATCTTTTTTTTAGAAGCGCACTGGCCGCAAATGATAGCGTAACGAAGTGGCTTATCATGTGGAAATTTATAGCAGCAAAATAATCAAAATTATTTTAAAAAAATTCGAGTGCAGCAGTGAGGTGGCAACTGGGGACTTCATCCCAGATATGACAGCAGTAGCAGCAATGGAACATAGTAATTGGGGCATGTCTTTTCTGTTGCTTGCGCTGCTGCTGCTGATGTGAAGGTATTTTGAGAAAAACTCGAAGATTCCACGAGAGGCGCCCTCAATGGAGAGGACTCAGACGCCGTACGGAGCGCGACTCTCCTACAAACTCCCGCACGGCAACTCGCTGTGCGTGCACCTCAAGGACAAGGAGATGATCCGCCACCGCAAGTGCTGGTCCCAGGTATTTGTTGCATCCCTGGGCTTCAGATCTTCTGCCCCAAATCTCATTGGGCCACAAACCCTACAACCGCATCCACACTTAGAGCATAGTAGCAACAGCAACATCTGATGTGCTTCTACATGACGATGACGATTATGCACAATTGGAAAAGTAAATATCTCCGGTCAGTGTCCGGCGACGATACGTATGTATGCTGAACTTCTATCGCACTGTACCTCACCAACCATGCTAATTGGTGGTATAGAGAAAGATACAAATAAATAAACACAAAAAGCAGTTCTAAATAAATTAGTATCCAATCTAGAGTTAAAAGTGCACAGCTTCGGTGCATTCCTAATATCGACAGTGGTCACCACCTGGAACAGAGCGACTGAACACACAACGACTCAACACCCGATTCACAACACGAATGAAGGGAGAGGCATCATCACAGCAGCGATGATTCGCCACTCCGCTACTCCTGACGCAATCATCTGGATCGTCAACCACTTCGATGTAAATTTACAGCTCGCTCTACGAGTCGACATCAGCATCAGCCGTAAGAAGCAGATGGCAATAGCTCACATCTATTGAAGCCATCTGTATGCTACCTCGAGAGTCATGCTCTCATATTGAAATTAAATCACGTGATGATTAATAATTCGTTTCACGTGCGAATCAGTGCACACCATAGAGACGAAGATACCCCGTATAGGCTCAGCAGGCTTTTTGGGGCAAGTGCTGTAAACGAGTTGCACACAGCAGTGTTGTCCGTGACCGAGTGTTCCCCGACTCGATTGATTTGGTGTTCCGTGGTGTTACCCGTTGAGTGCTATGACGATGATGATGACTGCACCAGGGTTGTTATCGATGTATCACAGCAATCTCACGCCGATACTCATTTGCGTGTTGTTCTATTGCCTTCTATCCACGACTGGGAGGGGGGGGGGGGGGGGAAGGTTGGTGGCGCTGTTGAGTTACACTTGAGCAGCACGCGCTGTCATGGCCATTGGGTCTAGAATAATAACGGAGCGGCAGCCAAAGAATGGAACTCATTGCGGAGAGGTGACCACTGGGGAGATGGAGCGATGGAATCAGTCGGTAATAGAGGTTCTGGGTGGATAACGACTCAGGATCTCATGAAACATCGCGACGACTTGGGTAGGTCTTAATCCAGTAGTGGATCAATCACGGCTGCTGCTGATGGTGATTGTTGTTATTAAACCCCTTGACGTGTTCTGTACAGGTGATGTACTTGTACTACCTCCTTGGCTGGAAGATCTACCGCAAGATACACACAGTTAAGAAAGATGAACAAGAGGAATGGGTAGAGGTAAGGATTTTGTAAACTGCAAAGACAACGACGCCTCATATATCCATTAACAGACTGTTGAGGCAAGTGCTGTTAGCGAGCACCTGTTAAGGGTGGGATGGCATGCGAGCGGGTCGTGTGTCCAACACCACGCCCATCCGTCTTTGTCTCACCAGTGCTAATGTTTACTCATTTAAGGCTAAGCCGACATAGGGGAGGCCACTTTCAACTTAGCAGTATAAATGGGTAGGCCCTGCACATTCCGTGGATGGGCAGTTCTACATGCGGTGGGGTAGAGTGTGAGTATTCGCACTCTACCCCACCGCACGCGAACCGCACGCAAGCTGCCCATCCAGGGAACGTGCAGGGCCTACCCAATTATACTTCTCCCAAGACGTGGGAGCAGTGTGGAAGTGTAGGCCAAATACACCCTGCTAGGGTGCCGACATGGCGAGATTTTAACTACCTCGCTTGGTATGCAGGAGGCACTGCGTTCGATCCCGACCCTGATGCCTGCATATTTTAAGTTTACGTGTCTCTCTCCCCTTGGCCGCATGGATATATCTCTGGGTCCTCCGGTTTTTCCCTCCACATTTAGAATCAACATCACGCATTTCGTGTATTTGGCTGCTATAAATATCCAAGTGATAATCCACTTTGTTGAGCTATTATTTGTGATAGCCAGGTCGCTTCTGAAAAGAGCTAATTGCTCAGTGGGTCTTGCCTAGTAAATTTAAATTGTTTCGTTTGTTAGAGGGTCTCTCTCTCTCTCAGGCCCTTTCCCTCTGGGTCGAGGCCCAGTCATAGCGTGCACTATGCGTGTCTCTGCACACAGAGTCGGCACATTTAGAAGTTAATCTTTGTTTGCCTTTCTGGCACAATCTGTCACTCAACGCGCCATCATCACGTTGATACTCAAAATAGTGTAGTGGGTTCCACGGAGGCACACACTTGAACTCGGAGGCAACACGTTTATTCTTACACCCCAACAGGGTAACTACATAAACATACAGCAGGTTAACTAGACGACAACGGGTAACTAGACCACAACGGGGTAACTACATAGCCGGGTCAGTAAGTAACACACTGCCTGACCCACGATGCCGAGCGTAAAGACCGACGACCGAGGATCGAAGAGGCGTAGCACCGACGCGTTCCATTCCAACAGACAGCCTGGATCGGCTCTCGGGACCTCCCTTTTATGCCCCTGAGCGTGGCCTGGCTCCGCCCTCGGCCACGCACCCTTCTGGATATTACCAGAAGGTTCTGGGCCTAATATCACGCGTCCCTCTCGCCACCTTTTGGCCCCCCTCATTTTCCTGTTCTGGTCACGTGCCCTCTCGGGTTCACCTAGACTGTCACGTCCTCAACTGCCCTCTCTCTGATAGTCACCAGAAGCATGCCCCGTAGGGCGCCCTTCCATGCCAAACATACTCTGGTGCCAGAGAGAGGCTCTAACACGCACAGTTCCCCTATTCTGTCAGTAGCTGGCGCTAAACGCCGCAGTGACCCAATATAGGTCACTACAATAGCAATATAACTTTCTATACAAAAAGAAAAAAATATATACACTTATTACAGTTGTTTAAAATAGAAGTGTAAAATAGGTTTGCGGCTGAAATTTATTTGTATTTATGTTTAACTTCTTTAACACCGTACGTAGCCAACCGTGCTAATCGGAGGTGTGGGGGCAGGACAACAAACCAAACACAAAAAGCAGTTCTAGAGAATGTAGTTTCCAATCTAATTGATTATTTAAAAGTGCAAACCTCCAGTTGCTTCCTAATATCGGAAGGAAGAGCGTTCCAGACAACCGTAGAAGCGCATCTGAAAGCGCGAGATGCAGTGCCCATCTTTGTTCGATGGCTCGCCCAAAGCCGCTGCTGCGAGGATGACCGGAGTTAGTTGTTGGTGTACGCAAGCGAAAAGAGCCGCGTTGTTGCTGTTGAGTTGTCACTTAATGAAGTGACGATGGAGTCGAGTGTGCGCACCGCTTCAGGGAGGTTGTTTCCAGAGGTTGTAGCGCTGCAGATAGAAACGATCCCTCCACCCGCGTGGTTGTTATTAGGAATCCACTGGAGCTATGCACTTTTAAATAATCTATTTGAACACTCATTTCTGTGAAATGCAGTTTGTGTTTAGTTTGTATCCTTTCCTGACGAACATGGTTGGCTACATACGATGCGAAAGAAGTTATACATACATACAATATACATACAGCTAAGGCCGTAGCCATGGAGTCAACATTGGGGGGGACTAAGTCTTCCAGGGGGTCTCCCCCAGAAAAAAAAATCTTTATTTGAATACTGGTTTCCTGCCATTTCCTGCCTAAAATATATAAAAAAATATTCACTAACACATAGGACTTTTTTTTACAATAATGTCTAATAGTGTATTGTATTCCAATGCTCTGTTTTTTCTTATTTACCTTTTCTTGTTTCATTGTATGTAATGGCAGAGATCAGGGATTAATAAAGTACAACCATAACTACAATCATATAAACAGAAATGTATTTTATAGCAATACATTGGGGGGGACATTTTGAGCATATTTGAATATTGGGGGACACATCCTCCTTGCATACAGCATGCATACGTTGTGTGTTTGGTTGTTAGAGGTTGGAGAAGGAGCGTTGGGGTTGAGGAGCTAAGTGAGCGGGTTGCTTTGCTTGCTCTGTACGAGGTCACGGCTGTAATGCCACCGCTGTTGCTGATCTGTCTCCATGCCACTACTCCCCGTTCACCGCCACAGAGGAAGAAGCGCAACACCTACGTGCTGGCCTTGGACGGAGACACGGACTTCTACCCCTCGGCGCTCTCCATGCTGGTCGACCGACTCACGAGGGACTCCACCGTTGGCGCCGCCTGCGGGAGAATTCACCCGACGGGCGTGGGTGTGCAGACAACTGTGGTGTGTGTGGTGGTGCAGGGTGTGTGTGTGGTGCAGGATGTGTGTGTGTGTGTGGTGCAGGATGTGTGTGTGTGGTGCAGGATGTGTGTGTGTGGTGCAGGGTGTGTGTGTGTGGTGCAGGATGTGTGTGTGTGGTGCAGGATGTGTGTGTGGTGGTGCAGGATGTGTGTGTGTGGTGCAGGATGTGTGTGTGGTGGTGCAGGGTGTGTGTGTGTGGTGCAGGATGTGTGTGTGTGGTGCAGGATGTGTGTGTGGTGGTGCAGGATGTGTGTGTGTGGTGCAGGATGTGTGTGTGTGGTGCAGGATGTGTGTGTGGTGCAGGATGTGTGTGTGGTGCAGGATGTGTGTGTGTGGTGCAGGATGTGTGTGTGTGGTGCAGGATGTGTGTGTGGTGCAGGATGTGTGTGTGTAGTGCAGGATGTGTGTGTGTGGTGCAGGGTGTGTGTGTGTGGTGCAGGATGTGTGTGTGTGGTGCAGGATGTGTGTGTGGTGGTGCAGGGTGTGTGTGTGGTGCAGGATGTGTGTGTGTGGTGCAGGATGTGTGTGTGGTGCAGGATGTGTGTGTGTGGTGCAGGATGTGTGTGTGTGGTGCAGGATGTGTGTGTGGTGCAGGGTGTGTGTGTGGTGCAGGGTGTGTGTGGTGCAGGATGTGTGTGTGTGGTGCAGGATGTGTGTGTGGTGGTGCAGGGTGTGTGTGTGGTGCAGGATGTGTGTGTGTGGTGCAGGATGTGTGTGTGTGGTGCAGGATGTGTGTGTGTGGTGCAGGATGCTTGTGTGGTGCAGGATGTGTGTAGTGCAGGATGCTTGTGTGGTGCAGGATGTGTGTGGTGCAGGATGTGTGTAGTGCAGGATGCTTGTGTGGTGCAGGATGTGTGTAGTGCAGGATGCTTGTGTGGTGCAGGATGTGTGTGGTGCAGGATGTGTGTAGTGCAGGATGCTTGTGTGGTGCAGGATGTGTGTAGTGCAGGATGTGTGTGTGGTGTAGGATGCGCGTGTGTGTGGTGCAGAGTGGTGGTGCAGTGGTTAGTGCACTGCGCTATGAACCTGGCGACCCAAGTTCGATTCTCGCTCAAGGTCAACACCAGTGACGATTATCTGAACCTGTACAGCGGCTCCCCTAGGTCAACTCAGCCTCAAATTATCACCTGGTACGATGTTTAAATGTCGCCGCTGGGGAGACAAAGGCGGCCGGGCATGGTGCTGGCCACCCACCCCCTCGTGTGCCGTGCTGGCCTTCATAGGCGCTTCTTGTGAACAGCACTTGTTCCAACAGTCTATTAAGGCTACACAGGGGATCTTTGTCTTTGGTGCGGGATGTCACCAGATATCAGCAGCGCCGAGCCTGGACAGGGTGCGTGTGGATGGCAGATGTGTACAGCGTGATTTTACTGGTAGGAAACGTAGTGCACTGGAAGCCCAACCGGGATTAATTCACAGGAGGCAGGGGATTAATTGTGTATGTCTGTGGATGTCTGTCCACGTGGGAGGGGTGCGGCTGGGTGGAGAAGGGATGGTAGGGAGGGGCTGGGTGGGGAGGGTGGGGAGGGGCTGGGTGGGGAGGGTGGGGAGGGGCTGGGTGTGGAGGGTGGGGCTGGGTGGGGGGTGGGAGGGGTGGGGCTGGGTGGGGTGGGGCTGGGTGGGGAGGGGCTGGTCACCCCGTGGTGCCCTTATATGGACTGGAAGCCCAACCGGGATTAATTCTCATAGGAGGCAGGGGATTAATTGTGTATGTCTGTGGATGTCTGTCCACGTGGGAGGGGTGGGGCTGGGTGGAGAGGGGAGGGTAGGGAGGGGATGGGTGGGGAGGGGCTGGGTGGGGAGGGGAGGGTGGGGCTGGGTGGTGGGAGGGGTGGGGCTGGGTGGGGAGGGGCTGGTCACCCCGTGGTGCCCTTATAAAACTCAACGTTTAACCTACTCACGCCGGCTTGTGCCCGCCCTCACAGTCGGGCATATTTGCGGAATACACCACGCCGCCGTTGACCCTGGCCATTGACCGAGCAACCCAACGTTCCTACCAGCTCCCTCCACAGGAATGTGTTAATTGTTTACAAGTTATGGAAATGTGAAACCCGCGACAGTGATTAACGTTCGGATCGGATCTGATTTTGTTGATTTCGCATTCTGGGTGGGGAAATCAACGCCCCCCCCCCACCCCCACTTCCTGGTCGTGCCACACAATTTAACTGTGCGAACCGCATGCCCGCCCCGCACGTTTTATTGCTCGGATTTTTATTGCTCGGCGTATTAACTTCAGCACCTTGAACGCCTTCGCCTCTGTTAAAGTCCTGCAGTAAAATGGCACTCAACCCAATCAGATTACGCACAACCGTTGCAGGTCGGAATTAAGCATTCAACAATTAATTCCCATCAGGTTATCGTTGAAGTAATTGGAAAACATGCAAATGCAGTGGCCTAGGGTGTCCCTGATGCAATCCTCACGCAAGATTCACCCTCAGTGCACACACTGTTTCAGCAGACTAACAGAACGCCAGTTTAACACGTAGGCTTTTGCAAGCAATATTATTCATAATAAAGGTTTTTGTGTTAGTTCGCATACGTATAAATGTTTAGTAACCCTCTACCTCCCTACACAGCCAGTCAGGTTTGTCACTTAAATAAAATGCGCCAATTAATGACTACTTCAGCCCACCCGTGTATTGGAGAGTAAATCTACAACATTTACAATTCGAGTACGATTTGTGAAATCGCCCGATGATGCTGAATGCAATTACCAGCAAAACCTCGTACTCAAATTGTAAATGTGTTGTCTCTCTCTGCTTGTGTCTGTCTTTGTGTCTCCGTGTTTGTCTTGTCTCTTTCTCAAATTTTACACTTAACTTCTAATTTAGTAATCTTTGGAAGAACGTAATCAACCAGGCTATGCGTTAATTGTGTGTTGACCGACTCTCTGTGCTGCATTGCAATACTTTCCCAAATTTTACTAAGTTTTTTTATTCAGTTGATTTTCTCTGTGTCTCCATGTTCTCTTTAGTATTTCCTGCAGTCACGAAAGCTCCAAAGCTCTCATTGACGTGCTAATTTATCTACCCCCCCTCTCTCTCTGCCCCCCGCTCTCTCTATTTAAGTCCTCGACACAGAGGCCATGTTTCTCTGTGTGCCTATGTGTGTGTCTCTCTCTGCTGACGTGTCTGTATATGTGTCTCCGTGTCCGTGTTTTGTCTCTCAAATTTAGCAATCTTTGGAAGAGTGTAATCAACCAGGTAGGGTTGATTACGTTGTATTGCATTATATTTCTAAGTTGACCAGGTTTGTTTTTTCTCATTCATTCGTACCTGATGATGATTGCTTGTGTTGCAATCGAAACGTCGTATTCTATTATTTAATTTATTTTGTTTCTACGTGACTTTACTGAAAGAACCAAAAAGTAATTCCTTCAGTCACGAAAGCTCCAAATCAAGCTTACTGGCTGTGTCGGATGGAGGAGGGTTATGACACATTTATACTTACGTGATCTAACCCAAAAACCTTTATTGTGAATCACAGAGCGCCGTTGCTACCACAACTACTCGGAATGTTTAAATAAAGTTAAATAAACACACATGTAAGCACGGTGGAAGGATTGTAATTAAATCAACACGCATCCACCACAGCAATACCGAGTGGACATGGAGCAGTCATGAAGTGGTCTGAGAAAGACCACTACCACCGCTAGTAATGGAAGTTTAACTTTACATAACTCAAATGAAATACCAAAATACTGCAAAGACTTCGGAGTAAATTACGCAAATCCTATAGAATTGTTAAGTGAAAACAAAATCAATATCATTATTATCAGCCGTGGTCCATACACTGCGGGATGAAGGCCTCCCCCCAAGTCGTCGCCATCTCTCACGACTCGCGGATGTAATAAGCCAACACATCGCCAACCTTGGTAATCTTTCGATTTAAAGCTTTCGTGACTGCAATGATTCATCTTCTTTGGTTCTTTCGGTAAAGTCACGTAGAATGAGAATAAAATAATAAATTGATAAAATAAAATAACACAATAATATTCTCACGACGTTTCGGCCACAACACAAGCGGCCTTCATCAGGTGAAGGGACGAGACTGTCTGGTAGGACAGCGCTGGAGTGAAAGAGCCACGTTCAGATCACGGCCTTTAAGCTGTGTGAGAGGAACAAAGCGCCCTCAACTTTAGCACCACGGATAGCTAAAGTTGAGGGCGCTTTGTTCCTCTCACACAGCTTAAAGGCCGTGATCTGAACGTGGCTCTTTCACTCCAGCGCTGTCCTACCAGACAGTCTCGTCCCTTCACCTGATGAAGGCCGCTTGTGTTGTGGCCGAAACGTGAGAATATTATTGTGTTATTTTATTTTATCAATTTATTATTTTATTCTCATTCTACATGACTTTACCGAAAGAACCAAAGAAGATGAACCTTGGTAATCGTCCAACCTTCCTGACCAGCTGGCTCGCAAACAATAAATAAATAGATGGCCATGAAATCTGCCAGGAGAAGATAGCAGTGGGCATGAGCTGGCACGTGCCATGCTGAGCTGAGGCAGATCACAGGCTGACTAACACCAATTCTAGATTTAAAGCTTTCGTGACTGCAAGGATCCATACTCTTTGGTTCTATTGGGTAAAGTCACGTAGGTAAAAAAATAAAATAACAAAAATCACGACGTTTCGACCACAACACAAATGGCCTTCATCAGGTGAAGGGACCAACCTGTCCGGAGGACAGCATTGGAGTGAAAAAAGTCAAGCGCAGGTCGCCTCCTTTAAGCTGTGAGTGGGTAAACAGAAAAGACGTCTTGACAAAGGATTTAGCATAAAATGTAAAGCTGTGCAAGCTCGCAAATAGAATCAAAGATACATTAGCACCACCGTGAGAGTTTGGGATGCCACTAATTGAATGAACATACTGTACCATTAAACAAGTCCAGCACAGGTCGCATCCTTTAAGCTGTGAGTGGGTAAACAGAAAAACGCCTTGACAAAGCAATTAGCATAAAAATGTAAAGCTGTGCAAGCTCTCAAATAGCATCAAAAATACATTAGCACCACCGTGAGAGTTTGGGATGCCACTAATTGAATGAATATACTGTACCATTAAAAATTCCTTTAACGTTTGGTTCGATTTAGAACATCTTTCCAATGGTTGCTTAATTTGAAGCCATCTTCTCGGTTGAAATTGTGTCTGTGTTTGTAGATCTGGATTGCCTCGTGAGCAAATCTCTGATAAAAACCGGTGGGTTTGCAAAGAACCTTGGTATCGGAGAAAATTATATCGTGATCACCCACAGCATTGTAACAATGATCAGCCACGGCAGAAGAATTCGTTTTGCCGTGTTTCAAATCTGATTTGTGCTCGCGAATTCGGTCAGAGACATGTCGCTTTGTCTCCCCGATATAGCAATCACCGCAGGTACAACTCAATTTGTAAACCCCGGGGTACTGTAAGTCAGGAATGACATCCTTCACGGATGGGATCATATCACGGTCTCTTTGTTCACTAAGGTCCCAGTACCTAATACCATTGAAATAATTGAAAATTTGGTCCAACATGGACTAGACCCCGACACACCTGCACTGGTTAGGCACTGCCTCAAAAATACCTACTTCACTTGGAATGGCTCCTTCTACAAACAAAATGAGGGTACCCCCATGGGATCCCCCTTGTCACCAGTGATAGCCAATATTTTCATGGAGAAATTTGAATCAGACGCCATCCAGACTTCCACCCTCAGACCTTCCCTGTGGAATAGATATGTGGATGACACTTTCGTCTTTTGGCCACATGGCCTCCCAGCTCTGAATCTTTTCCTACGCCACATCAATTCCAGACATCCCGCCATCAAATTCACCATGGAAGTGGAGAAAGATGGCAAGCTACCATTCTTAGATGTTCTGTTTGAGAGGAGACCTGATGGCTCATTGGGGCATTCTGTCTACAGGAAACCCACCCACACAGATTCCTACTTGAAACCTGATTCCCACCACCACCCAGCCCAAAATAATTCTCTCATCAAAACTTTATACCATAGGGCTCATTGCATTTCGGACCAACACCACCTGACCAGTGAATTAAAACATGTACACCTGGTCCTCAAAAGGAATGGATACTCTGACCGTACCATCCGCCAAACTGTTTCTCCCTCCATACAGAAACAACCACTTGATACTCCGGTCAAAACCATCACACTACCATATATAGCAGGCGTTACTAAAAAGATTTCCAAAATTCTAAACAAACACAAGATCCAGGTCCGGTTCAATACAGTACACAAAATTCGTGATCTGATCCCATCCGTGAAGGATGTCATTCCTGACTTACAGTACCCCGGGGTTTACAAATTGAGTTGTACCTGCGGTGATTGCTATATCGGGGAGACAAAGAAACATGTCTCTGACCGAATTTGCGAGCACAAATCAGATTTGAAACACGGCAAAACTAATTCTTCTGCCGTAGCTGATCATTGTTACAACGCTTTGGGTGATCACGATATAATTTTCTCCGATACCAAGGCTCTTTGCAAACCCACGGGTTTTTATCAGAGATGTGCTCACAAGGCAATCTAGATCTACAAACACAGACACAATTTCAACCGAGAAGATGGCTTCATATTAAGCAACCATTGGAAAGATGTTCTAAATCGAACCAAACGTTAAAGGAATTTTTAATGGTACAGTATATTCATTCAATTAGTGGCATCCCAAACTCTCACGGTGGTGCTAATGTATTTTTGATGCTATTTGAGAGCTTGCACAGCTTTACATTTTTATGCTAATTCCTTTGTCAAGGCGTTTTTTCTGTTTACCCACTCACAGCTTAAAGGAGGCGACCTGCGCTGGATTTGTTTAATGGTACAGTATGTTCATTCAATTAGTGGCATCCCAAACTCTCACGGTGGTGCTAATGTATCTTTGATTCTATTTGCGAGCTTGCACATCTTTACATTTGATGCTAATTCCTTTGTCAAGGCGTCTTTTCTGTTTACCCACTCACAGCTTAGAGGCGAACTGCGCTTGACTTTTTTCACTCCAACGCTGTCCTCCGGACAGGTTGGTCCCTTCACCTGATGAAGGCCACTTGTGTTGTGGTCAAAACGTCGTGATTTTTGTTATTTTTTTTTACCTACGTGACTTTACCCAATAGAACCAAAGAGTATGACTAACACCAAACAGTGTTGTATATGTGGGTTATGAAAAATTTATGAAAATAATGAAAATTAAATGAAATTTAAAATTAGCATAATTTATCCAAAATTACATGAATTTGTGTAATTATGCATATAAATTATGCTAATTCGAGATATAATCGTATTAATTTATGCGAGTGGGTGTGGTTATGATACTGCAGGTCGTTATGATAATCGGACCCAGCCTCGGTGACGAAGGTTGGTTATCAATTGGGATGAGACAATTAATCGCATGCAGTTATGCAGGTGTTGTGAGCGTGAATGAGAGAGTCAACTTGGCTTCGTTGTTTAACTCTGTATTAGCAATAAGGATACGATTATTCTTGCTTTAACATTTATTGATTATGTGTGTTAGTGTGCTTATGATAGGTCCACCAGGTTCAGATCTCAATCGCAGAGCAATTCTTATGTGGAATTTCAGAAAGAATCACACACAACCCTTCTGCTTTAATTAATTTTATTCTCTAGCTAAACTTTAATTTTGGATAATATGAGAATGCTCAATCTCGGAATTTCAACACAGCATTAACACGGTAACCATCACGATTGCGTTTCACTTTCATTCATTCCCCCCCACGTAGCGCGAGCAGTTGGTGAGAGAGAGAGATGCTAAGAACATGCATATGCTATCCTAACAAAAACCTTAACCTTATAATATGCAAATTCGTATTTGAAAATTGCCCACACAGTACCACATCCCTTCATAGACCTTCAAGTCAATTCTTATCACGTTGTTTCACTTTGGGTATCGGCAATTAATTTTTATGCAATGTAACACGAACATATGAGAAATATGAATAAAGTCCTTAAAATTATGCGACGATATTCATACGAAAAACAATAAAACAAGTATTATTCCTAAAGGCACAAATGTGCGTTAATGGATTCGTTGGCAAGATTATGCCATTGAAAAGAAAAAGGTACGACTCTTTTGCTTCTAAATGACCTTATCCACGTAACTCAATGGCAGCAGTGTTTTTCATTATCAATTGATTTTTAATGCACCGCCTTGGAGTGGCAACCCTTCTTGATTATCCCGATATGCGTATCGTGTGTCTTCTTTATCACTGGTTCAATTCTTTGCGTAAAGCAGACGCCGAGGTTGGCATCTCTTATGTCAAAAATGTGTTTGTTCCCTGCGGAGCAGTGGGGGTGTGAGGGTGAGCGTGTGGGGGAGGGGGCATATGAACACGGTACACAGTTTCTGTCCACAGCTGGCTGGAAGAGTCGGCACGACGCTCGCCGTCGTCGCGCCGATGGGTGTTGAGTGCGGGCCCGCTGCTCTCTCCTGGTGCTGCTCGAACGCTCTCAGCACTGGTGGCGCACCGTGGCGTGAAGTGGCGCTGGTGGCGCGAACAGTGGCGCGCTGTAGCGCTGGCTGGCGCTGGTGGCGCGCTCTGAAGTGGCGCGCAGTGGTGGCGCTGGTGGCCCGAACAGTGGCGCGCAGTGGCGCTGACACTCTTGCTGGTCAGGCTCTTTCCGCTGCTGGATAAGCCAAGTCGCACGCGCTCTCTCTGTTGAGATGCCCGAGCGCTCTCAGCGGATTCGTTGGCAGCCGGCTTCTTCACTGCTGGATGACTGAGCTGCACGCTCTTGCTTGGCAGCGCTGGCCGCGCTGCAGCTAGAAGCTGGCACTTGATGTAGGAATAAAGTTTTGAGTGATACTTCGTCCCTTCGGCTCCGAAATCACTTTCGTTGATACATCGCGACTCGGCGATCCTCGCTACTCAGCGAGGCTCGCGCTTCTTGGAGCCAGCCGTTCGTTGCGACTGCCCGTGTCTTGTCGAACTTCTTGAACTGTTGATCTGTCTTGACTGAACTTTTGAAAAAATGGTTGGACCGTTATATATATATAAAAAAAAATCTCCGCTCTGCGCAGTGAAAAGGGGGGGGGGGGGCGTGGCCTGTGTGTGTGTGTACGTGCGTGTGTGTGGCATTCCACAAGCCATCTGCGTTATATGATCCTGGGGGGCGGAGGGGACGACCCTCTTTGTAACAACAAGCCATTCCTCACTGGGTGTTAAATTCTTTTCTCGTGCTGCGGGGAGAGACAAAGACGGCCGGGATCTCTTTCTCTCTCCAACCCTTGAGTGAGAGAAAACAGATACCCCCTTTTCACCGTCCTTCCGTGGCAGTCTGGAGATTTCGCAGATAACCTCTGCCCTCTCTTGGAGTTTATTATTCTATACATTTATGTCCTTTTTACGATTTCCATCTGTGTTTGCGTGTTTTTGGGTTTGTGTGTTTTATGCATTATTTTTCTTTATTATTAAAAAAATATATATCGGCAGATATTATTGTTAATATCAATTTTGGAAAAAGCTCATATCCAACAATAGTTACGACGAAATCAAACTACATGGCACGCACTAATATATAATCTCGATGCTTTAACGGCACAATTCAAATGTCCTTCGTTTATTAAGTGGTCAAGCTAGGCGGGACCGGCTAGGACACCCAGGAAACCGGAGAGCACAGATTTAGCCACTCCTTGACTTATTCTTATAACAAAAATCACATCTATTTATGAATGCACATTTTTTAATAAATAACAAATACGCAATTAAAACAGGAGAATAATTCAAAGAGCATGTATTGTTTTACTTGACCCCACCCATCCCTCTGCTCCCTGCCCTCCCGCTTTCCCACCGTGGCCTCCCGGATCGCTCTTCCCGGCTTGCTTCTCTTCCTCACCTCCTGCCCTCTCTCATAACCCCCTCCTTTCGTCTCCCCAGCATTCCCTTCCCTACCCTCTAGCCGTCCACTCTTTCTCCAACCCCTCCCTCCCTCTCCACCCCCAAATGTCTCCGATCTTCCCCTCCATTGCCCACCTGCATATTCCCTCTCCCTCCTCCTGTACTTCCCCACCCCTCCTCTTGACTCGCCCTTAATCCCCCGTAGTCCGCAATTACATTTCCTCCCAATCTCGGAATTCAAAGTTCTAACCTCGCTCTCCATACTTACAAAAAAAACGTCCTTTGGTTGTGGTTTCAATGCAAAACCCACAGTCCTTTTTTCAGCACATATACATACAACGTACATACAGCATGAATACAATACACAATACAACATATAACCCACATACAACATATATAAACAACATACGTACAACATAAATGAATCCAAGAAAGCCACACCTGAATCGTAGGACTGCTCCATTGGGTTTTCACTTTGAGTTGCGTTCAGCCAATTAACCACAATTGTTTATACACCGACAGGGCCGCTCGTCTGCTACCAGAAGTTCGAGTACGTGGTAGGCCACTGGCTACAGAAGACGGCCGAGCACGTGATGGGCTGCGTTCTCTGCAGCCCTGGCTGCTTCAGCCTCTTCCGAGCCAAGGCCATCATGGATGACAACGTCCTCAAGACCTACACCACAGTGGCCACCGAGGCCCTGCAGTACATCCAGTACGACCAAGGTAAGCGTCGACGTGTGTTTGGATCTCGCACCTCCTATTAGCACGGTTGGCTACGTGTGGTGCGAAAGAAGTTCAAGATGTATACATGTCACGCTGGCGAGATGTTAACTCCCAAGCTTGGTATACAGGAGGTCGTAAGTTCCATCCCGACCCTGACGCGTGTATATTGCAATTTGCGTCTCTCTCCCCATGGTTGCGTAGACTTTCTAAGGGTCCTCTAGTTTTTCCCTCATTTAGATGCAACATCACGTGCTTAGAATCTCTGTGATTGCCAACAAGGGTTTTGCCACCAAGTACGAAGTCATGTTTTGCAGAGGGGTCAAATACGTATTTCCCTCATTAAAATGCAAATCAATTCATAACATTTTTGACATGCGTTTTTCTGGATTTTTGTTGTTGTTATTCTCTCACTGTTCAAATAAACCTACCATTCAAATTATAGACTGATCATTTCTTTGTCAGTGGGCAAACGTACAAAATCAGCAGGGGATCAAGTACTTTTTTCCCTCACTGTATCGTGGTAATACTTGGGCCAAGACCCCGCAACATCAATTTAATACGTAGACTTTCAGGACCAATATTCATGATTCACAATTCATTCCTGCTGGATTAGATTGTCGTGTAGGTTTAGTGTAAATTTGTTTTAACTATAAGCGTCCAACACCCGACAGAGCCAATCGGGTAAGGTTGTTAGGTCATGGGGAAACTACGTCGATTTTGGTTTAATTAGCAAAATCCGAATATTGAAAGGCAAGCAAAATATAAAAAATGTTTGAAGGTGGATGATGCTGGTTGGATGTAGTTGCTGTGGCTCCTGCGTATGCAGCAGTGGGAGATGCAGAGAGAGAGAGAGATAATTGCAGAGGGCTACTGCCGGTGCAGCTACAGAGATATGCCGCTTGGCCAGGAGCTGGTGCTGGCTGTGGGTATTATGAGCCGGTTACCCTCTACCTCGCGGACGTCCCCTCTTCCATTTGTTGGTGCAGGTGAGGACCGCTGGCTGTGCACGCTGATGTTGCAGCAGGGCTGGCGCGTCGAGTACTGCGCCGGATCGGACGCCTACACCAACGCCCCGCAGGAATTCAAGGAGTTCTTCAACCAGCGGAGGCGTTGGGGCCCCTCCACGATGGCGAACACCTTCAGCATCCTGGAAAATGGCGTCCGCACGGCCAAGAAGAACCCGTCCATCTCTCGGCTCTATATTCTTTATCAGATCATCTACACGGCCACCTCCATCATGGGTCCGGCCACCGTCTGTCTCATGATTGCAGGTGAATTCGGGTTGCCACATGTCTTGGGTTTTTTTATTTACCCGGGTTCATCCTTTTGATGCAGGGACTACATCAAAAGAGACGTCGCCATGGTGGAGAGGCGTTAACTCCCTCGCCTGGTATACAGGAGGTCATGGGTTCGAACCCGACCCTGACGCCTGTATATTTGGAGTTCGCATGTCTCTCCTCGTGGTTGTGTTGATTTTTATCCGGGTTCTCCGGTTTTTCCCTCTACATTTAGAATCAACATCACGCTTTGAGTATTTGGCTGCTATAAATTTCTACGTAATAAGCCACTTCGTTCAGCTATAATTTGTGGCCAAGTTGCTTATGAAGAAGAGCTACATAGCTCAGTGGGCCTTATCTGGTATATTAAAAATAGTTTCGTTTAAAAAAAAAGTTAACTTGGAACACTTCTGCTCACAGTCGTGCATGGCTTCAAGTCGTCACTCAGAGTTGTTCCTTCCACGAGATTTTTGATTGCAAATATTTAACGATAACAATTGGCCATCGTTGGGTGTTTAACGCATACAACCTCAAAGTGAGTGGTCGTGTTAATCCTCTCATCATGACGTATGCGCACTGCTTGCGTTTTAAAAATATTGCGAGTCGTATTGCTTGTGTACCAGGGTATTCAAACTGCTGCATGTTTCTTTCAGCCAAAAATTCTATACACACAGGCTGCACGATTCTGTTCATCTGAGTGCACTCTTTTCTTTACAGCTGATTGAACGGTTGTCGTTGTCAATCATGGTGGTGATGATGGTGGTGGTTGTGGTGATGAGATGATACTGGTAGGAAACGTAGTGGACTGGAAACCCAACCGGGATTAATTCACAGGAGGCAGGGGATTAATTGTGTATGTCTGTGGATGTCTGTCCACGTGGGAGGGGTGGGGCTGGGTGGAGAGGGGAGGGTAGGGAGGGGAGGGGCTGGGTGGGGAGGGGAGAGTGGGGAGGGGCTGGGTGGGGAGGGTGGGGCTGGGTGGGGTGGGGCTGGGTGGAGAGGGGCTGGTCACCCCGTGGTGCCCTTGTATGGACTGGAAGCCCAACCGGGAGTATTAACAGGAGGCAGGGGATTAATTGTGTACGTCTGTGGATGTCTGTCCACGTGTATCCAGACACCCGGATATATAATAAATGCGCTCCTAGTGGGCATTATTGGTAGGAAACGTAGTGGACTGGAAGCCCAACCGGGATTATCACAGGAGGCAGGGGATTAATTGTGTATGTCTGTGGATGTCTGTTCACTTGTATCCGGACACCCGAATAAAATGGGAGGGGTGGGGCTGGGTGGAGAGGGGAGGGTGGGGAGGGGCTGGGTGGGGAGGGGCTGGGTGGGGAGGGGCTGGGAGGGGCTGGGTGGAGAGGGTGGGGCTGGGTGGGGGGTGGGGAGAGTGGGGCTGGGTGGGGAGGGTGGGGAGGGTGGGGCTGGGTGGGGAGGGTGGGGAGGGTGGGGCTGGGTGGGGGGTGGGAGGGGTGGGGAGGGGCTGGTCACTCCGTGGTGCCCTTATAAAACTCAACGTTTAACCTACTCACACCAGTTTGTGTCTGCCCTCACAGTCGGGCATATTTGCGGAATACACCACGCCGCCGTTGACCCTGGCCATTGACCGAGCAACCCAACGTTCCTACCAGCTCCCTCCGCAGGAATGTATTAATGATGGTATTCAGCTCGTGTGGTATTTGTCTCGTGCCGGTGCTCAGGTTGCTTCACCTTCGTTTTCAAAATGGACCAAAACTGGGCACTTCTCATCTCCATCGTTCCGCCTGCTCTATACATCGCCGTCTGCTTCAAAACGTAGCCGGACACGCAGATCAAGGTGGGCGCCCACGCTTCTTCTGCAGAAGCACGTGGCACTCATTGCACACAACGTGCTTGCCACAAATGAAACACAATGTACGTATATATGTTGAACTTCTTTGGCACCGTACGTAGCCAACCTTGCTCATCGGAGTTGCAGGGGACGTACAAAAAACTAAACACAAAAAGCAGTCTTAAAGAAATTAGTTTTCAATCTACATGATTTAAAAGTGCAAACTACAGTGGCTTCCTAACATCGGAAGGAATATCGTTCCAGATGGCCGCAGCAGCGCATCTGAAAGCTTGTGATGCGGTAACGGTCTTTGTTCGATGGCTAGCCAAAAGCCACTGCGAGGATAGCTGGAGTTCGCGTGATTGTTTATGCTCTTTCACGTGGTTATCAAGGTATTGTAGTTCATTTGTGGCACGCTCTTTTTGTGTTACGAGTACGACCTTATAACAATGTATTTGGTCGGCAACTGGAAGCTAAAGCAGCTCGGCGAGCACTGGATGGACATGGTCGGGTCTTGCAATGCCTGTTACAACACGTGCCAACGTCCCATAGAGCGGTGTGTTGCAATAATTGTGCCTTATCGATACTATGCTACAAATCACCGCGGTGGTTATGTCACTGCTCAATAGTTGTCGAATGTGTCGTGAGCCCTGATATGAAAATTACAGAAATTGACTACATTTTGCATGTGGTGATCACCTGACATATTCTGGTCGAGTGACGCCGAGGCTATTTTAATCACAATCTGAATCCTTGAGTCTGCGACTGCCACACCTGATCCTCGCACAATTTCGTTTCATGCAAACCACACGTGCATCACTCGCTTGCAATCTTCGGGGTTGCCGATGCTCTCCACATTTAACTTGGACTTCATTGCGGTGTACAATTGTGAGTCATCAGCATATATATAGAACTTCATATTGAGATGATATCGGCGATCGGAGAGACATATATTGAAAATTAATAGGGCCCGAAGGCGGACCCTGTGGTATGCCGACTAGGCATGGCATAGGAGATGACTTCATCACCTAGCTTGACAAACTGTAATCCACCATACAGGTATGACTCAATACACTTTAGTGCCATACCCGATACACTGAACCTTAACCTTATCTGCTCAATGAGTATCTCATGGTCAATGGTGTCGAAGGTGGCTGAGAAATCGAGGCCAACCAATGCTGCGATGCACCGGTCAGCCATGAACTTTTAGAGGTCAACAGTGACATCTAGTAGAGTCATCTCAAGACTGTGGAATTGTCGGTACACCGACTAGAATGGGTTGAATTTGCCCATCCCAGTGACGTAGGGAATTAACCGCTTCAGACACAGGCACTCAATGACCTCTGAAATTGTACTCAGGTTTGAGATCGGGTGATAGTCTGGATGGTCACTATGGCTCAAGCCAACTTTTTCAGAAGCGGTGTTACCTGCGCCATTTTGCAATGGTCTGGCAAACAGCCCTCGCTGAATGAAATATTTGCCAGGTGGACAATCAGTGGCGCAAGTACGTCCAAGCATAATTTGAGAATTTATATCTGGACGGAGTCGAGCGGCGATGTCTTATTTGGCAGCTGGGCAATGAACATTGACACCTCTGCTACTGACGATGGTGCCAGGGTCTCAAGTTTTGCATTGGTTATCAGGTTGATCAAACTCACATGACAGACCAGGAGAATGCATTGCTTGCAAGTTAGAAACTGCCGTCTTAATCATCACTTTATTGGCGAAGAACGTTGCAAGTACTGTGCACAGAACCGGCTGACTGGTTGATGGGGTTGGAGTGCAACAGACCCTTCACAATGTGCCACAGAGCACGGGGTCGCGAACTGACTCATTGATGCACAGACCATAGAACGGTCTGCGAGACTCAATAATGAGCTAGTTTTCAAATCTGTAGGCGGCTCTGTAAGCAGTCGGACAATCTGAAAACTAGTTTTCTTTCAAAGACACCCCAGCCTCCTCCGCGTCTTCTTCACAGTATCGCCTCCAGTGACAGTAAGTCACTTCGTGCTTTCCCGTTCTCTGTGTGCTTGTTTGGATGGACACACGTTCAAAGATAGCGATGATGCCATGTTCTAATTGAGCTGCAAATGAATAGACCGTCGATGCATTATTCAGACTTGCCAATGATGACCGGATCTTCTGACTGAAAGCATCGTGGGTTAGTCGTTTTCAGTTCCTGTATGATATCGTTGTGATGGGTGGGCAAATAATTTGTAATGCCATTTTGCACAAGACTGATCTGACGTTCTTATCTTCGATAAGAACGTCGTTTAAAGTTACGACGTCGCCGTATGTGAAGATGTGATCCAGTATACTTCCTGAGCGGCATGTTGGACCGCTGACGTGCTGAGTTAAACTGACTGTCGAACGTTTCGGCGAGATCACTGTTGATTTTACCATAAAAACCAGTCGGTCCGGGACAGTTCTGGTCATCACAGATGATAAAGCGAGAGCCAAATGTCTCACAGTCTCGCAGACCAGAAAGCTAGGAAAATAATTCTGACAGCTGTGAAGTCGACGGTCGATAGACGACAGCGATCGTAAGCCCCCACATGCTGTTCGTTATTTTCACAAGCAGCAGCTTGAATTATGTGATTGTTAATGAGTCGCTCAGGACTTTCACGCAGATTTCTCCACGGTGAATTAGTGCGACCCCATCACCATGTGAACTGCTAGTTTATAGCATAGTTATAACGCAACACAGGATAGAGCAGCGCACCGTGGCTGTTTCCTCCTCTTCCTCCCCCTCCTCCGTTCCGAACACAGATGGACTCGTCCGTCTGAACAAAGCTCGTCGCTCTCCGTGGTGTTAATCCCTCATACTAACATCATGCTAATCCCCCAGTTACATGCTAATTTACTGTTGATATGTAAACTCCTCTCCCCCCTCCTCTGTTCTGAACATAGATGGACTCGTCCGTCTTAACAAAGCTCGTCGCTCTCCGTGGTGCTAATCCCTCACACCAACATCATGTTAATCCCCCAGTTACATGCTAATTTATATGTAAACTGCTTTGTCAAGGTGCTCTGTTCCTCCCACACAGCTTAAAAGACGCTGCCATGCTTGGCAGGGTTCACTCAAGCGCTGTCTTCCAGACAGTCCTGTTTCTTCACCTGAGGAAGGCTACTTGTGTTGTGGCCGAAACGTCGTGAGAATTTTATTCTGTTATTATTATTTTTATTATTTCATCTCCATTCTACGTGACTTTACCGAAAGAACCCAGAAGAACAATGAGCTATCATTATTTTGTTGTTGTTTGCAAAGTGCAGGGTGTTGAGGACTTTGTGGAAAAGTGCGGAATAAATGCAAAGTAACTCCCAAGAATTGGTGGTGGTTGGACAAAAGGACGATGGTGACGCCGATGGCTAAGGTCTCCTCCTGCAATGGCGAGATGTTAACTCCCTCGCATGGTATACAGGAGGTCGTGGGTTTGATCCCTATCCCGACCTTAACGCCTGTTATGTATTTGGAGTCCACGTGTTCTCTCTATCTTCCCTCCACATTTAATCTGGCTGCTGATATACATTACCACGTGATGAGCCACTTCGTTGATCTATCATTTGTGGCCAGGTGGCTTCTGAAAAGAGCTTTATACCTGGTATTTTTTTTAAGGTGGCCATGGTGCTCACCGTGATCTACATGTTCCTCATGACGGGCACGCTGCTCGCTATGGTCGGCGACATTGTCAAGAACGGTATCCTCACAATCAGCGGCATCTTCTTCATCACTCTCGCGGGCATCCATCTCATCGAGCGAGTTCTTCTGCATCGTGCACGGATTCTTGTACCTCATCTGCATTCCCACGGGATACCTGCTGCTGCTCATCTACTCATTGGTCAACATGTACAACGTATCATGGGGCACACGTGAGACCAAGGCGCCTTCTGAGCCCTCCCCCAAGGAGGTGAGTTACTTTGTGTGTTATCGTTATTGTCGTTGTTGTTTTTGTGTCGAACGTTATTTGGAGTGTCGCTCCATTCTCCTCTGTTGCTCCGTCCCACACCTCCGATTAGCATGATTGGCTACGTACATTGCAAAAAAAGTGTAACATATGCCCCCAACCCCCGCCAAGACGAAGGCAGCGATCCCCCATGTAGCTTTTAACCGACCGTTGGGGCAAGTGCTGTTAGCGAGTAGCACCTGTGAAGTCCGGAATGGCACATAAGGGGGTAGGTGACCAGCACCATGCCCGGCCGCCTTTGTCTCCATTGTTGTCATGTTTACTACATCACATTTGGCTATTTTTGAGGCTTTTTGAGGGAAGGCCAAGGACTGGTCCAGATGTATGTATGTTGAACTTCTTTCACACCATGTGTAGCCAACTGTGCTAATTGGAGGTGCGAAGGAAGGAACGTTTCTAAACACAAAGAGCAGTTTTTAAGAAATTAGTTTTCAATGTAATGATTTAAAAGTGCATAGCTCCAATTGCTTTCTCATATTGGAAGGAAGAGGGTTCCAGATGGACGCACAAGCGCACCCAAAAGCACGCGATGTGGTCACTGTCTTTGTTCAATGGTTAGCCAAAATCCACTGATGAGGATGACCGGAGTTTGCAAAATTATCGTTTATGTTTCTTGACAAGAACGGTGGTGGTGGCTGTGCCACTCGTGTCCATTAATCCAACACGGTGGGTATCGAGGAGGAGTCGTTCACTGACTTTCCAGGAGAATGTAGTATGACAATTATGGACTCTATCTGTTCCATCTGAATAGAACGCAATGTTTCCCCCTCGCATTTGTGGGTCTATTCTATGGTGTTCTGGTTTCCTGTTCGCCAATAAAATATTCATACATGGAGGACCGCAGAGCTTGGACAGTTATTGGCGCCAGTTCACTGAGCAGCTGAAACTGCCTTCCAGCTTGTGTGCGCTTCCCGCTGGTTTGATATCATTGAAGGACCCTGCCTTCAGCACAATGCCCATCCTCCTGTCCCAGCAGAAGAAGGAACGCAAGCATCGTTTGAAAGGAACGAAATGCTGTATACTGCCACTCGAGTGGGACTGCTTCCAGTGGAGGATCAGCGTCCTTCCGAAGAAATACTCGGCGCTGAGTCAGGAGGATGACAGTTCAAGGTGCCACCACCTCACTGAGAGCCTGTAGCCATGCTTTTAACTTTGATCCTTACCTCTCGTGTATCAATAGTTCAATGTTTATGTCCCATATTATTGAGGGACTGTGTTATCTTGGTGTGGTTTGGGACTGTTGTTTTGCTGCCTTGCCCCAAGTTATGCATTTAGTATTGAAAAATTGGCAGTAACTGATGTACTCATGCAAGTTGCACTCATATACTTTATTTATTTTCTTATCTTTCCTATACTTAGCACTGCTATCGTTTTATGTTCTAACTTTATAATCCCCTACACCTACTGGACATCTGTGAAAAGAGGTTCATAGCTCATTGGCCTCCTCCTGCATTAGAAATACAGATTCTGATTATTGATTGGCTGTGTCGGGTGGAGGAGGATTTACAATGTAACATTTTACTCAAGTCAATACTGAGTCTTGTCTCAACTTATCAATTGTGATTCTAGTTGTGCTTGTATCTTAGGCACCGTGGTGGCTAGATGTTAACTACCTCCCCTGGTATGCAGGAGATAGTGGCTTCGATCCCAAACCTGACGATGCCTGTTGCCTATATGGAGTCTGCGTCTATTCCTTTCTCTCCCCATGTTGGTGTGGATTTTTCTCCGGGTCCCCTGATTTTTTCCCTCCTCATTTAGAATCATCATGTGATTAGAGTATTTGGCTGCTGTAATTTCCACGTGATAAGCCGCTCATTGAGTTATAATTTGTGATATTCAGGTCGATTCTACAAAAAAGCTTTATATCTCAGTGGGCCTTACAAGGTAAAATAAAAATAATGGTTTAGTTTAACAGTTTATCATCATCCATCCCAGCCGAGTGGAGTCGTGCGCGGTGGAACTCGACAGAGAGATGAAGCTGCGTCCAATTGAGGCCAGACAACAGTACACTACGAGCACTCAGATGGAGCATCCTGAAGGAGCAGAGATCGAGGTGAGAGGAGAGGACATCGCGAACACTCATATGGAGCATCCAGAAGGAGCAGAGACGAGACCAGAGGACATCGTGATCACTCAGACAGATCATCCAGAAGGAGTAGAGAGTGAGGCGAGACGACAGGGCATCGCGAGCACTCCGACGGAGCATCCTGAAGGAGCAGAGATCGAGTCGAGAGGAGAGAACATCGCAAACACTCAGATGGAGCATCCAGAAGGAGCAGAGACGAGACCAGAGGACATCGCGAGCACTCAGACAGATCATCCAGTAGGAGTAGAGAGCGAGGAGAAACGACAGGGCATCGCGAGCACTGGGACAGAGCATCCTGAAGGAGCAGAGATCGAGTTGAGAGAAGAGGACATCGCAAACACTCAGATGGAGCATTCAGAAGGAGCAGAGACGAGACTAGAAGACATCGCGAGCACTCAGACAGAGCATCCAGAAGAAGTAGAGAGCAAAAGTCGACCTCCAGAGCAATCAGACACAGACCTCGCCCTCCATACCAAAGGTAATATTTTCATCAAACAAAGGCAAAGTCTTCTTGGTTCTTTCGTTAAAGTCACATAGAATGGAAATAAAATAATAAAAATAAAATAAAATTCTCACGACGTTTCGGCCACAACACAAGTAGGCTTCTTCAGGTGAAGGAACAGAACTGTCGGGACGACAGCGCTTCAATGAACGCTGCTAAGATTCGCAGCGTCTTTTAAGCTAGGTGGGAGAAGTAAAGCGCCTTGACAAAGGAGTTTACACATCAAACAGGATAATTGAGCATTGAAATAGCGGTGTTAAAGTGTTGGATCAGCAGGGTGTTAAAGTCAGAAATTAGCATGTAACTGGGAGATTAGCATGATGTTAATGTGAGGGATTAGCATGTGACTGGTCACGGAAATAGCTATGTTAAAATCAAAGTTTACATATCAACAGAGCCATTTAGTATATGGACGCTAAAGGACTGCAACTATCCAACTATCATACAATAAACCGATGTGAAAAAACTAAGTATAAACTACATCAATATAATAAATGTACTCAATATATTCTTCAATAAGTTGAGCTATTAACATAAAGTAACTGGGTATACACTACACTATATAATGAATACCATATAGTAAACTAATAAAAAACTAAAATATAAACTACATCAGTGTTATCAATAAACTCTATATACTCTCCAAACAGCTGAGCTACTAACAATAAGTCGTTATACATTACAATGCCATATGGCGAAAAAATGGGTGGCGGTTTTTTCTTTTCAACTTTAGCACCACGGAAAGCGACGAGCTTTGTTCAGACGTGCGAGTCCATCTATGCTCGGAACGAAGGAGGGGGGAGAAACAGCCACGATGCGTTGCTCTGTTCTGTGTTGTGTTACAACTATGTTATAAACTAGACTACAATACATTGCAATGTTATACCTTCCAATCTAAACTACATTGTATAATATCGTTTACAGCCCAATGTAAGCTCTAACATTATGCATTATATTGATATGTCTCCAACTAACTTTTTTCTACATTACACGACTATACACCGTAATATACATTGCCATAGACAAACCCACCATTAAATTATACAATTCGTTACTATACACTACCCTATACTTTAGACTGTAAAATAGACTTGTAATATTACACTATGTATTATTCTACCAACCCTACTGTATACCACACTGCTGTATATTCACTATACAATTACGATACCATATATTGCCTTATGAATTATGTTAAACATTACAATGTTATACTATTTATTATACAACATGCTATACCTTTGACCGTTGTGTGAACGGTATTTAGAGGCAATGCCAGGGAATGGACTGCAGTCTGAAAGTCACCGTAAAATACAATCAATTAAGAACCGAAATGGTTTATAACGTCTTTCCAATGGTTACTAAGCCAGAATCCATCTTCTCGTTTGAAACTGTCTCTGTGTTTGTATATGTGGATGGCCTCATGAACGAATGTCTCATGGTAGCCGGATGGCTTGCAGAGAACCTCCGTGTCATGTGAGCCCACTAAATTATAACAGTGATCTGCCACGGCTGAGGTGTTCGTCCTACCGTGTTTCAAGTCTGCTTTATGTTCACGGATGCGGTCCGAGATATGTCGTTTGGTTTCTCCAATGTAGCTGCTACCACAGAGGCAACTTATTTTGTAGACGCCCGGGTACTGTATGTCTGGAACCACATCTTTTACAGATGGAACCAGATCACGGATTTTATGTACTGTGTTGAATCGGACCTGGGTCTTGTGTTTATTCAGGATTTTGGAGATCTTTTTTGTGACCCCCGCAATGTAGGGTAAGGTGATGGTTTTGAATGGCTCCTCAAGAGGATCCTTCTTCATGGCTGGAGTGATGGCTTTGCGGATTGTGTAGTCGGAGTAACCATTAGCCTTGAGAGCTTGGTGTACGTGCTAGAGTTCACTGGCAATGTGTTCCTGGTCGGAAATGCATTGGGCTCTATGGTATAGAGCCTTGATGAGGGAGTTCTTCTGGGACGGATGGTGGTGGGAATCTGGTTTTAAGTAAACATCCATATGCGTAGCTTTCCTGTAGACACAGTGGCTCATTGAACCATCAGGTCTCCTTCTAATTAGGACATCCAAAAAGGGTAGCTTGCCATCTTTATCGACTTCCATGGTAAATCTGATGGCTGGGTGTATGGAATTGATGTGGTCGAGGAATTGGTCTAGAGCAGGCCGGCCATGTGGCCAGATGACAAAAGTGTCATCCACATACCTCTTCCATAAGGTCGGGCGTAGAGTGGCAGTCTGGATGGCGTCAGTTTCAAATTTCTCCATGAAAACGTTGGCTACAACCTGAGATAGGGGGGTGCCCATTGGGGTGCCCTCAGTTTGTTTGTAGAAAGTTCCATTCCAGGTGAAGTATGTGTTGGTTAAACAGTGTCTCACCAGGGGGGGGGGGGGGGGGTACATCAGTATGCAGTCCTTGATGAACCAAGTCTTCAATGGTGTCAGGTACAGGAACTTTGGTGACTTCGCTGGCACTGCCTCTAAATACCGTTCACACAACGGTCAAAGGTATGGTTTATAGTATGTTGTATAATAATAAATAGTATAACATCGTAATGTTTAACATAAATTATAAGGCAATATATAGTATCGTAATTGTGTAGTGAATATACAGCAGTGTGGTATACAGTAGGATTGGTAGAATAATACAGTGTAATATTACAAATCTAATATTTTACAGTCTAAAGTATAGGGTAGTGTATAGTAACGCATTGTATAATTCAAGGGTGGGTTTGTCTATGCCAGTGTATATTATGGTGTATAGTCGTGTAATGTAGAAATAAGTTTAGTTGGAGACATATCAATATAATGCATAATGTTAGAGCTTACATTGGGCTGTGTATACGATATTATACAATGTAGTTTAGATTGGAAGGTATAACATTGCAATGTATAGTAGTCTAGTTTATAAAATAGTTGTAACGCAACACAGGACAGAGCAGCGCATCGTGGATGTTTCTCTCCCCTCCTCCGTTCCGAGCATAGATGGACTCGCTCGTCTGAACAAAGCTCGTCGCTTTCCGTGGTGCTAACGTTGAAAAGAAAAAAAACGCCACACATTTTTTCGCCATATGGCATTGTAATGTATAACGACGTATTGTTAGTAGCTCAGCTGATTGGAGAGTATATAGAGTTTATTGATAACATTGATGTAGTTTATACTTAGTTTTTTCACATTGGTTTATTGTATGATAGTTGGGTAGTTGCAGTCCTTTAGCGTCCATATACTAAATGCCTCTGTTGATATATAAACTTCGACTTTAACATAGCTATTTCCGTGACCAGTCACATGCTAATCCCTCACATTAACATCATGCTAATCTTCCAGTTACAAGCTAATTTCTGACTTTAACACCCTGCTGATCCAACACTTTAACACCGCTATTTCAATGCTCAATTATCCTGTTTGATATGTAAACTCCTTTGTCAAGGCGCTTTACTTCTCCCACCTAGCTTAAAAGACGCTGCGAATCTTAGCAGCGTTCATTGAAGCGCTGTCGTCCCGACAGTTCTGTTCCTTCACCTGAAGAAGGCTACTTGTGTTGTGGCCGAAACGTCGTGAGAATTTTATTTTATTATGTTTTATTTGTATTATTTTATTTCCATTCTACGTAACTTTACCGAAAGAACCAAGAAGATGAATCCCTGCAGTCACGAAAGCTTTAAATAGAAAATTAAATGCCAAGTCATTACTTGTCAGTTAAACAAGACCGCGCATCTGAAATCACGCGATGCGGTGACCGTCTTTGTTTGATGAATGGATGAACGAAGTGTGGGTGATGGTGAATGCTCCTAGACGAGATTAGCAAGCTATTGTGAGTCATTTGTGGCAAGCACTCTGTAATGAGGGCATGTTGCTGCTGCTGCAGTAGAAGCGTGGGAGATTGAGGAATTCTCTCCCCCTGTTCTGCATGGGCATCTTTTTCTCCAGTTTCCTCCGATGTGTTATTGGTATTGGCCAAAATTTTACACTTCTGAAAAAGATAACTGCAAATCACTTAATTTGGACCGCACTCAGCAGCAACATCACCCCTCTACTACGGTAACTTGGTAAGACCCTCATGAACACAGAGCCTTGTGACTCAGCCAGGCTTTGTTGCAGGCTAAACCAGCCTAACGATGAGAATAATCACTACCGTCTGTGCAGCTCTCTTCGCTGAGTCACGGTAAACTTTTTTCCCGAGCCTCTGTGGGAGTGCACCGCACATCGCTATCCTCCTTTGTCCCTTGCAGGGCGCCATGACCTCGTGTGGCAGCGCCACCAGAAGATGCAGGTCATGTTTGAGAACGTCCTGCCTCAGGGTTACGCCATCACGCAGAGGTGCAGCCTCGATCAGGTGCGTCCTTGTGTCTGTGTGTCTTTATGTCTGTGTGTTTTTATGTCTGTGTCGGTCTTTGTACGTGTGCTACATATACGTTGTGGGGAGTGGTGGCGCAGTGGTTAACACACTGCGCTTAGAATCGAGCGACCTGAGTTCGATTCCCGCTCAGTCACCAACACCAGTGACGATTATCTGAACCGGTCCTATGTCTCTCCTAGGTCGACTCAGCCTCAAATGAGTACCTGGTGTAGTGTTTAAATATCCCAAATTGAAGAGACAAAGGTGGCCGGACGTGGTGCTGGCCACCCACCTCCTCATGTGCCGTGCTGGCCTTCAGAGGTGGTCGCTAACAGCACGTGCCCCAGCAGTCTGTTAAGACTACACGGGGGATCTTTGATCTTTGTCCTAGTTCGTGTATAAGTGCCCAGAAGATAACAACCAACTTTAATGAAGAAAATATATCGGGAAACTGCCTGGCAGCTAATTGGGCCCTTCCTACTGAAATAAATAAATCTATCAAAATAATATCGAGATGTTTACGTTTAAGATTTTACATTAATGTTGGGGATCTTGTACTAAGCAACTCAATTAATTTAGAAGTCATCATTCCCCTCCCCCGGCTGCCTGTCTCGCTTAATTGTTCAACGCATTGGCCAGATGTCCAAATATTGCCGTCAGTTGACTGAGTGTCGTTTTCTGTGACGATCAAACAAGTGGCGCGTTCCTCTGTGTGGCTTTGAGACTTTGAAAAAAAGGTACCTTAGCACTGCATTGTTCTGGGAGAGTTCCACTCGCAGTTTTTATCTCGTGCAAGGACAGTGCAATTTGGATAACAATTCTGGACAGTGGACAGGAAGTGATGTCATGATTCTTGGAGGTGGTGGTGGCTATGCTGGTGCTACACGTGGTTGGCGGATCACACACTGAGAAGATGCCGTGAATTTCAGTTCCAGTGGGCGTCAGAAAGGAGCCGCACCCTGGCTTGCCAGGAGCAGGTGGTACAGCAAATGTAGAATCCACCTGTTCCGTCTGTATAGGATATAACGTTGCCCCCTCACACGCGTGCATTTTCTCCGGTTGCTCCGGTTTTCTGCCACGTGAACAATCATTAATTGGCCGAGAGCACATTTATATGCAGAGGACTGCAGAGCTTGGGCAATTGTTGGTAGCACCGTCTCATGGTATGCATTGCTGCTGCCTTCGCATCTATATGTGATTCCTCCTCGTGTCTCTGAATCCCTCCCTATGTCTCTCGTCGAAAGCCAGCAAATAACTGTGCAGTGATCGGGCATTACAAATTACCATTAATATTAATTTTGATTTAAAGCCTTCGTGACTGCAGGGATTCATATTCTTGGTTCTTTCGGTAAAGTCACGTAGAAGGGAAACAATAAAATAATAAAAAAAATAAAACAACAAAATTATCTGTGGTAGTAGTTACATTAGAGAAACCAAACGACATTCGTGAACACAAAGCAGACCTAAAACACGGTAGGACCAATACCTCGGCCGTGGCAGATCACTGTTATAATTCAGTAGGCTCACATGACATTGACTTCTCCAAGACAGAGGTTTTTTGCAAGCCATCTGGCTACCATGAGAGATTCGTTCATGAGGCTATCCACATATACAAACACAGAGACAATTTCAACCGAGAAGATGGATTCTGGCTTAGCAATCATTGGAAGGATTTGATAAACCATTTCGGGTCTTAATTGATTGTTCACGCTTACGGTGGCTTTCAGACCGCATCCATTATTTTCGTCTCCCCCCTCATCTCTTCTGAACATAGATGGACTCGTCCATCTGAACAAACTGTAAAATCGCTCTACGTGGTGCTAACGTTAATATAACCGCCACTTTTTTCAAAATTTCTTGCTGTGGTTTTCACAGCTGATGATGATTGCTTGTGTTGCAGTCGAAATGTCGTAAGAATTTTATTATTTTATATTTTAATTATTTTATTGTTTCCCTTCTACGTGACTTTACCGAAAGAACCAAGAATATTAATATTTTCATTATGAAACCTCCTTTGCCAGTAACAAGATAGGTTTACCCTTTTAACTGGCACAAAAACTGAAACCTTTATTCAAGGCATCATGTTTGCAATAACCACAACACAAGCAGTCAAAAGGCAAACAAAAGAGACAACTCAGATAATAATATGCACTGTCCTTGAATTTGATTGGTCCACACCCGAGACGGCTTTTCTTAGAGCCTAGCCTCCACTGGTGTTGGACCAGAAGACGCCAAAAGGCGTACAACTAAAAAACAGCGCACTATCAGAGTATTGAGGGCTCGGGGTGAGCATTTACATTATGAGACCTCCTTTGCCAGTAACAAGATATAGTAAAAGGTTTTACCCTTTTAACTGGCACAAAAAACTGACACCTTTATTCAAGGCATCATGTTTGCAATAACCACAATACAAGCAGTCAAAATGCAAATAAACGAGACAACTCTGATAATAATATGCACTGTCCTTGAATTTGATTGGTCCACACCCGAGACGGCTTTTTTTAGAGCCTAGCCTCCACTGGTGTTGGACCAGAAGACGCCAAAAGGCGTACAACTCAAAAACAGCGCACTATAAGAGTATTGAGGGCTCGGGGTGAGCATTTAACACCAGTGGAGACTAGGCTCTAAGAAAAGCCGTCTCGGGTGTGGACCAATCAAATTCAAGGACAGTGCATATTATTATCAGAGTTGTCTCTTTTGTTTGGATTTTGATTGCTTGTGTTGTGGTTATTGCAAACATGATGCCTTTAATAAAGGTGTCAGTTTTTGTGCCAGTTAAAAGGGTAAAACCTATTACTATTACAATATTAATATTATTCATTGGAGTAAGTTGTTGTTATTTGGACAATCGCACGAAGTGAACCTTCTGTCCCGTGGATGGGAATGTATAGGAGGAAGACGAGTTTTGGAAGAGCATGATCAGTGACTACCTCAAGCCTCTGGAGGAAGATGACGATCACAGGAAACGCGTGAAGCAGGAACTCTTCGAGATAAGAAACAAGGTACTGGCAACGCGTCATCGCGAGTACCGGAGATGCTTCGATAACAGAAATATTGCGTTCCAGCGACAACGCGTTGTGCAAACAGCAGGCGTTAAGCGAGTACTTACCGTACTTGGCATGTGGTAGAAGAAGATTTAAACGGCATTAAATTACCTATGCCTTATTATTCCTACGAATGAATTGTTAATTGTTCCAAAAATCCGCTAATCCTGTAAAATACATGAACAATAAAACAATAACAACAGAAGTGACCATTTGGCGTCGAGAGTGGACAGTGGGGGAGGAAAATGAACGCACAAAGAGGGGATCCATAAACAGCCCGGGGTCATCCCCCCCGCAACTCGGCCAATGCAATGTAAATCAGGCCTGGTCTGTCTGTCCCAACGTGCAGGGCACTTTCGTCTACTTCATGATCAATGCACTGTGGCTGGTGGCGACCCTGGCACTGCAGTTCGTGGGAGCCGACCTCTACATCCAGATCCCGAGCACGAAGAACGAGGGGACGGTCATCGACGTGCTGCCCCTCGCCTTCATGTTCCTCATCACCTTCTCCAGCATGCTCATTGTCCAGTTCCTGGCCATGCTGTACCACAGGTGAGGAGGAGGGGAGGGGGTCGACCCATGCGTGGCCATAGGGGGTGTGTGTGCATGCCGACTCAGTGACCAACAACAGTAACGATTATCTGAAATGGTCCTGGACCTCCCCCCTTGTGCCGTACCGGCCTTCATAGGTGTCACTCGCTGACAGCACTTGCCCCAACAGTATCTTAAGGCTATCCAGGAGATCCTTGTCTTTGCCTTTATGTGAGTGTGGGCAGTGTGCTTATGACCAGCTCCGGTTTCGCAGCCGAGGTCTCACTCCGAAACAGTCGGACAGCATTATCTTTTCATCGGCTGTGTAACACTGGGTGGAAACTACTTGGTTTGTCATTCCATGCGAAGCTCCGGATTTTCTTTGACCACATTGATATCTTCCCTTCTTTATTCTTTCGAGAAGGATGTTGAGGTGTCTAAAGTAACATCTGCACTGGTTAGAAACATTCAGGTCACCCTGCCTACAATGCATCCTGGGTTTAACCAGACTGGATTGTGTCAGGAGCTCACAGATTCTTAAAAGATCTAGACACATTCCCATTGGTGAGCTCCTCTCACAAGCGTGGCTGTGTTGGCTGGGTCATGTAGCCCCCATGCCCAGCCACTGCATGGCAAAGCAGCTATTATTTGGCAGGATAGATCAGACTAAAATGGCACGGCATGGGCTAGGGAAAAAAAAGGAATGATATGGTACAAGAGGATATATAGAGATGAGTGGACTTGCCAATAACTGGTACCAGCGGTCTCAAGATCGGCCACTCCTGAGGAGATGCTACTTGGCAGTTGGAGGCAGTCGCCCATCAGCAATAATGGAGGGCAGAGGAGCGATGCTCGCATCCATAAGCAGAGCACCGGGCAGCTAAACACAACAATTTGGCACAGTAGGGGTCACAGCTGATGCATTGTCAGTCATCTCAGTCAGTCAACCATTGGCTCCTAGGTCTGTCCCGTTACCTCCTGACATTTTGCCACCGTGGCGCCCCGTGCCCCTCCCCCTTCCCCTCCGTGCCCCCCCCCCTCTGCCCCCGTTCAGGTTGTTCACGCTGCTGCACGTGCTCTCCTACGTGGAGTCGTCGTCGTCGGGCCAGCAGTCAAAGAGGGGTGCTGTTGGTCGAGACAACAAAGCATTCGTCAACGATGGAGACAACGATGACGCTCAGCAGCGCCGTCTCAGAGAGATTGTCTAACAGATCCCTGGACCCCCTCCTCACACGCCGCACGTGGGTCCCTTCCCCGCACACAGCACATGGACCCCTTCCACTCACGGCGCACCTGGACCCCCTCCTCACAAGCCGCAAGTGCCCCCCCTCCATGCACGCTGAACGTGGACCCCCTCCTCGCACGCTGCACGTGAATCCCTTCCTCGCATCCTCGCACGCTGCACGTGGACCCCCTACTCGCATGCCATACGTGGACCCATGCACGTCGTGGTTTATCAATGACGGTGCGGTCAGTAAAGGTGCAGCCCTGCAAGATGCTTCCCTTGTTGGAAGAGGTGGGAGTTACCCACGCTTTACCCCACCACCGCATGCGACCTGCTGATCGACCAACTGTGCTGTATCCATTTACGCAGCTGGGTGGACAGAGGCAGCGAGATTTAAGAAGCTTGCAGCGTCGCTCCAAATGCCAGGCCTAAGGATCGACCTCTAGATCGCAAGTGTGGTGACGTGTTAATTGCAGCAGGGCAGCCTCTCATTACAATGGAATGCAGTCAAAAGGGCTGCTGAACAACAACGGTGGACATCACTTGTGATATCATCGGCTAAAGTAAATGTAGGGGCTTTGAAGCTGCTCCTGGCCACGGACAGAGAAGTCGCTTCTATGTAGCAGTGGTCAGATGAAGGAAACGTCCTGTTGTTGTTTGTATGTTCAATTTATTTTGCACTGCACTTAGCCAACCATGCTATCAGGGATGTAAACTTCACCCACACACAGACTGTCCTGTTAACCATAGAAGTTGATCAAATCACATTTTTACGTCTGATTAATTTAGAGGTTGAGCGACCCACATGGGAAATATTGTTTTTAGAAAGGTTTCTCTACCAAACACAGAAAAGATTCCCCATATCGCTTTAATAGACTTATGGAGCTGTTAGTGAGCACCTAATAACGGCAGGCACAGCACACAAGGTGGGTGGCCAGCACCAAGTCAAACTGCATTACCGCACCATTTTATCATTTGAGGCTGAGTCGACCTAGGGGAGGCCCAGAACCGGTTTAGATAATCACCACTATTGTTGGTGGCCATGAGTGGGAGTCGAACTAGCGTCCTAAGGCTCAGATACTTGTGCAGGGCTATGAACACGAGTTTTATTTCATGTTCACTGATGGTCAGATATATATGCCAACATATTTATAGATATTTATAATACTCTTTGGTTCTTTCGGTAAAGTCACGTAGGTATAAAATAAATAAATCATGACGTTTCTATTGCAACACAAGCAATCATCATCAGATGGGAAACCCAACAGCAAGAAGTTTTTTCTACTGAAATTGGAGAGAGATGCCATGGTAAGAGGTTTCTAGGTAAGAAAGGGGGGCGGGGCAAGGGAGGGGGGAAGAGGGGGTGTGTGGGCTAGGGGGAGGGGATCGTTGCGTGGACGCTAGATTGATATGTATAATGTGGTTTGTTTACAGAGATGTAGAGTTACATTGAGACTGTGTGGATAAATAAAACAAGACAGAGAAGAAGCAGTCATCCATCCAGAGCACCACGTTCAGATAGTTTCCCCAAAATATTGTATTGGAGATGTGAATCCATAATTTTAATGCTAAGGCAATGTTTCGCTGCTATTTGCCGCTGAGAAGATGTTATCTCCCTCGATCGGTACACAGGAGGTCATGGGTTCAATGCTGGACCCTGGCGGTGCCTCTGTTATACTTTTGGAGTCGGCGTGTGCTCTCGCTGTGGTGGTCGGAGCTTGGGTTTTTATCCGGGTTCCTTGGTTCAGATGATTAGACTGCTGTTATAAATTCTCACGTGTGGTGATATCAGCTACTGCGATCATCAGCTATCATTACGTGTGACAAGCTCGCCTATGAACAAGAGCTAAGAGCACAGTTGAGTTTAACTGGTAAATAAAACTGTGATTCCCTTGCACCTTCTGAGGACGGTAGTGTCTTGGTCAACAGGTCACTTACCAAACGCTTAACGATCGATCCAAACCTTTTAGGTCCACGCTTCGCTGGGCGCGTATAGTGGTTACGCACACGTTAAGCTCTGTGTCTTTCTGGTGGATGCGTTGTCGGGCTGGTCCCATGGTGTCTGAAACGTGGAACAGCACGAAGGCGTTGGTGGTGAGCGGTTAAACGTGCACTCCTCCCCTATCCCCCCCAGATGAATGTAGGTTACACTCCTCTGCTTGACAATAAATCCCAAAGGTTATTTTTAGTTTATAACGTCGCGATTTATAGCTTTTGTTAAACTTGACAAGATTACGTTTTAGTTCATGGCAATGAGAATAGAGTTCATTTGTAGGAGAACATATTTGCACGATGCTATTTAAGTGAATTAACATACAATGTGGTAACACGGCACGTACTGATTATATGCACTTTATTGCCTATTGTTTTTTACTTTGCACAAATATAGTTTACTGAACTTTTGCAAGCCGTTATCAGTCATGTATTCTCGACTGCTTGCATAGAGATAGTGGCGCAGCCCTGCAATGAATCACCCCTCCGGGCGATTGAGACAGCCTGCCACCTACAGATTGCGCAACAGCGCCCCACACGACTTCCAGCCGTTTGAACTCGGTCGTTGGTGTAATTTGCATTCTCATCTGGAGTAAACCAACCTCCAAATCTACATATCGCTGGGTTCACAGTTTAGCGCGCTAATCAATACTGCACCACTCACTTTAGCATTGCCAAATCCAAATAAATAAATGCGTATGCACCAACCGCTTGAAATAATGCCACATCGCATAGTCGTCGTGTCGACAATTAGAGAGGTAGCCAGGTTGCTCAAAGATCAGCGCTGGACTGGTACCATTGAGAAGCTGGGTTCAACCCCGGCTACTGAAACTAAACTTTTATTTTTATTTTACCAGGTAAAGTCCACTAAGATATACAGCTTTTTTTAAATAAGCGACCTGGCCACAAATAATAGCTCAACGAAGTGGATCATTAATCACGTGTACATTTGTAGCAGCAGTCAAATACTCTAAACGCACTTTGATTCCAAATATGGAGAACAATCCCAGCGACCACGAAGAGAAAGAGGCATGCAATCTCCAAACAGGCAAAGCATACAACAGGCATAGCAGGCGAGGTAGTTAACATCTCCTAGTCACCGTGGTACCCTGCCTGTGACTGGCAGGGCTCTCCCGGTATAGTTAGCTGATGGCCTCAGCCCGGTCACCAACGATTCAAAGACGGATTGTAAAAAAAACTAATTAATTGGTATTGGTTCCCACGTGACCACTTGATTTGATTTGCTCTGACGGATGGTGGAGATATATCTGAATATTGCCTTTATACTCAAACCATCTAACCCAAAGTAAACAGACAGTCCTCGACTTGCGAGCGTCCGACTTACGAACGCCCGCTTCCATGAAATATATTTAAAAAAAGAAAAATATTGATTTAAAATGCGAACTCGTAATTGCAAACTGAACTGCCGGCTTACGAACCGTTCGAACTAGGTTCGTAACCCGAATACTGCCCAGAAATAACTTCTGCTCAATAGGTTTGTGGTCATATATAGTTACTAATTATTGTTAACATGGGGATAGTACATTTGTGTGATGTAGGTGCTGGATGTGGTCATAGCTGGGATCTTATCCTTTTCTATATTTATAGAGCACCTTTGGTCAAGGCACGCTTTCCAACATTTAAAAGCTGTAACAAAAACAAAGTGATTTATATGGCAAGGGCAGTGCAAGGGCTGAGGAATGAGTGTCCCGAACAGAGGACATGTGGCTTCATGCAAGAGATATAGGGAAGGAACGGAACAAAATGGGAAGAGGATGGGCTATTAAAAAGAAGTGAGGCCTTCAGAGAGGAATGGAAGGAGGTTATGTAGGTGGCCTGCTTCATGTTCAAGTATCTCTCTATTTACAAAGTTCGATTTTACGAAATTTCACGTTCATGCAATTGACAAATTACGTGTTCTAATGCTGTACTGTGCTGTGTGATTGTCACGAGGCCCCCATGGTGTCAGCCAGCGCTGGTCTCAAACCCTCGGTACCCACTATATCTGTTTACCTGCTATGAAGTAGGGGCATTGCTCGAAACGTCGACAATTATATACATGTCCTTTCAATGCATTGTTGTTAACGAGTGTGTTGTAGAGGAGGTTAATTGACCATACTTCACCACGCTGACCAAACCGGGTTGGTGGAGGTAGGTGAACATTATATAAACGTGGAAAGGAAGGAAAGTACGGTACAATATTTGAATTAATACGCACACAGTGGGGAGCACAGGCGTTGCCTCTGCTCTTCACAATAACAAAAAGTCGCCATTCGCCACTAAGTGGTGGTGACGTTACCATGACACTTGTGCCAGGCGATGTGCACTTTGAGGCCACGTGAATTGTCGAAGACCCTCTAACAGTAGGTCACAGGACAGACCCAGGTGCCATGGGTTGACTGAGATGACTGGCAGATGCACCACCTGTGCCCCCTATTGTGCCAACTTCCTGTATTTTTTTCGACCCGGTTATCCGCTCATTGTTGTGAGCGTCGCTCCTCTGCCCTCCGCTGTTGTTGGAGGACGATTGCCTCAAACTTCCCAATAGCGTCTTCTAGGTGCACGTAGCCTGGCACTGCACAGTAGCATCCTTAACGAGCCTCCTCGCTCACTCTACACGAAGCTGCGGGTCGTGCTCTTACATGTGGACGTCTCCTAGATTATAACTTTTGCTTTAAAATGCACAAGCCAAATGTGCGTCTCAGAATCGGCAGACCGCGGTAGAATGGAGAAGGATGTTGGAGTGGTGGTGCCGCGACTGGCACATTAAAATAACAACCCGCCGAGCCGAGTTAGATAGCAAGACACGGCTAACATCTGCAGTGGCGAAGTGATGACACCTTGGATGAAGGTGAATCATTCCAAAAGCACGATTAACGATGATCCGTACCTCGAGATTCCTGGCTGGCTGCTGGCTGGGCGCCTCTCCACTCCAACCACAATTACTCCGCTGTTAGTGGCTGCTGTAGGCCGTTGCTACAGAAACTAGCTGGATAACATAACTGGCTATGCGTGATTATTTGTCGAACAAATGAAATTAAACGGCTTAAACGGAAGTCCGGCAGACGTCTAATAATAGTAATAATTATAATCATTAATTGGCATAGATAGCGACACCGAAAAGGTGGAAATAACGAATAGAGAATACTGACCACGGCTCATTTAAAATCGCTCTAACTTTTAAATGTGCTCCTATCAACGTAATTATTTTGCCAAGTTGCTTATTTCCTAGATGTGTGTATGTATATATATATATAACCTCAGGCTTTGCGTTTTATTATCAGAATCAGAATCTTTAGTTATCCTGGAGAAATATGATAAGCTATGAAGATATTTTCCAGAGATGTCCAGTAGGGATGGGTCAGAAACTTAAACGAGAGGAGTAAGCAAATCACTCAAGATAAATGTATCAATAAATGAAAAACTAAAAAAAGCTATTTAATTTACCAGGTAAGGCCCACTGACTTATTAGCTATTTTCAGAATAGACTTGGCCACAAATGATAGCTCCACAAAGTGGCTTATTGTGTGGACATTGTATTGCAGGCAAACACTACACGCACCTTGTTGAT
This sequence comes from Petromyzon marinus, assembly GCF_048934315.1. Lineage (NCBI taxonomy): Eukaryota > Metazoa > Chordata > Hyperoartia > Petromyzontiformes > Petromyzontidae > Petromyzon > Petromyzon marinus. Next base: position 8,448 of record NW_027423683.1, on the reverse strand, counting down.
TCTGAATGAGGAGGGAAAAACCAGAGGACCCGAAAAAAAATGCACGCGACCACGGGGCGAGAGAGTGAGACATAAACTCAAAATATACTGAAGGTCACGGGACAGACCCAGGGGCCATGGGCTGACTGAATTAGATGACTGGCAGATGTACCACCTGTGCCCCCTACTGTCAACTTGCCGCATTACATCTGCCCTGCGCTCCGCTCGATGGAGTCGGGATCTAACCCACGAACCTCGTGCAGATTACTGTTCGTGCTCCGAGCGCAGGAGGACTAAGAGACGAGTCTGAACACGGACAGCTGTCGTTTGCTTGCGTGGCTGAGCTTCGTGACCTGCGAGACGAATCCACAGCCTGCCGCGTGTGCGGTGATTCACAGGCGATTCGTCATCCCACTTGCCAGGCCGTCAGCGCTCCGCAGGGCTGAGGGATTCGCGGGGAGAACGGGATGATGGGGAAATATGGAACCGATTAATTTGTTTTTGTTGCTTTCTTATTTATCCATACGAGTCGCACTGAACCGTGGGGCATTTTTAGCTGCGAAGCAACTGTGTACCGCATAGTACAGGTTTTTTTGGATTATTTCGCGTAAATATAAATGTGTCGTTAACCCACCACCACCCAACACAGCTAATCAGCAAGGTTTGTCACCTAAACAAAACGTGCCAATTACTATGGGGCAGCCGCCCCGCTAAGACGGTCACAGTAGGACGATTGGGATCGGTTAGAGCAGTGTTCTTCATTTCAAGGCCCACGGGCCAATGGCGGCCCCAGGTGGCCTTCAGTGTGACCCCTGACAGCACATGGATATGAAAACACCCCTTGCAGGTGAGGCGGCTCTCAGACTGATGTCATATCGGCTGAAGTAGCCTCCCTCTGAAAATGAGTGAAGAACACTGTTTTTGGATCAGGAGGAGGTGGTGGCAGAACCTTCGAGAAACCTTTGAGAAGGGACATGGACCACGGGGGCCCTGGGTGACTGTGCAACTCGCCCTCTCACCTATACTCACCGTTGTCCTTCACCAACGTGGTTAGGAATGGTCAAAGTCCAACCCGCTCCCCACATACCCCCGACCGCGATTGCGGAATTAAACAACGATGAGGCAATTAAGGATTGCCCCTTGCTGTGGCTGAACGCTATCGCGGGATGAATGTCAAGGCAGGTGCGCGGACTTCATCCCAATCGATACACTTTGTGAGCTTTGCAGTTGCAGGGATAATCAAATCACGTTCCTCCAATCACCTCGATAAGGCTTCTCACCGAGCCAGGTTGTTTATAAGTCAACATCCCCTTATCCATTCACGTTCACGTGAGACGAATTGAGTTCACATTCTACTGTGGGTATGTGCGTGCGCGTGTCTGTATGCATTTGGAGCCGCGGAACAGTGAACACGAGTTCGATTTCCGCTCACCTCCAATATCGGGTGACGAATATCTGAACCCGTACTGGGCCTCCCCTATGTCGACTCGGCCTAAAACGAGTATCGGGTGCGGTGTGTAAAACATCAGCACTGGTGAGACAAAGGCGGCCGGAAGTGGTGTTGCTCGTGCCAGCCTTTACCCATACAACCTTCAACAGTCTGTTGAAGCTTGTATGGGAGAACGTTGTCTTGTGTGTGTCTCTCTCTCTGTCTCCCGCCATATTGTGTGTCTCTCGCGGTATGCTCTCACAATCTGCCTTTAACTTCTCATCAATTCACTGCCGTTCACCAATTTCTGCACGAGTGCCTGTCACATCAAAATCAGAATATTTATGTATATTGCAGGAGGAATCCGATGAGCTATGAAGCTCTTTTTCACAGATGTCCATTAGGGGTAGGTCAAAGCGTTACATCAACAAACAATACAAAACACGATAGGGGTGCAAAGTATAGGAAAGGTAAACAAATCACTACAAAAAAATTGAAAGGAAAATAAACAATATTTAATTTACCAGGTAAAGCCCATTGAAGTATTAGCTTCTTTTTCAGAAGCAACCTGGCCACAAATGATAGCTTCACGAAGTTGGCTTATCATGTGGAAATGAAAAGCAGCCAAATTTATAGCAGCCAAATTATCTTAATAATCTAAACGCATGTTTAAATATCCCTCCCCATGCGCTTCTGCCACCGTCTGAAACGTTTTTCCTTCCGATATTATGAAGCCACTGAAGCTATGCACTTTTAAATCATAAATTAGATTAAAAGCGAATTTCTTTAGAACTGCTTTTTTTCCTTTGCCAGTACCAAAATATGAGAATAGGTTTTCCCCTTTATCTGGCAACAAAACAAGTGTTAAGATTTTGATTTAAAGCTTTCGTGACTGCAGGGATTAATATTCTTGGTTCTTTCGGTAAAGTCACGTAGAAGGGAAACAATAAAATAATAAAAATATAAAACAATCATCATGATGATAATTGCTTGTGTTACAGTCTAAACGTCTTGAGAATTTTATTGTTTTATATTTTTATTATTTAATTGTTTCCCTTCTACGTGACTTTACCGAAAGAACCAAGAATATGAATCCCTGCAGTCACGAAAGCTTCAAATCAAAAAGAATATAGGTGTTAAGATGTTAAAACACCAAAGTGAAACCTTTATCAAGGAATCTTGTCTGCATTAACACTGTTTGAGACTAGGCTCCAAAGAAAGCTGTCTCTGGTGTGGACCAACCAGTTTCAAAGACAATGCATATAATATATTCTTGGTTCTTTCGGTAGTTTGTTGTCCTTCCCCCGCACCTCCGATTAGCACGGTTGGCTACGTACGGTGCCAAAGAAGATCAACAAACACCTAATTATGTTGTATATTTCCCAATATTTTTAAGTCTTGCTGTTAAAATCTATCTTTTTAAAGGGCTGCCCTTCTCAGCATCGCCTATGATCGTTGTATTTCACCTGCTCTGAATAAAGATGCCATCTGTGAATGTTTCACCTGAGCCGAGTCACAATTCCCACTCTGTGTTTATTATGTTTCACAGAGATGGCCTTGAGGCAGGGAAACACCATTTCCTTTTACATTGCTAGACACTTCACCCCAAATGAGTCCCGGCGGCGTTGCTGCTATCGGGCGCACAGTCACAGAGTGGGAACTCCTCAGCAGGCGATGAGTCACGGGGAGCATCTTGATGAGCACGACCCTTGCTCTGCAGAGGGACGGTCTTCTTGCTGAAATAGCCTCACGCAGTGGGTTCGTGATGTTGATGTATACCGGTCTGCCCTGCAATAAACATTACCACGATGACTGTGTCCATATGTAACATCGTACATACGAGAGAGAACAGGGTGGTGGCGGCTTCGCACGTCCCCGGTAATCCAGCACTATAAAGGCAGCAGGGAGGGTTGGTGGATCACCCACAGATGATGTCGTGAAACTCCCTTCCCGTGGGCTTCGAGGAAGTGCCTTACCCTGGCTCGTCAGGAGAGGGCGATACATCAAGTGGACTAATCGCCATCTGTTTCAATCTGAACCGGGATTGAACGTTGCCTCGTGCAACGCGTGGGTTTTCACCAGGTTCTTGGGTTTGCTCCCACTTGCGTATAATAATAAACACAGCTGATAATTTATTGGCTATGAACTACTTAAAATAAAAAAAAACTCAATGTAGCATCAGCAAGCCCCTTCTTAAATGAGTCTTTCCACTCAATGTGGCTTTCCTGGATGAAAATATTGGCTATCACTGGTGATAAGGGGGATCCCACGGGGGTACCCTCATTTTGTTTGTAGAAGGGGCCATTCCTAAGTAAAGTAGGTATTGTTGAGGCAGTGCCTAACCAGTGCAGGTGTGTCGGGGTCTAGTCCATGTTGGACCAAATTTTCAATTATTTCAATATATTTTCATGGAGAAATTTGAATCAGACGCTATCCAGACTTCCACCCTCAGACCTTCCCTGTGGAAGAGATATGTGGATGACACTTTCGTCATTTGGCCACATGGCCTCCCAGCTCTGAACCTTTTCCTACACCACATCAATTCCAGACATCCCGCCATCAAATTCACCATGGAAGTGGAGAAAGATGGCAAGCTACCATTCTTAGATGTTCTGTTTGAGAGGAGACCTGATGGCTCATTGGGGCATTCTGTCTACAGGAAACCCACCCACACAGATTCCTACTTGAAACCTGATTCCCACCACCACCCAGCCCAAAAGAATTCTCTCATCAAAACTTTATACCATAGGGCTCATTGCATTTCGGACCAACACCACCTGACCAGTGAATTAAAACATGTACACCTGGCCCTCAAAAGGAATGGTTACTCTGACCGTACCATCCGCCAAGCTGTCTCTCCCTCCATACAGAAACAACCACTTGATACTCCGGTCAAAACCATCACACTTCCATATATAGCAGGCGTTACTAAAAAGATTTCCAAAATTCTAAACAAACATAAGATCCAGGTCCGGTTCAATACAGTACACAAAATTCGTGATCTGATACCATCCGTGAAGGATGTCATTCCTGATTTACAGTACCCCGGGGTTTACAAATTGAGTTGTACCTGCGATGATTGCTACATCGGTGAGACAAAGCGACATGTCTCTGACCGAATTCGCGAGCACAAATCAGATTTGAAACACGGCAAAACGAATTCTTCTGCCGTGGCAGAACACTGTTACAACGCTGTGGGGGATCACGATATAATTTTCTCCGATACAAAGGTTCTTTGCAAACCCACGGGCTTTTATCAGAGATTTGTTCATGAAGCAATTCAGATCTACAAACACAGACACAATTTCAACCGAGAGGATGGTTTCAAATTAAGTAACCATTGGAAAGATGTTCTAAATCGAACTAAACATTAAACTAATTTCAATGGTACAGTATATTTTTCAAGTAGTGGTACCCCAAACTTTCGCAGCTCTTATACATTCCCCCTTTTCACACCATCAATAGGTAAACTCCCCCCCCCCACGCCAAACTGCGAGTCCACCGGCACGTAACCACCTCTTTCCTAAAATCTGCCAATCAAATGCTAATTTTTATGCTAATTTCTTTGTCAGAACACCTTGTTTGCTCGCACACAGGTCCGATGTCTGAGCGTGGTTGTGTTTCGCTAAATTCTCCTGTTTGATGAGTACTAGGTGCCTCGGTGAATGTATATATGCTCTAACTTTAACATAGCTATTTCTGTGACCAGTTACAAGCTAATCACTCAGCCATTTCAATGCTAAATTCGATGCTAATTCCTTTGTCAAGGGGTACCTCTGCGGATGTGTATACTTTAACTTAGCTATTTCAATGAGCCATTTCAATACTAAACTATATGCTAATTCCTTTGTCAAGGCACTTGGCCTTTTTCTTCTCACACAGCTTAAAGGTCGTGATCTAAGCGTGGCTTCTTCCACTCCAACGCTAATTCCTTTGTCAAGGGGTACCTCTGCGGATGTGTATACTTTAACTTAGCTATTTCAATGAGCCATTTCAATGCTAAATTATACGCTAATTCCTTTGTCAAGGAGCGTGGTCTTTGCTTCTCACACAGCTTAAAGGTCGTGATCTAAGCGTGGCTTCTTCCACTCTAGCGCTGTCCTCCAGACAGTCTCGTCCCTTCATCTGATGAAGGCCGCTTGTGTTGTGGCCGAAACGTCGTGATTTTTTGTCATTTTATTTTCACCTACGTGACTTTACCCAATAGAACCAAAGAGTATGGATCCTAGCAGTCACGAAAGCTTTAAATCTAGAATTTACATTGTAACTTTTCGTGCAGCTACCAAACACACCGATTGCATGCCAGGCTAGGTGTTCCCTCGACTTAAACATCTTACAATCAAGTCTCACATCGCCTTGATGCAAGAAGACATCTAAAGTGGGCCCTGGTCATTCATAAAACCCATATTGGCAAATCTGCGTTGCACTTAGCTAATTCATTAACCCAAGAAACATAAGACACCCATCAAATTTCCATTTAACTCTTCCTCAAACAAAAATATGAATAGGTGACCAAGCCTTTGACGTTGCAGACTCTAACTGTTGTACATTTTACTAATTTTGCATAGTACGGAGCCAAACGTTATAATCGGAGTTGCTGGACACAAAATAAATTGCAGATGTGATTTGTATCCTTGATCCTTGCCCCTCATGCATCGATAGTTCAATGTTCATGTGCAGTGAGTTGTTGTTTTGGTGAAGTCTGGGGCTATTGTTTTTTGTTTTGCTGCCTTGCCCCAAGATTGCATTCAGTGTTGCAAATTTGGACTTCATAATTTGTTTGGTTATGTATTTATGTTTTGTGACTTTCTTACCTTTTCTATATTTTGCACAATTTTCCTTAAGACCAAAACAGGTGAATTTATACACAATGCTTGCTGCCGCCTGATGATGCTAGTTCTGAGCGTTGCTCCTCCAACCTCTGCTGCTGTTGGAGGGTGACGGCCTCCAACTGCTCAATAGACTCACAGTGCACCTACCCTGGCACTGCCCAGTAGCGTCCTTCACGAGCCTGCTCCTCTGCCTCCTCTACAGAGGCCGACCTATGCTGTGTAGCAAACAAAGACAAAGATCCCCGCTGAAGCCTTAACAGCACCATTCCCAGCCGCCTTTGTCTCCTCAGTGGCGAAGCTTACTACAAACCGCACTAGGTACTCATTTAAGGCTAAGTCGACCAAGGGGAGGCCCCGGACCGGTTCAGATAACCATCACAGGTGTTGACCGTGAACGGGAATCGAACCTGGATTGCCGGGTTTGTATCACAGCACGTTAACCATAGCACTACCGCTACCTGAAATGTGTAGCACCGTAGGCTGTAATGTATGAATTGTTTTTCCTGACGCAAACATGAGGATATAATCTGTTAGCGGAGATTAGAGTATATAGTCTTCCATATTCAACGCGCCCCTGTGTTACAACGTGCCCAATAATCTAACGGAGATAGACCCCACATCGAAGTTCTGTGTGGAAGCCACTGTCCCCGCAATATCCCCATGCACCCGAGCAATGCAATAATCCACGAGCTTACATTCCAACGTTCAAAGTCCGCTCTATTTGTCCTCCACGGGGATTTCTATATTTTCTCAACTCATCCCCCATTTCAAGACGAGAGTCCGTGTAATATCGGCAGTTCACCAACACTGATTCAAGGGAGCCCGACGCTGCTGACGAGGCACCATAAGTCGTAAGCGGTCGAGACGTTTTGGTGTCTTCATTTATTAAGGAGCATAAACCATGGCTTAAAGCTTTCGTGACTGCAGGAATCCATACTTTTTGGTTATTTCGGTAAAGTCACGTAGGTATGGCCTGCTGGTTCTTCAGTTCCATTGCTGGATTTTTTTTCTGTCTGAGAATGACCGATTGTGTTGCAATCGAAACGTCGTGATATATAATTTTTTATTTTCTATTTTTATACCTACGTTACTTTACCGAAAGAACCAAAGAGCATCTTTCGGTAAAGTCACGCAGAACAAAAATATAAAAGAAAAACTATGACGTTTCGATCGCAACATAAGCAATCGTCATCAGGAGGAAAAAGGAGGGGGAAAGCTGCTGAGGCAGACTTTTTATAGGTTTGAAATGGGTTTAGCCCAAGGGTCATAAACAAAGTGGGCGGGGCTAGTGATGTTAAAGTGAGAAATTTGCATGTTAATGTAAGATGGGAGGGCGACTTCCACGCCGAGGGCACCCTCTCCCCCCACCCTCTCCCCCCACCCCCTCTCCCCCCCACCCTCACCCCCCACCCTCTCCCCCCACCCTCTCCCCCCCATCCTCTCCCCCCACCCTCTCCCCCCCACCCTCTCCCCCCACCCTCCCCCCACCCTCTCCCCCCCACCCTCTCCCCCCCACCCTCTCCCCCCCCACCCTCTCCCCCCCACCTCTCTCCCCCCAACCCTCTCCCCCCCACCCTCTCCCCCCCACCCCCTCCCCCCACCCTCTCCCCCCAACCCTCTCCCCCCACCCTCTCCCCCCACCCTCTCCCCCCCACCCTCTCCCCCCCACCCTCCCCCCCCACCCTCCCCCCCCACCCTCCCCACCCCACCCTCTCCCCCCCACCCTCCCCCCCCACCCTCCCCCCCCACCCTCCCCCCCCCACCCTCCCCCCCACCCTCCCCCCACCCTCCCCCCCCACCCTCCTCCCCCACCCTCTCCCCCCACCCTCTCCCCCCCAACCCTCTCCCCCCCACCCTCTCCCCCCAACCCTCTCCCCCCCACCCTCTCCCCCCCACCCTCTCCCCCCACCCTCTCCCCCCACCTCTCCCCCCACCCTCTCCCCCCCACCCTCTCCCCCCCACCCTCTCCCCCCCCACCCTCTCCCCCCACCCTCTCCCCCCCACCCTCTCCCCCCCACCCTCTCCCCCCCACCCTCTCCCCCCCACCCTCTCCCCCCCACCCTCTCCCCCCACCCTCTCCCCCCCACCCTCTCCCCCCCACCCTCTCCCCCCACCCTTCCCCCCACCCTCCCCCCCCCACCTCTCCCCCCCACCTTCTCCCCCCCACCCTCTCCCCCCACCCTCTCCCCCCCACCCTCTCCCCCGCAC